>NC_049173.1:40280101-40640418 GCF_009769625.2 Cygnus olor
CCAGTGAACCGTGAGAATTTAAACCATTGTTTTGGACAGTTCAGGGAAGAGCTTTCTCTGAAGTACCACATAATTATCGAAAGTATGATGTTGGGTCAGATAGGCCATTTCTGCAGTCCTGTATCACAGAGTTCATCATCACAAATTGAGGAAGCATTATACTGAAAATATTTTAACATGGTACTAATAAAGTTCCATTCAATTTATTGTAGCCTTTGACACCTTCTAGACCACCAGTAGTTGCAGACTGGGCCTCAGGAGTAGCCCCAAAACCTGATCCAAAAACCATCAGCAAACATGTTCAGAGGATGGTGGATGTAAGTATGGTTGGACTATCTACCTTACATCTCAGTTATAGTCTTAATGTTTAGGTATGAAAAGACACAAAGAAGGGAAAAAAATAGGGCCAGACACAATCAGTGATGTCATTCTATAAGTGGAAATAGGTCTGTCACACAGCTGCTTCTCACATAACATTAACCTGGCCAAATAACCCAGGCAGCTGCACAGATTTGGCTAGGGAGATCATTATTGACAGCATTAACTGAGTGCATTAGTACAAGTTGTGCCTTAATGATGATCTTAAAGAGTGATGAAATAAGAGCCAGTGTTGTGAAGCGTTCAGTCCGTTTCATGTTGGCTTATCCGTATCTTCCTACAAATCAAAAAATCATCATGCTTCTTCAGACTCAAGCAAGAAAAACAATTAGAAAAAACTTGTACTGTTGAATAGATATTGAGGGAAAGTGGGAGAGGAATCCTCTGAATATTGTGAAGACTTTCTGAAGTGGTAATTCAGTAGTTTCTATCCATGTTATAAACTATTCTACTATTATCTCACGCAGTCTGTCTTCAAAAATTATGACCATGATCAGGATGGATACATTTCTCAGGAAGAATTTGAAAAGATAGCAGCCAGTTTTCCATTCTCATTTTGTGTAATGGCTAAAGACTGGTAAGTACTTACAAATCTCTTTTAACCTAGTTCTGCTTATCAACTTTGTAGGCCCTGTGTGTGTTATTTCTGTTGTTTTGTTAGTAGTGGTTTTGTTTCCTTTTTTTTTTTCTTCTGTCACTATGATGGTAAAATCATCCTCTTCACCAACAAATGGAAGTGAAAACAACTGACAAAAGCATCTTTTAAGTGTTTTGTGAATGAACTCTTCATGAGCTTAAAGAAATAACCAGGCTGATGTAGGAGTAAGAACAGAGATAATAGAAGAAATATTTTTAGAATGATATGCAGTATGTACTGCTGAGGAACTTTCCAAAGATGACCTGTTCCTAAAAAATAGAGAATTGGCAAATGTATATTTTGGTCAAATTCAAAATATTTCTCGCAGCACATTAAAGCATGGAAAAATACAAACATGGTTATTTCAAAGTTTTGAAATAGCTTTGAGGTTGCATCTCATATACAGATAGTTCATTTATCCTTACAAGCTGCAACTGTAACATGTAGAGAAGCTTCTGTAGACTTTGGGAACTGTTGACAAAATTACTGATATCGCTGAAGTTCTTGGCCAATTAAAGTATTGCCATTATAAATTGTGAAGGTATGTTTAGTTCTCCTTATTGGTATGTTTAATTCTCCTTATTGCTTTTAAGAAAAGAGGTGCCTCACAAACAACTTTTCTTATTTTCAGGGAAGGTCTGATTAGCAGGGATGAAATAACTGCTTACTTTATGAGGGCTAGCTCAATCTATTCCAAATTAGGACTTGGGTTTGCTCACAACTTCCAAGAGACTACTTACTTAAGGCCTACTTTCTGCGACAACTGTGCTGGATTTGTAAGTTCACTTTTTAGTAAATTATGTTAATATTGTTTGGAAAAATGCCTATTTTTATCTCATAATTACTTTGTATCACATACAGAAATGAATCTGTTTAAAACACCAATGAAACTACAAACATCAGGCTACTGCCTGTGTAGCTATTTAATGTACCTTTTATATCCCCCTTGGCAGTGCTATTATCTGTTTAAACATGGCTCCTACCTTGTGGTGTTTGGCTGCATCACTCTCAGAGAAGACTTTCCAAATCCAGAGGCTTCCACTCCACTGGGCTTTCAGAGCATGTCCAAAGGAGGGCTACAACGATGGTGAAGGGTCTAGAGAGCAAGATGTATGAGGAGTGGCTAAGGTCCCTTGGTTTGTTCAGCCCAGAGCAGAGCAGGCTGAGGGAAGGCCTCATGGCAGCCTGCAGCTTCCTCATGTGGGGAGTGGAGGGGTAGGTGCTGAGCTCTGCTCTCTGGGGACAGCGACAGGACCCGAGGGAACAGCATGGAGCTGGGACAGGGGAAGGTCAGGCTGGGTGTTAGGAAAAGGTTCTGCACCCAGAGGGTAGTTGGGCACTGGAGCAGATTCTCCAGGAAAGTGGCACTGAGAATATTTGTATGTATGTATAATCTGTAAATATTCATGGATCTGAGCCTGCTGGAGTTCAAGAAGCATTTGGAAAATGCTCTCAGAAATATGGTTTTATTTTTGGGTGGTCGTGTGCAGAGCCAGGAGTTGGATTTGATCCTTGTGGGTCCCTTCCAACTTGGGATATTCTACGATTATATGAACTCATGTCCTGGTACACACAAGCCCCGTGCCTGGCACAGGAAGATTTAGTAAAACTGACTCCAACCACTTCCTAGCTTAGCTGGGATCAAACAAGAGTGCTGATGCACAATTCTACATCTACTCTAGTTCTGCACCTTCACTGGGAGCTGTTAGATCTGCTGATGTACTCATTAGAGACTAGGTTAAGCTATTTTGTTTGTGATTAAGGAACATGCATACAAATATTCTGTTTACCTTACTCTAAAGATGTGTAGGTAGTTCATATTTTGATTTTTACCATTAAAAGGATATGAAAACAAGGTACTCTGCAGGTGCTCAAATCTCAGATGTGAGTGGAGTGTTTAGTGAATATTTTTATCCAGAGATATCAAATGTGCACAGAAATATGTTAATATACATTGTTTGTTTGAATTTCAGCTTTGGGGAGTCATAAAACAAGGATACAGATGCAAAGGTAAGATAGTTTATTCTTTGTTAAACTTAATCTATAACTAATGGTGAATGGCAAAACAACCAAATAAAAAAACACCTTGATTTTTCCAAGATCCATTGCTATGTCTATGGACCTATTTAATCTGGCCTCTCAGGGAGAAGGCTGACTCAAGAATAGGATGACAGACATGCTCCAAAAGAAATGCGAAGGTGAAGGAACTGATAGCCCTAACCTTTTGCAAATCTTCACTGAATCCAGAGGGCTGATAAACAGACCCTTCTATTCTGATGAGTGCAATACAAATTCTCTGAAAACCGTGTAACATTCACAAGTATTTTGCAGTTTTCCACCTCATGCATGTATCTGCTTTCTCTGCAACTCCTATAGTCAGAACTGTTACAACCGTATGTTGCTATTTGATATTTTTTTATTGAAAAGGAGTTTGAGGTGTATATATAGCAAGAGGATATAGTTGAGTTGTTACTAAGTGTATATTGTTTCAGGTAAGGCATGTAGAGAACCTTAAAGAAACTTTCCTGCTTCCTTTGGAAGCAACACAGTGTGAGAGCTGACCTGAAATACTACAACAGAGCCACTGAATCATGTCAAGTTTGTTTTGTTTACAGACTGTGGAATGAATTGCCACAAGCAATGCAAAGACCTGGTTGTGATAGAGTGCAAGAGAAGACCCAAAACTTCAGTTCCAGACAGCAGCCCAACATCTGCTCTTGCTTCAAGCCTCTGCACACTAGGGGTCAAAGAGCAATTCCATGGTGAGGAAAGGTCACATTAAAAAGATCAAAAGATCTAGATAATTTTTGTTTTGTTCATTTTTCTTTTAAAGATGAGTTGTACAGTATTGTTTATGGTTTGGTTAGTTAATTGCAGAGTTTTACCAACATAGTAACTAGAACGAGTAGGCCTCCAGCTCAAGCAGTAAGATCAATGGTCTGTATAAAACTTAACATATAAAATATCTAGAGGCTTTTCTCTGAGCGTAATGGTAGGTATGCTGTGATTGTGATGGAAGACTCCTGTTTTCCTCTTAATAATCCTACTGAGATAAGACACAGCACTGTTCCAAGAGACATGATATTGAAAAATGTCCCATGACACCAATTTTACATTTACCAATGTAAAAACAAAGAATAAATAGTTTTATTTATTCATTAAAATCATGTTTAATTACTGTACCTGCTGGTTCTCCTTTCTTGGAATAAAATCTTGACTCAATTTATGATGCATGTTCTACAGGACAAGAAGAAGGACCATTCACGTTTCCTAATGGAGAAGTAGTGGAACACAATGAAGGCAGCAAAGACCGAACCATTATGCTGATGGGTTCCTCAGCTCAGAAAATCTCAGTAAGACTGAAACCAGCTGTGGTTCATAAAGGTACACAGACTGATTCTGTACTGCTGTTTGGTGATGTATCTCATAGGCAGACAGAGAAGAAAGAAAGGTTACCAGAAAATCCTTATCTCCAGCCTACTCCACCATCCCCATGTCCAAGCCCACTACTAAGCCGCAAAAAGGCATATGTTAAATGGGAAAACAAGGACTCCAGCCAGAAAATGAAGGAGGAGCATCACAGCTATAAACCCTCATACCACGAACTTGAGCAGGTATGTACATAGCGAAACAAATTTGGCTTTGTACAACAGTACTGTAAAGTGGTTAGAGTGGGGTGGCTGAGTGGGAAGGTGTTGCACTACCACTGTACTCCAGTATAATTGCCAGAATAATCCATGAGAGGTATCATGAATTCTTAGCCGCTTTAACCGCATCAGTGATGTTTCACTTCAAATGCAATTTTAGTAGTGGTACAGGGCTTAGGGAATACATTTTGAAGCTTTTGTTATGGTTACATTCATTCCTGTAGCCTTTTAAGTGACAAGCAAGAATGTGACTGTAATCCAATTGCTTAGGACAGGATGTTACTCCACAAAATAAGTTATTTTAAGGAACAGTCTTCTGCACGTGTAATACAAGACTGGGAAACTTGAATTAGTGTTTTAACATAACTTTGACAGGATACTATTTATGTAAGGCGTTATGTTGAAACCAGTTTAACACTTACCTTAACAAAAATATTTATGGCTAAAGAAAATCTGACTTCTAATACAAATTTAAGACAACAATGTTAGTCAAAAAAAAAAGTTCCTAGAAGTACAGAGAATATAGAATAAACAAAAAGCATAGTGAGATGCACATCAGCCATTACTAAACAAGGAATTAGAAATCTGTTCAAAGCTTTAACATTTTCTTAAAAGTTAAAAAAAAAAATAAAAATAAAAATGTAAATATCCCTGCCTGCCTTGGAGACAACTGTTCTGAACAATATATAGAGTAGTTTTCTGTATTTCTTTCCTCATGGATTACAATGCTGGTAAATCAGCTCTGTGTACAAGCTCCAAACTTTACAGAATATAGTGTCTACTGTTATGTCCTACATGTCTTGATTCTCACTATGTAATCAAGCACTGTAAAGACACATTTCTACACCATGTCTTAATTTAGACTCTGCTTTGGATTGTAAGAGGAACTTCTTGTTAATGACTGATAAAACATTTTATAGATAGCTTTGTGTATATATATAAAACACTTATATAAGATTTGCAAATGATTGTCTTAATACATTAACTGCTTGTTAGCTAAAATGTCTCATCCTTTTAATGTTACTGCGTGTAAGCTAGTATCTTTTCTATCGTTAACAGACATCTCCAACTTATGTTTAAGCCAATCAACCTAAATATACAACCAGACAATCCTGAAACAAATTTAAAATCAAATCCCATTCTCTATTTTTTTTGTTTGTCTAGGAAAGAAATATTCTAAAGGCAGACAATGAAGGTTTAAAGATCCAGCTGGAGCAGGCACATAAAACAATCGAATCTCTTACAATCCAGAGAAGAAATCATGTAGTTGATGACCTACAGCACAGAGACTGCTCCTAGCAGAAAAGGGGAAGATCCCTATGGAAGAATGGAAGACTGAAGGTGTGACAAAGCTGCTTTACCAAGTGATCTGGAGAGCTAGTCCAAAGGATTTTAAACAGAAATGCTCTCCTTATTCTGTACACTTCTGTATTAGAAATACACTCTTAAGTGTATAAATGAATTCCTTTGACCTTTTTAAGGTAATTTAGCATCATCTGCATGATGAAAATCATATCTTCTGGGATTGCTTTTAAAAGGAGTGACACTGTTCCTGAAGTTTATGTTCATGACGGATTCCACAGTGAGTTCGCTGCAGGCAGCACACATTACTCTACAAGTGTTCTGACAATGTAGCTATTCATAAGACTATCACCTCAGATTTGGTCCAAATTCAGGTTTGTAGAAATATGATCAATAAAGCTAAGCATTTAAGTAAAACTGCAGAAATATTCCATTAAGAGAGAGAGTTCCTTCTCATTGTGTCTAAAAACAATTAAAATTATTAAGTGGACTGTGGCCTTTATTTCTGAAGTTTAGCAAAAATATTAAAATAAGTAAAGCTAATGATATTTGATTACTTGATTCTTAGGCTTTGTTAGGATAAACTGACAAATGTTTTAAAACTCCTTCAGAGCTTTGTAGTCCTGCTGCTCAAATGCTTACCTTTGTTAAGGTAAAATATGAGATTTAAGAGTTTAGAGTGAACACTGCTTCCATTTTTGTGGAAATGAGCCCTACTTATTCAGCTTAAAGGATAGCTTGCTGTCCCTTTACCATAAATATGGGACAAAGTTGATTATTTTTTTTGTAATGTCAAATGACACCAGTGTTGCAACATCTGAGTACAACCTTAAAGGCCATATTATGAGAGAAACTGTATAGTAATCCCAGTGCAACAGATAATGTATTTCTGAGCTTCTAACATCTTACAGCTCTAACCGGGATTTTCCATTATCTTTCTCATAGCTTTCACATGCACTTTATCTAAAGAGTCAAGCTGACCATGCTCTCATGTGTATAAATTTTGTATAGTGAAAGGTGCTAGGGAGGTAACAGTTTTCTTAATGCTATTAAGTGTTCATACTGGCAAAAGATGACAAAACAGCGTTTCAAGTTACTGGTATATTTGTCAGAATAGTCAATTTTAAAATTGCATTTGCGTTTCAAGGTAATTCTTACACTTACAGTTGTATAAAACTCACTTGCATTTATCAAGCAGGCATTTCTCATCATACATGTAAACAGCAGAAAGTTAAAACTTGATATATTTATTAATAACGTATACTTAATGCTCTTCAAAACTTGCAAGTTACTTTACAAACTACATTATAGATTGAATTTTTAGTTGACTCATTATAATAGCATGCGTGCTTTGTGTTCAAAGTGGCATAAGTGTATGTTCTATCTCTAGTTTACAGTCATTAATTGTCAAGTATATGAATGCTTTACTTACTGTTTAAAAAAAAGATCATTGGAAACTACTTAGCAGTTTACTGGTTCTAAACCCTTGTTTAGCATTTGGATTGTGCTTGTACCTCCATGACTGGTAGGAGACAGTAGTAGTAGTAGTAGTACTAGTAGTAATGGAGTTTGTTATTTACTGTAAATAAATATGGTATGTAAAGAGTTGAAATGCATATGACAAAAAATAGCAGCTGTGAAGATCGTGCAACTTTTGTTCCTCATACACTAAACCTGAATTATTAACAGTTAACACGTAATTGCACTTTGATTAGTGAAGCAGTCAAAATGGCTTTCAGGTCATGTTTGTAAACTTGCTTTGCCAATTTTCTGTAAGCTTCTTGATATTTGTCCTCTATGCAGGACTACAGCAAGGAGAATTTTTGATATGCATTTAGCAAACAAAAGTCTATTTCTGCAACAAATAAAACAAACAGGATAAATACTTAATATATTTTCATGTATTTGGAAAATACCTTCAAAGAGCAACAAAGACTGGTAAATCCTGTTGTGCAGCTAACTGCTTGCTTATGCTCTGGACTCTGGATTCTAATAGAATTTCTGTATGTGTATATACATATATATACTTTGTTCATTTCCTCCCCTCCCTCTCCAAAGTAGACAAACTAATGTCAACAGCTGGCCCAAAGGCCAGCGTTACTATGTTACAGAGTACTAAGGTTTAGTCTTAATGCTTAAAATTGAGTTAAGACCATATTTGTACAGTCGTAAATGTTAACATTTCTCTCTGTCATTCTATTGTTCCTACAAACAGTTTGAATGATTTACAACACCTATTTGCAGGAACATCTTACAGAACCAGTATATGGTGCTTCATGTGTGCTGAAAGCTTCCTGCTTCAAATGACTTGGTTGATACCTGGAAAACTTGAGAGCTCTTCAACTACCTTCAGGTTCTATGTTTGCCAAAATCCCTTTACAATGTTTTTTTTTGTTGTTGTTGTTTTTTTCCCCTGTTTTGGTGATAGTCCCTTCTTATTACTTTTGGGACTTTGATTTTGATGCATGAAAGACTTGTGCTAATAGCAAAAACAGACTGTACTGAGATACTGCTGAAACCAACCGAGCTATGAGCAAACATCACATGCATCTCTGTTAACCTTAATGCTCCTCCTCTATGCTAGGAAAAAAAGATACAGTTAAACTACCAAGTGCTGTTTAAAGTCTTATCAGCAAACAGTGATATTGAACACCACTTATAATTTATCTTGTAATAAAAATGAAAAGCACTTACCTTTATGCTTTCTCCAGGCTCAGCTGTGTTTCATGTACGTACAGGAAGGAAGAAAAAATGAACACCTCCGCCCCAACTACTGTTTATTTTTAAGTATAAATTCTGATCCTCTAAAGATAAAGTAGACTGAATAATATAAAAATGAAAATGGCAGAGCTACTTTTAATATTCAAATTAAAGACAACTGCATTTAAAGTAGCTTAGAAATGCTTTTGAAAATATCAAAGCTACCTTTTGGAATTTTTTATTATAGCAGCAGTCTGTTATTCTGTTGTAACTGATCTCTACAGCAACTTGAAAAGTTTTTGTTTTAATGCTATTAAAGAAGATTGAAAAAGTGTACAGATTGTAAAGATTTTATATATAAGTGTAAGATTTTGGTTTAATATTTATAATAGAAAAAATATTAAAATTGCACATTGCCTCTGCGTTTCTATCTGAAAAATCTTAACAACCTAAATTCATTTTCCTCGATTCTGTTATCTGGGACACTTCTGGGACTAACCTAGTGTCTGAGTTTCTACTCTCCGTTGCACCTGAGAACATTGAGAATGCTCGGGAAGCTAGGCCTGCGTAGATTATTCTCTCAGTATTTTAGTGGTTGAGACGCTACAGACACTGTTTCTGCCACTCTAATGTTCCAAGTATTGCAAAGCACAATATCCTATTAATTCTGAAAAGATTTAACAGCATGATAAAAAAGTTTAAACAAGTCTTCTGCAATTCCTACTAAGGCTGGCTATTACACAGACAACATCACAGCACCCTGAAGATTTACTATTTACCTTACAGCAAAACTCAAATACCGCATCTCAAAGCCATTTTTTATGTGAGGTATTGAACATCAAAATATCTGACAGAGGGGAGGCAAGAACAAGTTGTGTTTTGTTTCAGAATTACAGAAATTAAAAATTGAAAGCTTCACAAATAATTAGAAGTTATTTCCTTAATTTACATAAAGACAACAGTAACAATCATGTAGACCTATGCTTTTTGTCCTGTTTTGGACACTGACACTTTCAAATGAGACAATACAATTGGGATGTATCTGGAATCTGTCCTGTCTGGTGAAATTTTCCTGTATTGTTATCTACTGCCTTGTCTATTTTGGTCACGATCATAAAAAGCAAGTTTCATCATTACTGCAAATCACCAGCTGGAATTCTTCCTTACAAACACAGGAGCACTATGAGATAGAGAATCCAAATTACACTACAGTGATGCAAGTAACTTCAAATACAGTACTTTATTCCTCAGTGTTTACAGCTGTTAACAAGTCTTTCAAATCCTGACACAAAAATTTTTTTTTCAATTCTCAAGCAACCAAAACCATTCACTAAGTCTGAATAAACACAAAAATTTTCACAAACAGATATGAAAAAAAATTACAACAGAATTTTTTAAAAATACTTTTTGTCAGGACTGAAACAAAAATTTGAGAAGAGGTTTAAATCAATTATTTTAACGTTATTACTGCATCTTTTGATAAATTAAAAAACATACATTCTGACAGTAAAGAAAACTGAGAAAAGGATACCTCTATGAAATGTGGTGGTGCTTACTTTACTTTTCTACTACTGCCTTCGCGTTTTGGAATTATTCAAGAAAAAATGAAATGGCCTGAGTTAAAAAAAAAAAAAACTCCCACAAAACTTCCTCCTATTTAAACTCTTGTCTTCTATGTGGTCTACATCAATCCAATTGAACTATGATATTGGAATACTTAACTGTTAGAATTGGATGTGGGCACACAGCTGGTTTACTTGATGGTCTACTTCATTCTGAACTGCCCTGCCTGTTACAAACTACATGAACTGGTGAGTGTAAAAGCACCAAGGCACATCCACAGTTAAAACAGTTCAACTAAAACAGTGCAACATCAGATCTTGACTGATGAAATTTTTATGCGGAGACGAACCACCTGTATTTCCTTGGTGTTACTAAATGCTTGGCTGTTGTTCAGAAATTACTTGTAGCAAAAATAACATCACTGGCATGAGGAAACAAAACTTAAGGCTTTGTTTGTTAAAACTTACTCTTTCCACTCCCTTGCTGACCAATACTTCTCAGTTCCAAGGCCAGTAGTCTCACCCAGAATGTCATGAACTTGTGAGCTGTTATGTACCATTAGGCAAAAATCAAGCTCAAAAGCAAGAAAACCAGTGCTATGCTCCAACATGACCCATGAGCACCTCTGCAATGACAGCAGACACTGACAACAGAAACAAGCATAGAAAAAAGTGATAAAGAGACCATACTGCTAGCAGGTGGTGAAGTTAAGCCAGCAGAGTCACCTCATTGTACCGAGAGTTTACATCCAAGCCAATGTGTTCAAGCAAGGAAAACTCCTGCCCTTTTTTTTGTTAGGTACCTGCTGGGACCCCAAGTATGGATAAGACTCTATCAGTCCCATCATAAAGCAGCATACTCGAACAAACAACAATCATACAGGGATGTTACAGGAGGGAAACTTTTCAAGTTTATCTAGACTAAGATTTCAAATGAACGTGTTGGTGGTGACTAATTAATAACATCTTACACAGGCTTTTAAAGGATGTGATAGATAATCATGATTTTAAACAGAGCTTTAGATTTGTGCACAGATCTGCCTCTGTAACTGAGGACACGATGCATGTGTCCCTGAAGACAGAGTAACAACTTGAAAGCAGACCAAATACAGACACCAACAGCAGATTTGTGGAAAAAAAAAAAAACAACTCACCTCATAACTGTGGAACATAAGCCACAATCAAATCTTGAAAGTTCAACCTGCAGTTAAGACTAAGCTACATAGTCAGTGGAAGTGCTGGAAGGTTTCTGTGCTATGCCATCAACACACATGCCCAGGTTTATCAGATGCCTTCCTGAATCTCTCTGCAGTAATGTGACCCTGATAAATACTGTCATGAATATACACATCGGCATTGTCTCCCTGTTCCACCTCTACTCACAGGTGGCATCATAACAGGGGAGATCTCAAGAAACTGGACAACAGAAATTGCCTTCTTTAACTGACAGCTGTGAACTTGCCTATATGTATTTACAGCCATAATTATACAAAATCTAACTCCTCACCTAGATGCTCTTCTTCTAGAGTAGCACTATGTGTGAAGGAGAAGATAGCCATATCATATCAAGACAGAATTTCTTTTAAGTTACCAGACCAATTGGTTGGCGGAATAAGAGAAGAAAAGTCTTTGAAAATTGCATTTGCACTTGTTCCAGAGAACTCAATGGGGAAGAACAACTTTTGTATGAGATACCTTATCAAGCAGGAGGGGAAAAAAAAAAAAAAAGAAAAGAAGAAGAAATGGCACGTTCTTTCTCAGGAAGCTCAGCTTTGCTCAACCTTTATTTTTAAAGGCTGATGCAAAAGGAATGAACTCCCACGGGGCATGATGGTTGCAGAAGTTTCCAGCTCAATCTGATCTTAAAATACTTTTATGAAACCTCAATAAAATGGAAAACAGGTAAAATGATAATAAACATTTAAAAAAAGTCACCATGATTCTGATTTTATGGTACACACTCTGACCTTCGATTAGTCTCTAATATATTTATGAACGCACAAAGCTACCTAATTTTATTAGTTTCTGTAGAGTAGTAATTCAGAATATTATTTTTATGAGAATTTTTCGAAGAATAAGAAACCTAACTGAATAATTTTGACCAAAGCCTTAAGGGTTTTAACATCAAAATTCTTCTACATGTCTGATAAGAAAACTGGATGAAGAGAAAAGCCTGAAAGCAGCGTTCTTCTAAAAGTGTTTCCCTCTAGTTCTTAGGCCTGTTTTTTTGTTTGTTTGTTTGTTTGTTTGTTTTCTCCTCTCTTCTCTCTCCCTTCTATACAGTTTCAGGAGCAGGGGAATGGACATGCAACATGCAATAATTAGAGAGGCCTGAACATCAAAAAAATATTTTTTCTTTAAAAAGGTTTTTATTCAGTTTTCTGAGGCTTATTTTAAATAAGAGGACATAATAAAAAAACATGACCAGTACGAAAAACAAGGATTCTAGTCATAATATTTTAGTATAAAACTTCTGTTCAGTTAACTAAAAGAATTCAATGACAACATCAGTTGGTCTAATGCAATGATTCATATGGTCATACTTAAATCTAACCTAAACCAAAGGTACCATAGCTAAATTCCTGATTACCAGTAAACACCACCACTATATTTTGCCAGTTACTCTTAGTATTTACAGTTGTTTTTTTTTATTTATTTAGTTTTAGTATCGCCGGTATCCTCCACCTCCTCTTCCACCATATGGATCTCCATAACCACCCCTGCCACCATAACCTCCCCTGCCACCATAATCTCCCCTGCCACCTTGGAAGCCACCTCCACCTCTTCCACCACCTCGGAAACCACCACCTCCAAAACCACCACCACCACCTCCTCCTCCTCCTCCTCCCCCTCCTCGACCCCCTCCGCCACCCCAGCCACCCCTTCCACCACCACCTCCACCTCCCCAGCCACCTCTTCCACCACCTTCTTGTCTTTTCTGCCAAGGAGGCATTTCAGGAGGAGGTGGTTCAATCTCTGTTGGTCTGCCTCCACGATCAGGTACTCTCCCCATAAGAACCTGTATGGTAAAACATATAATTTTTAGTTTTAAAATAGTAATTACTTAAAGAGAGACAGAGTAATTCTCTCATGGATTAAAATATGCTGACTGCCCTTTAGAGGAAATACGGTTCCTTCAGTGTGGAGCTTGACATTAGGATTCCTATTTTCTGTCTTCGTAACTTGCCGCATGACAACAGGAGGCAAGAACTCAAAGTTGATCCCATGTTTTACCTCTAAGACTTAAATAATTGCAGCTACCTAGCTCATAGTACTGTTGTGAAATCATTACAAAGAAAACTGCATGCAAAATACTGCAACAAAGCAATATATCATTCATATATGTATATACATAACTCCTTATGATGCTGCTGCTGTTCTACTTCATTTTCAAAAAGAAGTTCAAACCTAATCAGCCAACAAAAAAAAAAATTGCCAAACTGATGTTCAACTCTTAAAAGGAACACCAGTATGCCTTACATTAGAAATTACTGATGCTGAGCAAAGAACTGGAACGGACAAAATACATAACACACTGCAATAACACTTTCAAGAAAAAAAAAAAAAAGGAACTTTTGTAGGTATTACCCAGCGTACCAAAAGGGAGATTGTACTGGACAAAGTTACACAAAACATCAAGTTGAAGAATAAAGTAGATCTTTTTGTTGCTGTTTTCAGATTTCCTCAGCTCTCTATATGAAAAATATTAACATACTTGACTCAGTCCCAGGCACTCCAATTAAAGACCTCTTACAAAAAATAAAAACCAACCAAACATAACAACACCTCTCTCTCTCTCTCTGAGATCCTAGCACAGGTAGGAAACTTCAGAACTCTTGGGATCAAAACAACTAAAGGATATCGAAATGGGTCACAACATTTAAGAAAGTCTGTAAATAAAGGATTGATGAAAACAGACAGTCACCATTTAAATAGTGAACTATTCACTATTTAAATAGTGAACTAACGTAGTTACTTGCAAGCTCCACCTTTTGTTATAGTCCAGAAGGTAGTACTATGTTTATTTATTACAAGTAGCCAAACCAAACAATTTTACCAAATAATTCAACACCACTTCCACAGAAACTTCTGTGGTTTGTAGTGATACACTAAAGATGCCTGTTAACAACAACAAAAAACAAACAAACAAACAAAATCAACAAAGGAAACTAAAAAAACCTTGTGTTTTACTTTTTCATTACTGTGCTTGAAAATACATAGTCCAGGCACCAATACCGGAAAGACTAACACGTATTCTTAACTTGAGGTATACAATTCCACTGAACTCAAGGACCCAAGTTTGTAACCCAAATATAGAAACAAACAAAAAAACAAACAACAACAAAAACTACCAGTAATGAATCCAATTGTGTTAAGTATTGTATTTACTCACTAGTCCTACCATGAAGTATAAACCAACTTGAAGAAACCCTTCTTCCTCCTTTCTCCTATTTTACCAAGTATACCTGCTATCTAGTAGCTGTAAGGAAAATTAACAGTTCTCAGGCGATCCTGTTCCTGTGTTGACTGAGAAAAAGAAACAACTACTATTATAATTTTATGCTGAATGGAGTCCCTTTCCTATGAAAATACAGATACCAAAGCAAATGGATGATTCTTATCTTATCTTATTTGTGAATGGTGCATTTGACCCTGCTGGAGGGCAGATTAAAGCTCAGCAGATTCTGCTGTGAAAAGGCAGGACAGGCCAAGCTGTCCAGAAAGATTAAGCACTGACTCTTCCTGAGAACTGGCTAGTGTAGCCCTGCTTTCTGAGACTGCTGTTTGAAAAGAACAACTCAGTAGGAAGGGAAAAGTAACTTCTGAACTCTGTCTACTTCCTCCACTGTTCTTTCTCATCTAGATTACTATTTAATCTGGTTGCATGACTGACTGTGTAGTAAGATAAAAAAGAACTTAATGCAGTGTTTATTGGAATGCTGCAAACTTTCCTTGTTAAAAGCACCAGCTATAACCATCTTGCAAAAAGGAACAAAAATATTAAACAAACAGTGTAATTCCAGAATTACTTTTGATGGGTCTGTAAGCTCCCACGTCCTTTTATCATACCCCAGGAAGAAATATTACCTTGTTGATTGCACAGACTGTATTTTCCCGTGTTGATCCACTACTTGTTCTTATGATCTTTGATAAATCCTCTCGAGCAGCAAGAAGGTGAGCTAATGTTATAGTTGACTTTGGAGATAATGCGTAGCGCTTGGGCTGATAGATGCGTGCTATGTCATCTGTCTTTACCTAAACAATAAAATTCAGACATTACTTACTTGTGAGGCATACAAATACAAACACACACTGTAAGCCACACAGCGGTCTCAGTACACTGCAGTTTGAGCACAAGGTGTGATGTATGAAAAATTTGGTGCCAGTTGTTACCAGTTCTGTTCTCTGATGATGTGCAAGGAAATGCTGATTATGCTTAATTGATGCTGAACTTAGCACTGTTACAACAGAAACTCTCCTATCCACTGGCGACATATCTAAGACTAAATTTTAGGCTCCATGCTGCTCTCTGAAGCAGTGCTTTAAATAGCCATATTTAACACATCACTCCAAAATGTGATGAAAACAGAATAGCTTTAAATGCAGGTCAATTTGTGGAAATCTGCATCAATGAAGCAGAACACTTGTGCAAGCCATGAAAAAGTGAAATTAAGAAGGGGAAAAAAAATAGATTTTTTTCCAAACCCACTTGGATGTTTACTTGTTTAACAAAAGATGAAAAATAAATACACTTTCTGTGAACAACTAAGATGATCTTCAGAGTAAATAAACATTTGATCTTGGATGGACCAGACAACAGGTGCTGTTCTTTGTCATTGCTGTTTTGCTAGGCAATTGCAACATCATTTATGGATCCATTTCAATCTGCAAAACTAGCCCCCTGGGGGACAGAAAAAATTAACAAAAAATACACTACCACCACTCCTCAAAAAAAAAAAAAAAAACACACACCAAAACACACCATCAAAAGCAGAGACAAACAGGTATCAATACCTATTTAATAGAGAGGGAGGGGAAGACAAGCTAGCTAATGAATTAAAAAAGGACAAGAGCTTGCTTCATCACTTAAAAAAAAATCAAAATTATTTCAATGCCAAAGTATTTTGAATCCCCACAAAATTTTTGGAAACATTCTAAACAAGTATTTTACAAGAAAAATGAGGGGAAAAAGTATAAAAAATCATACGCAATTTTAAATGAAGGTCAATTTGTGTAAATCTGCATCACAGATTTAACATGTAATGGGGTTATTTCTAACTGCATGCTATTTTGCATCAGCAGTCTTTCTAAGACAGGAAAAGGAATCATCTTACTGCTCTGGCATCATTAAAAATTTCATTAAACTTGATCTATCGTGAAAGTATTCATTGTTTTTAATGTCATTTGGAATAAACATCAGATTTTAGTCTAAGTTAGTTATCAGTTAACATCAACTACGTCTTAGAAATACACCTTAAATTTGAAAATGTATAGTTGCATTGGTTCAGCTATAACAGTTATACACACAGTGAAATCTGGTGATTTTGAGGTAAATGCCCTCTCTTTTCCTCTCTTGTACCATTAAAGCACTCATAACCCCTGCAGAAATTAAAGTGGGCCATTCTGAAGCAGCAAAGAAGAATCTAGTCATGTCTTTCAGTGATATTTAGTGAGCCTCACAAAGCAGATTCTGTCTGCACATGTCTATGCCAAGCTATAATATCACTTTCAGAAAGCTTTTGAAGTTCTAACGCTTAACAATCTTAAGATTTCTACACAAACCTTCTCTTAGAAGTAAAGCTGATCTTGCAGCTCATGAGCAAAAATATCTGCCTTCAGCTTACCACACGTATATTCATCAAGTTACAAACTTTTAGTATCTTATCTTCTTTCTTTGCTGGATGGAAACAATATGAATTTCTAGCTCAGAAATATCAGACTGGTTAAGTCGTGTCTATTTTCTAACATACAGAGTGCTAGGAAATAGTACAAATGAAATTACTGTGATTAAAACAATACCAGCAGACAAAATCCCCAACAATAGTTTGGATGTTTTAGCCATCTGAAGGCTTTTCTCACACCAGCTGTTCAGTTGACCGTTTGTTTATTCAGTTGCTTTGCACTCAAGATAGGTAGCAGTCACTGTAATAATCTCACTGACCTTGTGGGAAGATGCTCTCTGCACCCAATCTCTGTTAAGGCCTAGTGTTTGTCTTCCTCCTGCATCTCCAGAGAAATGCTGAGGTTTTCTCCTACTTTACTTGATTGGAGGGGTGGATATAGGAAAGAAAAAGGGAGGTATGGACTTAAAGTGAAAAATCCCAACAGAGGATGCTAGTGTATGTATGTTTATGAAGCTATAGACAGTCACAAGACATGGACTGCGTCACCTGCTCAAATCCTTCCGTTTCCTCAATACCTACGACTTGGACATTACAATCCAGGATGAGAAACTGCTTGGAAAGAAGACAGCAGTAACGGAATTGTATTTACATAGTGCATATATTTGGTAAGAAGACCTATGGAACTGTAGCAGACTCCCACCTACAGGAAGCAAAAAATACAGCAACCTTACCTTTGCTCTATCAGACCAGCCAAAAGACTGCACTGTCACATCTAGCCTCTTCATTAACATACGACGGCGACATTCGTACTCACTGCGAAGAGCATCATTGATTTTTTCCAATCTTTCCTGCAGTGTTACAATAAAAAGTCCAAATATTCAATTCAATGAAGATATACAAGTCAATTTAAAGTTAACCCCATTCAGCAAATAAGATGACTATACTCTGGTGACCACTACAAACTACATAAAATTAGGGGTGCAGCTGTGTAGTGCTTCAGTAGCATGTATTTACGAAATATTTTAAAAGTTAGTACGTACATATATCAAGAAAAAGTCCATTAAAAACATTAATTCTGGAAGTATCTGATTAGCATTATTAATATTTAGTAATTTAATATTAAGTAATAGAAGAGTGACTGTAAAATAAGACAGTTAGGCAAAGCCATAAGCATTAATTTTGACCATCCCACGAAATACAGAAAACAAAATACAGAGACTTTTTTTTTTTACCACTTGATCAGAATTCAGAGGTTTTGTTAGCAGCGATTTCCCCACATGGTTTTTTTGAACTTTTGAGAGAACGTCCTTTATCTGTAACAAAACACATACTTCTTCTCAGAACACAAATTATATTTACATTTATTTAAGCAAAATGTGCTGCAATCACAATTTGCTACAATTGTAAGATCAAACATAGCACATTTGTTTTAGCAGACTCATAAAAACAGATGTCTTCTGCCTTATCATGATCCATTACAAAAAGAAGAGTTCCTGAATACTTCTACTACATGATCAACCTCTATATTAAAAGACTATATGGCATAGCATTTCTCCTCCCAATTATAACTGAAAAATATCTATATGTCAAATTTATCAAGTACATACAGGCAATACAACTAGTTAAATCTACTGGGTTTACTCATCATTAAGCATTGTAATTACATCTAAGGAAATTAACAATTGAAAGCTAGGAGTTCACTGACACATAATAGACCTGGCTACAGAAAGCTGACAATGGGTGCTAGTAAGGAAGGCAGGAGATATGACAGGTATGAGGTTATTCTCTCTCACTTCTTTCCTTCTAATCCTATTATTGGTTCCAATTAACATTGTTTAAGACTTTTGTACTCACTCCAAACCAGCTTGGCTTATACTTCTTCATTAGCTTTGCCTTCAGTATTTGGGAACGAAGTGTGCCCTCTCTTTCTGACTTCCAAACTTCGCTGCATCCCCCTCTCTCCTTACAAAAAGCTTCTACCAAGGAACTTCTTTCAGCACACACTTTCTTTTTCACACACAATTCTACAAACTTTACCACAAATGATCACAACACTCCTACATAACTTTCAGGCCAACTGATTTTTAAGCAGGAGTAGATCGCACGCGTATTACTGTTCCTGGACACGGTCTGACTGGAAGAACTTTTGGACACGGTCTGATTGGAGGAACTACATCTTCACTTGCTTTCATGTGGAATCAAGTCAAACAACACTAAAACTATATATTTTTTTTCTTTTTTTAAACATTTCACAAGGCAGGATTAAGGCAGTCCATGATCTACAATAAAACCTATAGCTGAAGAGCGACATTAGATACATTTGCCAGGATTATAAGATTTCATGTAGGCATACAGCCATTTACATTAATATTTATCACAGAGGTAAGGTCCGGTGCTCACTCCTCTAGCATTACCTTTTCATTTTGTCAGAGTTTTGATGTCTACACATTACAGAAATATCATCTGCAGTGATCACTGTGAAGAAACTGCAGGAGACAAATCAACTTGCTCAAATTCTAGAGTACCTAGTTAGTCAATTACAGAAAATTACTTAAATGAATACTTGATAAATTGACTCTCACATTTCAAGTTTTTTGTAGCAATTCCCCTTTCCTTTTTTTTTTTTTTTTTTTTCTTTTTTTGGATATACCAAGGGGTATATATAGATAATGACAAATTCTGTGTGAAAACAAAGATGTGTCTTTTCTTTACGTCAGCTTTGGACAGTACTGTGGCAAGATAAAAATGCAATTTCCCCCAGAAAAACATTTAGGTCAAAAACATCGTGTAGTAAGCAAATTACTTCAAAACAGTCTTTTGACTGTTTTGCAGTCAAAAGGCCTCCAGCACAGTAATACCTGCGAAGTGCCCACCTAGTACTGTGGTAGCCAACAAACTTAATAATCAATATAACATCAGCATGACATCAAGAGATGAAGAAATCAGTAATTAATACAGAAGAAGGAACAAACGGCATAAAGTGATGAATTAAAAGCACCACCTGGGCTGTTCTATTCCCTGTGCTATTAGATTCCATCCATATAAAAGAAGTGTTCATGATAAGGGGTGAAGTTCAGTTTCATGTACCCTATTGCTCCCCACACTCCTTTCTCTTAAAATTCTTGTACCTTTGCAACCTTTATTTACAAAAAGCCCTCCAGGGTTGACTGACTTGTCTACCTTGTAAATCTAGCCAACTTGTTTTGATTCTAATGAAGCATGTACACGATGCCTCTCAATCTGCTTCAAAATTCAAATGTAGTTGAGCACAAACTACACTTGAAATTAAATAAATGCCTGAAGAGTCAAAAAGAAATTTAATAATCAACAATATAAGATCAGCATGACAGAAAGAGATGTAGAAACCAGCAATTATTATAGGACTTCTTCTATACTAATAACACATGAATTAAAAGCTCTATTAGGGAAGATGTTTGTAGCCATTAAGGTCAGAAATATATTATCCTCAAAGGTTCTAATGAGTTGAAAGGATGAGAATCTACCAAAATGAAACTGACTTCAGGGAGGGATAAAAATCAAATAAATAACAACAAAAGCCACAAGCCAAAAAACCACAAACAACAAAACACCTCGATGTGATAACCTGTAGCTATAGATTGAAATAAAACCTGGAAAGCACAGATGCTGAAGACGTTCTGGAGATCAGAATTATTACAAGCTTGCAGCTGCCAGGGCAGCTAAGAAGTAAGTACAACATTGGGCTCCACATACAAAAACAATACATTCTGCCATGGCTAGTGAATCACAAATCAAAGACCTAACTCAGCACTGTCTACCCCTGATTTCTATAAGCTGAAATATGAAAGAACATTCAGAGGAACAATAAAGGAAGAAAATCAGCGAAACTCACAGTCAGAAGAAGCAGGAGTAGCTAAATGAAACAACCCTTTTCTGGCTAGGAAACTGCGAATTTCTGCAACCTTTTTTTTTTCCCCGAGTTAAAAAAAAATACATTGATAATAAAATTGTCACTGGATAAAAAGAAGCAAGTTAAGGAGAAACGTGTTCCACAGATAACCTAATCTACTTTCATTGTCTGTAACACTCTGCAAAGTCACATCCAGATTTCTGAAACTCCATTAATACTTTACTCCCTCACTTGCATTAGCAGTGCTCTGAGTGCACATCCTACAAGTACAATAGTGAAATAAGCTTTTCTGCCTTACAGTTGCAGCATATGGTGTCCAACCTTGACCAACAGGGCTATGAGCATAAGGTCTCTGACACATATCCTGTCTGCCAGAGGACAAGAATCCAACTGATACAAGAATCTATGCTGTAACCCATTCCTAGCCATGATACTTGCCCTGCATTAAGAAGAACAAACAGAAGTTCATGGGGAGAAAAATAAAAAATGTAAATTCTGCATTTGTAAGTGGGAACAATACAAAAAGCAGTGTCCAGATAAAAGGGCAGTGAAAACATATTCACAGAAATGTAAAACAAATTATACCAGCCAGGTCATCCTAAAACTCTCACACACCCAGTTATGAGAAGCAATCCAATTAATTAAAAGCTAAAGGGAGATGCATATATTTGACTATTCAATATACATTGTAATCAAAGACCTTGATGACACTAAAGATTGCTTCGGAAGTTCATATACTCAAAAAATAGGATGTTTGAGACAAAAGTATTGGAATTTGACTCCAAACTTTGTTGTATAAAAATATACAGTTATTCTATTTTTTACCAAATAAAGCGTACCCTTATGTATCAAACATAAAACATATTTGTTTTATAAGTCTATGCTCATTTAAAAAAAACAAAACTTTAGCTCACAATTCAGGTTCCATGTTCCACATATTTAATAAATATCTTTACCCTCTGTCAAAATAAAGCTATAGATTTTATGTTTAACACCATTTGCACAGAGAAACAATATATGCACACAACTGCAGGGTTTCTCAGGTTTCAAAAAACTAACCTGGAGAGAGATGTCATTAAAGTAATTTAAATTAAAACACTATCAACACACAGGAAGGAATATTTTCTTAATTAGCCATAAGGTGTACTGCACATTTGCAGAAAGATCACCTACATTCTTGAGCACAGAGCATGTTAATCCAAACAATGCCTCTCTTCCATTTACTTACATGTCATTTCATTTTCAATACTTATCTAATTTTAGAGATGTTTTTGTCTGAGCTTTATGTCTGGTGAATGCCTACTAGTTTAGGCACAAAGACTACAAACCAGACAACTCTTCTGTCTTGTTCCCTGAAGCTATATTGACATTTAATGCACAGGCACCATTACGGCTGTAAGATTATTAAACACTAACAGTTAAAGGCAACACACTAACTTAAATATGAATAAATTATAGAAAACATTCCCAAATATTTTTTAAAGATAAAGTCTCCTCATATTTCAGTTAAATCCTATTTTAGCTTACTTTTGATTTAATTTCTTAGGTAACCCTTTACAGTTTCCTTTCATTGCAGTAGACTGTTAGGAGACTACCTTTTTCGGCACTAGAAAACAAGAAATTTGTACATTAGAAAACTAAGAAAAAAATGATGCAAAGCAATACATGGTAAAAAAAAAAAAAGTATTTTGAATATTTTTGTGATAAAAGGTCTTTGGAATAAACAGTATTAGAAAGTTACTTTGTAACTAGGTGTGAAATTCACACCATCTTGATTGGAAAAAGCTAGATATGAGCATGCAGCACAATGCTGGCAGAAACTCTTCTGAATCTTTGATCAAGGTTCATTTACAAGTTATGGGCTTTCTAGTAGCAAATTGCAGAACACCTCCCAGAGGTAACTTTTATAAATATACTTTACAAGGGAACTTCACAAGGGAATCTTAAAAAAAGACTATTAGTTTTTCTATGCTATAGAATATAATACATTACATTAAGCCGTAGGAGGCTGTAATGCTACCAACTCTTTCCTCATATTTTCTTATATGCGTAACCACTGCCCCAGTTCATTACAGGAGGTGTAAATTTAAAAGGTACTTCCAATGATTGCATATTCAAAGTTTGATGTACAACAAAACTCATAGTTTGAACGAAGAAAGTGATCTTGATTTTATACTAGTCTTTTAAGTAATCTGGCAAATTATTAAAAACAATCAACGTTCTAATGTGCCATACCAAAATACAATGTGTGATCTGTCCCTTTGGTAGATTGCTGCTGCACAGCCAAACTAGTCTCAGAACTATTCCCACAGCTACTGACAATGCTGAAGATGCTAGACAGAGACAAAGAGTAGATGTGTTGAAATGCTGCAGATACATTTTCAAATTCAATAAAAATGCTAGATTAGTATGTAAATTTCTGTTACAAATCGTATAGTATAATACCACATGTTAGCAGTGCAATTTTACACAGCCTAATTAAATCAGAAGCAACATAATATTTGGAAAAATAAATTGATCGTTGCAAGTGAAATTTTGCGTGAATCTAAAAAAAGTTACAAATTGCACTGAAAAAAAATGTTTACGAAGTCAAAGAATTCCAATTGGGGTGTCACCATGCTAATGCAGCTACATCAACAAATGTAGACATCTAACTCCATGCACTGTATCAAAATTAACTCTGAACCTGTCCCACATGAAAGTAGGGGATGAAGGACAATGAAACATACAGCAGAAATTGTACAAAATCTCCTGAGAAGTATAAAAAAAAAAAGGTCCTTCAGTTGTAAGGGCCAGAACATTTCAGAGCACAAATTACACTATTAATCTGAAGTCAGAGAAGATGAAAGAACTAGTTTTGCCACCTTTCTACACTCTGAAGTGCATACAAGTTGTATAACCACTGTGGAATTGACAGACCTGGAAAACACCGAAAAACAGCTCAAGGCAATTTGTGATATGAGAGAGAGGGGAGAGAGGGGGACGGAGGGAGAGGGAGAGAACATGCTTAGAAGATTTTGCTGCTTCAGGACTTATGAAACTGTTAACAGTTTATGTTAACAGTTTAACAGTAACACCCTACACACCAATGCAAGCATGTGACCCTATCTGAAAGAAGTCCTGGACTTTGCAAAACCTTGTAATGCAAAGACAACTTTCTAGGCGTGTGTGTGAAAAGCTGGCCCACCATGTCTGCTATTGCAGCACTAGAGTGTTATTCCTTTAACATGGCATGAAACTAAACCTGTATCCAAGAAGTGAAGTCAAGAAGTGTGCAAGGAAGGCCACTGTCCATGGTTGGAGCCTACAAGCCCCTTGGATGTAAACACCCACAAGGGGAGATCAACAGTACTAGGCAGCTTTAATCAACTAGTTACTAGCTGGAACTCTGACATTTTAATCCTCAGAAAACAGCAATAGAATTGTTTCTCCAACCCCTCAAAGATATTTAATGGAAATAATAGATTTAAAGATTTCATATGAGCTAAACAGATCAAGCACAGGGACACTTTGGGAATGCAGGCATTTTCACTGCCACCTGGATATTGCTTTTTATATATGAATCTATTAAAAGGTTCTGTCTTGCCACAATAAAGATCCACATCTGTAAGAAAATCATGGAAAAAACAGGCCCCCTCCCCAAAACCTCTGAATGTTCAACTTCCCATTGAGTGATAAGGAGAAAAAAAAATCCATCATCATGCAAAAATTAGTAAATTCAAAGATTCAGAAAGCAGCAGAGGGAAATTCATTCCATGCATCTCTCATAACTCAAGAGGGGACTGATTCTCTTCCCAAATACTAGGGAGAAATGAAGAGCCAAACTTTTAACAGAGAAGATAAATTGGCTCTTGGGGTGGCACTTATAATCTGCAGTGAGGAATCTAAATTAAACATCACATCAGTGAAACGAGTTAGAATATGGTGGGATACAACTGAAAGAACTATAAGGTTGAATAAGGTATGAGGCTGCATATTGACTAGCTAACTTAGTAGATAGGTTGAAAAATGCCTGAATTAAAACGAATGAAATGGCACCAACAAATCAATACTTGCAACTAAGGTATTCATAAACCAAAGAGCAAAAAGGTAAGTTTTGCACATTAAATTTGAATACATCTCAGAATTGACAATGATAGGTATGTAAATGTGCAATCAGTTATTACCCAAAGTTTTGTGATTGCTGCAGCATATTTGAATAGGTGACAGGAAAGCGTTCCTACAACTCATACCCTAAGGTAGCATGGCAAAGTATGGCTCAACAGGTACATCTCATCCTGAGGGAACCACTCAAATATTTCACCTCATAACTAAAACAGTTTAGCTTGTACACTAAGCTGGTTTCCAGAATAAAGATCCCTTTGCACTTGTTGGATAGGGCCTTCATGAATCTTACTGCTAGGCCCTCAACTAAGATGAATGCTTACAGAAGTAAGGGTTAACAAGAGAGAAAACAAAAAAAAACCCGTACCTTTTGTTCCACATTGGTTAACAAAGGAGGAATATCAGATGATGAGTTTGGCAGGCCCAGTGCATCACAAATAGCTTGTACTTCCTGATAAATTTCATTGTGCTTTTCCAAATGAGAGCCTTTACTTTTCTTGCTGTGCAATATCTTCAAAGCTTGGAGTTCTGTACTTAGAAATACTAGAAAGAAAAGTGGCAGATAATGGCAGATTTAGGGACTCAAAAATTTTTGCATCCACATTCTCATAATACAGTTAAGAAGACAACAATAAAACAGACTCTCAGTCCTCTTGTAGACAGGCCAGTATCAGCATCCCGTTCATTACCTGAACTGACTTCCATCTAACTTCCTGTCTGTACACCATACTTAACTACTTAACATACTTCCTTCCCCAGACCCCTAGTTCCTTGACTAGTTTCATATCGTCACACTGGTCCCTGATGTTATTCCATTCTTCTCCTGGAAAATTCTAAGTGTTTGCCACCACCAATTTCTCAATGTAATCTCTTTCCATACTTAGTCTCAGCTGGTGCTCCTTTGTCCAAGTCTAGCTTAAACCTAGACTTCACTCCTCTCAATCCTGCTTTCAGCACCTTCAAATCATGTCGCATGTTCTTTCAAGCTGCCCCAAAACCTCTCAGAAACTAGAGAAGGAAGGTCTCAGTTTCAGCTGAGCTGGAATTGGATCAAGAAATTGTCAGGAGGCGTCAGTAGGTTGAACTGTACATCACAAAGAAATATTAGTTTTACCATTTCCACCCCTCCACAAGTAAGCATGCTTGGGTAGGCTGTAGTGATTGTAGAGATATGCTAAAATACACACAAAGAACTATTCAATGTAAATTGTAGAATAATGATAAGAGATGCATGTAAAATAATAGTATAATAAGTGGCAAAAATAGTCTTAACTTACAGAGGAGTTTAAGACAATCTTCTTTCTCTTTTAATCTGTCCTTTATGTCTCCAGATATAAGTGATGAATACGGACAAGCCATTTCTCTCAGAAAGCCACTAATCTCAAGCTGGAAGCTCTCTATATCTTTATCACCTATGGAAATAAAGAAATAAATGCAAAGTTAATGACCCTTTTTTTGTTGTTATTTTTACAGAAACATCAAACTATAATCTATTTTTTTTTTAATTTACACATTTAGATTACAGGTTTCAAGACCCCAGACATATATTTACCACCTACCACTCATAACATTTTTTTTCTTCTTAAAGAAGTCCTACATACCAGCAGACACTCCTTTTTAATAGCTAAAGCAATACTGTATTCATGCTTTAAACAAAAGTTGATGCTACAACAGCTTGAAAACATGAATGCAAATATTTGGAATGAACCAGCAGTTAGTTTACACCAAGCAGAGGAACAGACAGTGCTTATTCCTTCTTCAGATCACAGGATCAGCACTATCATGTGAAGAGCTTATGTCACAAAACAGTGGATCAATGTAATTAACTTTCTGATGAACAAGTTACAGGAATCAAATTAACCAAACCACATGTATGAGTCCATTTTTAGTGTCAACGTTAGGCTGTTTGTTATTTTTTTTCTTTTCTTTTGAAAATTATCTTCACAAGGTAGGACCTTAATCTAACAGCCACATACACACAAACATCAGCCCCTCTTTGGCTACCTTTTGGTTATTTTTTCAATTTCAACACTAATTTTACTACTAGCTAAAAATACAAGTCTAAACCTACTGAAACCACTAAATACTAAGTATCTTCAACAAATTAACATCCATTTACCATCTGTTGGCGTGATGCTTTCTTCCATGTTACAAAGTGGCTTTATTTGGGAACCTAACCAAACACAAAGGTCAAAAAACTCTGGTGAAGACAATCCATTTTCCACTGCTTTGTTCAGGGCTTCCTCCTCCAATAGGGGACCTGTGTACCTGTGCAGAGAGAGAAACATTAGTAATAAGAAGCGGGTTAAACATAAAATGTGCATACTTCTAAATAATTTTAACATAAACTGGTTAGGAACTACACTGAGACAAATGAATACTTGTGAATTACTTTTGCGAATGAGTAATTCAGACTTTTTTAAACATGCCAAAAATGAGAGGTAATTTATAAACAAAATGGTTTGAGAGAAAATAGGAGAGAGGCATTTTCACATATGACAGGTATATGAGAACAGAGTTCCATGTTTCAATACACGCTAAACATACTAAATCCAGCATTTATTCAAGCCAAGCAATTCTCCTTCCAACACTTTTAACTCGCTGCCCGACAGCCTCAACACTAAGAGCTGATAATTCAACTGCATTTTACACTATTTTTACTCCGCTGCACCCGTTATTCTCCGCCCCGAACAAAGAAAACACGTTTTATCCGTATGAAGCCCAAAGCCACCCACCACCCCTGCGAGCCGGGGCACCTCTCAGCCCCAGGCAGCGACCAGAGCCCCCTCGGGGCAGCCCCCGGCGCCAACCCCCCCGCAGCACGGCCACGGCAGCCCCAGCGCGGGCGACAAGACCCCGGCCCCGGCCCCGGCCCCGGCCCCCGCTCCGTCCCCAGCCGCTCCCCGCCCGAGCAGGGCCGGCCCGGGCCGCTGCGGCCGCCAGGAGCCTCCCCTCGCCCGCCGAGGCCTGGCCGCCCCCCGCTCACCCCAGGGCCTCCAGCGCGTCCAAGATGTCGCCCTCCATCTTCAGGCCGGCAGCCAGCTCCCTCATGCCGCCCCGGCGGCTCGCCGCGCCGCGCCGCGCTGTGCCCGCCTCAAAGCGGCCCGCCGCAACCTGCGCCCGCCGCTGCGTTCCGCCGGCCGCGGGCACCGGGCCTGGCAGGGGGCCCCCGGCTGCCCCCGGCCGCTGTCAGCCCCTCGGCGGGGCCCGGCCGGCTGGTCGGGCTGCCCCGGCCCCCCTCGGCCTGTCCCGGCCCGCGGGCACGCCGGGCCTCCGCTGGCTGGGGGTCGCGTTGCCCTGACACGGGTCTCCTGAAATCCCTTTTCAGCGATGTTGAGAGAGAGAAATAAACCGAAAAACATTTTTTTTCTCTTTTTTCTGCTTGGCACCAAGCTATTCCATAGGCTCGCTCAGCCACTTCTGCTGAAGCATCACTGAATTGCCTCTAAAACGCTACTGCCACATCAGCTCTCTAAAGATACTCATTTCATCCAGCTCAGCCATGCATTCCTATCTTTTCTATTAGGTGAAGGAAAATTCTGCCTTTTCTTTTTTTTTTTTTTTTTCAACCAGTCATGTCTTACATGTACCTTCTGAAACACACAGCTAAACCTGTGATGAAGGCCTGTAAAGGCATTCTCTCATTCCCAACATGTGAAATTGCCGCAATTTTGGAAGCAACTATTTTGAACAGCCGTGAGACCCTCCCACACATATGGACAGAAATCTAGAAAGTAAAAAGAATATTTATGGCAGTGGAAAAGAGAGCACACTAAAGTCAGGCAGGCTTATGTCAGCCATATGATGTACATCAGTGCCAGTAGGTCTGCGGCCTCTTTCACAGCTCTCATCTGCCTCTCCCTCTGACGATGGAGCTCTCAGAGGACTTTTGTTTCAGCAGGGTTTATCCTAACCCAGAAGCATGTCTCTGAGAGTGAAGAATCTGAAAATAAGATCTCTTACTCCTGCTAAAAAAACATTAGTTAGTACTACATTTTGGTAGACTCAAACGTTCCTGCATCATCTGGCAGTGAGAAGCTTGTGCTGAGTAGTGTTAGTATTAATGGAATAGATAAGATTTCAGGATAGCTTTAAGGTGAATGATGAAAGCCATGGAAAATATGAAATAAGATGGAAGTTTGAGCATTGCCTGCTTTACAAGAAGAGAGGGTCACAGGGAGTTTCCTAATCCTTTTGTCTCCCACTTGAGAAATAGATCCAACCCCAAAAGGATTTTAATCTTTATTTCTTCCAAGAGTCCCGTTTGTGCTTGCTGTTTGAAATAGAACCAGGATATTCCTGCAGCAACTTGAATGGGAAAACACTGTGAATTTTATTCAAGGGTGGTGTAATGAGTATACCAGTGTCCTCCATTGAAAGCTCTGTTTTAGTCAGAAAACATTTTTTGCTGAAGTCTTGTAGGCCTATAGTAATGTCTTCTCCAGTCTGCTGAAAAATAACATTTCAATCAAGTTTTCTTGTCTGTGCATTTCGAAGTCCTGAAACTCCAGGATTTTGCCACTGTAGCAGAATTCTACTACTATTTTGGATTTAAATGAATGCCTAGTTAAGAGTGAGAAAGCAAAATATGCAGAAAAAGTCTTCGTATCACCCAGCAGTTCATGCTAAGAAGAAGGACTGGGAACAACTGAAAGTGAAACTATCATAACATTATCAAAACTAGAAAGTAATTGGTAATGTAAGAAGTACTGCATGGTACAAGTAGGTGGCAGCATTATTCTCTGGGTTTCTCTGTAAGTTTTGTTATGTCATAAATATGATTTGCTATGTTACAGGACAATACACAAAACAGTAATTTCTCCTACTGTCATTTGATAATATTGCACATATAATGTTGCCCAACACCTTCTTACAACTTTGCCATTCATACAGTCCACACCTTTCTCCATGGCCATTCCTCTGTCTCCTGTCCCTAGTGAGTGAAAAAAAGAAATCATGATAAAGTTGGCTAAATAATATTTTGTAGCAGCTTATTCTCGAGAGAATGGATTTTACCTTTGCTGTATGCACTATGTAAAACACAAACAACGACAAGGGCAGAGGCCCCAGCATACAGCCCTTACCTTCATGTGAAAGGTGTATGTGGCTTCCCTGCTGTCAGCTCTGTCGTCAGAGCCCTAAATATTTGAAACTGGAACTAGTTTTTTGTCAGGATTTCTTTTTTATTACTCTAGCAGTTAGCTATCTCGCTCAGCAGTCAGGTATGTCCCAGTGCTAGCACGAGGATGGGGCAGAAATGCACAGACTGGATTAGGAAATGGAGTCAGGACTGATCAGCACTGACTTGAATCCCTGTAAACTGATACGAAGTGGCATCTTAATGGAGTGTGCAGCTGCAGCTGTCTACACCTCTCTTAAATATACTGGAAAGTACCCAGAGTTGAAAGCAAGGTGAAGACAGGAATCTGGGGCTAGGTCTTCTGCCAATTCATATTAAATCCCTACAATTACAAGGTGTCTGTAATCTTACTTAAAAGAAAAAAAAAAAAAAAAAAGAAAGGCAAAACCCAACATTTTCTACTGAAATTAATCTAAGGTGAATCTTAACCACTTGTTAAACTACCTGTATGACTATGACAAACCGTTGTTACACTATTCAAAACTGCTCGAGGAGTGCTCCTACTTCCAGACTCACAAATGGGCACCAGGCATTCTCATGCAGCCCAGTGGGCAGGGTGGGGAGAAAGGGCTCTGCTTACTGCTGCAGCAGGGCAGTCACCTCCTGGCTTGTGATGTGAGAAAACATTCTTGCTTGTGCATTATATGCACAACATATCTCTTTCTCTTTCTAGTAAAGAAAGTGAAACTCTTCACAGATATAGCAGATGCATGTTTGGAAAGATTCAGTTGCTTTGTCCTTCTAAAATGTGGCAAAGGAATTAAAAAAAAAAAAAAGATTTCTTGAATTCAAGTGAGGAGGAGACAGCCTCTATTTTAATACAGAAGAGGTACAAGTAATTTGTAGTACTAAGAAACATTTAGCAGGCAATTACTGACCACTAGAGGGGATCATAGGCATAGAGAAGGAATTGAATATACCACATAATAAATGTTTTCCCCAACATAAACTTACCTGCATGCAATGTTTTACCGTCTGTTCACAGTTTAAAAATGATTGAAAAAAGACAGTACATTATGCATGCTTAAGTAAATATAAAAAGCTTATATTAATTGAGTTTAAAACAGATCAATAGCAGTTTTAATTGTTGAAGTGAAATAACTTCTTTCCATAATATTTTTTTTGCATCAGTTTAAACTGATACAGGTTGAACTTGTTCAACTTCTGTCGAAAAGCACTAGCCTATTAGAAAAAAATAGGTACCATTCTTTAGACTTGCTGACATTTAAACAAGAGCAACTTGCTAGTTTAAAACCTAATATTAAACTGCTCTTAATCCTTCAATAAACTCTTTGCTATCTTTAAGGATGATTTGGGAGCACTCACCCCAGGCATTACCAACTTCATTAGAGCATTGTAGAACCGGACTGCAAGGTAAAATCTGTCTGTTTATAAATTAAATCAGTCTTGCAAATAAAGTAGATGTGAATGATAGGTCTACTGACTCCACTGAACCTGAATGGATTTATGCAAGAATCCTGCCTATCAGTTTAAGAGCCATCCTAATTAAGTTGAAGCTGACCTGACATTATAAACATTTGATTTAGAGATCATGCTTCTAACATATCCTACACCAAATCAAGCCACCCAAAGTAATGACATGGAAGTTCTCAATCCAAAATGAATTTCTGATAGAAATTATATACGTGATGATCTAGCAGGAGGTGTCCCTGCCCATGGCAGGGAGGTTGGAATTAGACGATCTTTAACGTCCCTTCCAACCCAAACCATTCTGTGAATTCTAATGAAAATGTCAATTTCTTGAAAGTGGACTGCTGTCAAACTAGATTCCTGGGGCACACATTTCTGCACAGATGGCAGGGGAGAGGTCGGGAGCAGGCAGACATCAACAGACGTTGCAGACTGACTGCAACATATTGACCATTCCTCTTTTACCAGTGCCTGTCTAAGGAGGCAGTGGTTCTTCACTATCTGCAACTTGGAATAAAATCAATAATGGACAGTCTAGCTCTGTAATGTTATAGACTTAAAAGCACATAGTTGAAGCTACTGAGATTTTTGTCATTTACTTTAGAAGGAGTAGGTGTGCAACCTAAAGTATTTCAGTGAGATGTGCTTGTACCTTTTGGTACCACTCTTAAAAAAAAAACAATTCTTTGCAGCCCCAGCGTACACATTTGTTTGCTTCAATTTTATTTATTTTTTCCCAGTGGTGCATTGCAAGAAAAAAGTTATGACTATTGAAAGAACGTAATTTTTATTGCTAGATTTTGTTTTGCTTAAATGGAATCTCATGTTGAATATATTGAAATATGACAGCATGTCAAGAAAAGTGTTGACCATAAGTAGCCTTACAAAAGGGAAAGATGAGTGACTCATGGAATCACCAGCACCTTTTGCCTGTCAGGGGACTGAATTTAATTGGCTTCTCACTACTGAGATAGTCATTACCCTGTGAGGACTGTTTGCTTGTGAAGTTCTCATAGATTTTTTTTAAGAGATAGTAAGACAATTTAATCTCTGGGTGCACAGTGAAGATCTGTTTGCAGAGGAGTCTTCTGAGTACTGGTCATAGTTTTGTAGACATTATTCCATTGTGAATGAGACTAAAGCCTCAAACTACTGCAACATATGCTATTAAGTGAGCAAAAAATGACAGACCTGCAGTAGGTCTGGCCCCTGCTTCAGCAAATGTTCAGCCTGGCAGGACAAAGCAATGAATATTCCAAGTTCATATTTCTCATTCTTTTAAAAATAAACTGTGCCCATTTTGCTCTTCAGACCATATGGCATGAATCATTTCAGTGAAGCATTCATCACATCATGATTTACACTGACATTATTTCTTAGAAGTTAAGTGGTAGGGCCTCACTGTGAGGAGCTATGTGTATTGCAGTCTTTCTCTGTTTCACTTGCTTCACTGAAGGTAATTTTATTCATCTTAGCTTGGAGTTACAGGTGTGAAAAAACAATCATACAGAGTTCCTGCTTTTAGGTTTTCTGATTGAAAATGAATCTCTTCATGAATGCACGCAAACTTATTTTAAGATTTTATACTCATATATGATGTATTCAGAGGTGCTTGCTTAATACTTACCCCATCCTCCTTATAGGAAAGAGGAAAAGTCTCATGATAACAACAGAGAAGTCTTATGATAGTTCTTATGCAAGTACCAATTTAATTAAAATATGATGAATATTTGAATGGATGAATGAGGTATGTGGCCAAGTGTGGGAGCTTCCTGAAGGGGATTCTCTGAGGTCAGAAAGCTGCTGCTGAATTCCCACAGCCTGTGTCAGAAGCACTGGGAGCCTGAAGTTTTCCAGGAATGCATGTGTGGTAGGGCACCACAGACTTCATGCTGCCTCCATAGAGAAACCAAACATCTAGAATTGCAAAAGATCTCTCTCAGCTTGCTACTGATTTTTTTTCTCACTACTGATTTCTTTATTCCATGGATTTGCCACAGCTAAATGATTTCTTTTTCTTTTTCTTTTTCTTTTTCTTTTTCTTTTTCTTTTTCTTTTTCTTTTTCTTTTTCTTTTTCTTTTTCTTTTTCTTTTTCTTTTTCTTTTTCTTTTTCTTTTTCTTTTTCTTTTTCTTTTTCTTTTTCTTTTTTCTTTTCCTTTTCCTTTTTCTTTTTCTTTTTCTTTTTCTTCTTCCAATTTGCTTCTTTCTAGTGAGGGGAACAAAAATCAGAGAAAGGAAAATCCTTTTCAAATTGTAAGACAAAATGATTTCTCTCCTAGTCACACACAGTGTGACCCTGAGAAAACACTTAGAAGTCTCTGTGCTTCATGTGTAAAAAACAGTGTTATCTGCATGGTAGAAATGGTAGACCAGAGCTTAAAGAATTTAAGAAATAATAGGAATCATCATATTCTCCCCAGCTGACAAAATGCAAAGTATCAGAGTATCTGTCCTAGTTGAAAGAAAAAACAGGAAATGTGGGATAGCTATTAAATGATGGGAATAGTTGACGGCTAAAAAAAAAAAAAAAAAAAGAAAAAGAGAAAGAGCAACACAGGAAAACAACAACAACAAACAAATCAAAGCATTATAAAGTGGCAAATGTTAGGTCTTGAATGTAAAGCTGAGAGTTTCAAAGTATGAGACATCCGTTCCACTGGGGCTTGACTCACAAGTCATACTTCACAACTTGTAGCAAAACTGGATTCTTAACATATTGGAATAAAGATTTTTAACAAGCTTCCATCTGTTAAACCAGCAAGTTGGCTTGGTCTGATCATGCTTGCTGTTTTAATAAATAGCCAGCATCATTTTTCAAACCACAGCTTTCAAATTATTTTGGAGAATTTCAACATGCACCAGTTGTGGTCAGTCCTGAAAGATTTACATTGCTTGTACATTTGGAAGAGACTGCACCACAAAGAGGACCCAACCTCATGGCCGGTGGCTTGGAAGAAAGGCCTACCAGTGCCATTTAGGAAGGGTGGGCTAAGAAGTGACCTCAGGATAGCCACTTCCTTGACTAATGGTATTGCAAATGAGACGTAATTGGTCTCAAACAGGAAGGGAGTGAACCACTAAAGTCCGAAAGCAACTCCCTGTCTGGAAGGTGTGTTTGCCACAGAAAAAAAAGCGACTCTGTTAGCATGGGAAAATGAACTGAGGGCATGTTTGTCTTTTTTTTTTTTCTTTTTTTTTTTTTTTTTCAACAGCACAAATGAAAATGTCAACAAAAGAAGTGTGCATTAAATAAAATTTTTGCTTTTTCCCCTCTAAAAGCATACACATTTCTAATTTAAAGGCTTCAGTGGTGCTACACAAACAGTTTCCAGGGAGTCTGGTAATGGAAAGGCTTAACCAAGCAAGTTTAGAAGGCTACATTTTGCATTTTCTAACAGAAATTCCCTTTTTGGGAGGGAATTATGCTCCGAATCAAAGTGTGACCTGAATGTAAATCAGCTTAATCTTGTAGTTCTGAAACAGTAAACAGGCTATGTACCTCTGTGCATCCTAACTCTGAAATTTAGCAATGATGTATTGATAATGGGTACTTATTGATAATCATGCTATGAGAAAAAAACAAACTTAACTGGCTAACGTGTTTATCCCAGCACTCAGAACTGCCAAATTGCCTTTCCTTTCTACTCACTGTATGCGTGATTAGAGAAAATTAATTAATTATCCTAAGTGGTTTTCTCTGGACAGCACACATCAAATTAATAACCTGTGTCAAATTAATAACATGCTCATTGAAAATGAAAACCATCAGAATTGTTGAGAGACACCTATTGAAATTTTTTTTCTGTGTGTGAATAATGTAACTGAAAGCATCTGAAGAAGAGAGAGGCAACACAAGGTTCCTAGAGGGTGGGAGGAGGGACATTTATGGCATGCAGATATATTGATCATTTTATATATTTGTATTGAAGGCAAAGCATTAAGAAAGTTAAGATGAATGCTTGTGGCCCAGAGTAAAGCACTCAAACAGCCTCCAAACCGAAATTATAATGGGAGAGGTGATTAAAAAAAGCATCAAGGAAATTACTAAATATATGCAGCTAAAAAGATAACACTGCCTAGAGAGACTGGGCATGCTTCTTTTATGCCCCATGCCTCTCAAGACCTGAGTGTGAGGAATATCCAAATTGGGAAGAGGTGAGGTTTTGTTTTCTGGCCTTGGACCCATGGTATGTTTTCATAAGAAATAATGATGATGACAACAACAATAATGGAATTGTTCAATCTGTTGTCTCTTCTCCCTCTTCTCTGTTTCTTCATCCAAGCTTATCAGTTCCTCAGACATGCTTTCCTGGGGTGTTTGATCCAGACTTTTTCTCCTCCCCTCTTCAATCTTGTCCTTGTCCCACTTCCTCTGACAAATCTCAAAAGAGTACTACAAAGCCTGGGAAGTGCTGAAGGTTCAGTGGCATTGCTGCTTAAACAATCTAACCTACAAGAAGCAGCTGAGCTGACATTGGTGAAGTAATAATAATAATAATAATAATAATAATAATAAAGCATAAATTAAAAGAACATGAAGCATTTGAGCCCAAATGATTGAAGTCTGACAACGTTAGAAACAACTCAGAAATGTGTGGCCTTTACTGCGTACATTCTTCCTTGTGGAATATGGAAATTAATTCACACACATGCAAGTTAGCAAGTGGCTAACGTATGTTTGAGGTTGGGGGTAGGTTTGGTTCTTGTTCTTTCTCTTTCAGATGATTCACCTATGTATTCGTTTTGTTTAAAATTCTTAACCTAATTCTGATGGACTCTCCTAGAAAAAGAAATAAGGTATTTTTAGAAAGCTTATTTTGCCTTTTTTTTTTTTTTTTTGTCTTTTTCCCTAACTGTAGGACTTTTTTTAATAGTAACTCAGCCTTTTGATTTTCTTTCACCCCTCTCACCTCCTCTGTTGCTATTCCTTGAGAACTGTGGGTGGCCGATGAAGCAGTGAATATCACATGATGTCACTTAGCAACCTGATGTTCATAAATAGCAACAATCATTTTTTCTAATGGCTATTTTTCCCCATCAGGAAAAATGCTTAGACCCATTCCATTCTGACAGTGCTAAATTCTTTCTCTGACCTTCCAGCATATTTATTGCTTATGTTTCCTTTTTTGGGTTCTGATTCCAATGGTAACATCATGTCTAATGCAGCTTGAAGGCATCTTATATATTTCTGACCTTACTATTAACGTATAATAACAATAATTATTAGCACCCTTGCAGCTCTTTAAGAAAAGTCCCTTCCCCCTTTCCCCAAATGTCTTCACTGCATAAATTTCAGATGACCTCAACATAATCTTGGTAAGATGAAATCAGAAGGGTTATCCACATTTTTTTTAATGTCTTTTGGGAATACTCAGGAAACTCAGACACTTTTCGGTTCTTTCAGAAAGAATCTGGCAGTATTTTTGTGTGTCCTCTTAACAGTAGTATAGCCTTTTAAAATATCAGCTATGCTGCCAAGGACTGCCTTTGTTAAATGATAGAATTTTGCCAATAGCCTACCTTCACATGAGTTATGAAGACAAAAACAAAAAGATAAGATTATAAACTAAGAAAAGTAGGCTTGTGCAAGCCTTTGAAAAGGATCTTGCAAAAATTGCTTAGGAAAGCAATAACAGAGCATAACAAAGCATAACAAAGTTATGCAACAACCTAAGCCTAGCTTGTCCCCAAGGAGATCACTGTTTGAGAGCACATTAAAAAAAGAAAACAAAAACTCCTGGCTGGTGCAGCACCAGTTCCCCTCTTCCTAACCATATGGTTGCTCCTCAAAGAGCTGTGGGTCTGTAACTGAGATGGGGGAGTAATTTGGGTGAAACCAAGACAGACTCATGAAGCGTGCGTGACGGCTTCCACAAATCCTCCAGCTACACTGTAAATACTCGTCTCCCTCTCACTATTTGCATTGGTAATTCCTAGGCAAACTAACTGGTGGCTAAACTACACAGATGGGGGAAAATACCCGGATTTCTTGCTCCCTTATTGGCTTTTTTATTTGATTAAAATAATAATAATATACTATGGAACAGAGAAGTAGGGAAGACACAACTTCCTTCTTATTTCTGAAGCATTACTTGTCATTCATATCTACATTCTGTGGAGCTGCATTTAATTTCTATAAACTGGGAAAAAAAATCTACATCAGCTCACATTTGCCTTACAGAACTCGCGTATACCACTATATATACCTATATACCACTCACTGGCTCGTATCAGCAAACTATTGCTATCTGAGCCACTTCAGGGATATCCGGAGAGTGACAGCAGTAAATCCACCAAGAGCAGTCTTGAAAGGTAATGTTTGGTTTGTCTGGCAGAAGCCAGAGGACAGGGAACTGTGGAATACAGCCTTTCCTCACACCTGGCTGAGGGAAGGAGAGATGGTAGTCCTTAATCAACAGCTCTCAAATGACAGACTAAAATCTTAAAACTCACCTTAACAGAAGAGGCAGATACAGTGATCCCTGTCATATAATACCTGCTACTGGCTATTCCCACAAGCAAGTAAAGTTAAGGCTGCTGTCATTGAAAGAGCTGATCAGCCAGGCAGGGATTTGGTGTGAGTTATGCATGCAGACAGAGAAGATGACTGGCCTGTACAAATGCCTCTTTTACTCCCTGCCAATGCAAGAAGATATCTATAAATATATATTTTAAAATAGTGGTTTTTATTACTGTAAACGTAATTACTCTCAGAAAACATCACATTCAGGACAAAGCATGTGCTGGTTGGAGGTAAAGGACGAGCAACTCCTCAGCCTGACAATTTCCCAGCATATTTCCTTTTGCCTTATACTCCTTCTACGTGAGTTGGAGTTGGAAAGCAAGCTAAATGAAGGACAGATAAGTGCACTGTAACAAAACTAGAATCACAGTTACCAGCAGTACTAAAAATGCTTTAGGAAGGAAGAATGCTTCATACTCTGCATGCCAGTAGATGGTGCTCTGTATGCTGTCTACATACACACCGTATGTGCACCGAGGGGTTTTATAGGAAATAATTGTTATATAGTCTTCCCTTAAATGGAACAGAAAGGACTTTGGGAAAGAAAAAATACATTTTAATTAAAAAATATTTATCATTTTAGTTATGTTAACTTAAAAATACACGTTTTGTCTCTTATTTTCTTTCTAACGCCTCTTTCAGTTGAGGAACTGTCTTAGGCAGCTTTTGCTTCAGTGGATCTTCTGGCTTCTGTATCAGCATATAAGGTAGTAAATGAAAACAAATCAGCAAATAAGCTTATTTCCCAGCTGAACTGATTTTTCACTGTAACCCCCTACATGTAGCTCCATATGTATATCTGTTTAGGTCCTTATTTGAGAATGATATCCCTTAATAGTCCTTCCATTAAAAAAAAAAAAAAAAAAAAAAACAACATTTTAGCAATAAACTTACCTTTAATACATATTATATTAGCCCTGTATGCTGATTGTCATGCACTATTGTTCTGTTTATTTTGTTCCCATCATTAAATGACACCTATACATGTGCCAGAATTATTTAAGAGCACTCTTGTAGGGACTTTTGCTCATCCTTATTTTATTTTTTACCATATAGTCATCCATTCAGACCACATCAGACTACCTATAATAATTCCAATCATAAATACAAATTAAAAAAAAAAAAGAGTTCTGAGGCACGACTGAACCTTGAAGTGTATTGTTTTCTATTGGCTTTACCGAGATGAAGAGTTCATCATCTTGCAAGACAGGAGGCTCTTTGTTTGGGAACAGTTACAAATCACAGCATGTACAAAGTATACAAGTTGACAATGGCTCACTCTCAATCCCACAATGTCAGTCGAAAAGCTCCTTTCCTCCATGACAAATTAAGCATGCTACATGTGCACCTAAGATCTTTTCACCACTCATTTCTCACATATGGTTGCTGCTCTCCTTGCTGTCTTTCTAAAGATAAGGATGAAATAAAATAGAAGTGGTGAGATAGAGTTTTGGTGGTGGTGGTGGTGTTTTATTTTTTTTATTTTTTTTATTTTTTTAAGAAAGAAAACTAACTTATAGTTTGCAATACCACTGAGACTGAGACGCTGCTGTGTTTCAATAATAAAAATGCAATAGACAGCAGGGAAAACTGGACTGACATGCTGGAGCAGATTTTCCAGGTTAGTTTTCACCTCTGTCAATCTTGCCCGCAAGGTGATGGTGGTGCTTGAGTCTTTGGCTGGGTCTTGCATGTCTGGGTTTTATTTTTCTAGTTACCATCTGCAACGTACATCCTGATATAAGTGCCCAGCATTCTCCCCATAAAACATGCAAGGGCTTAGATGCTGAAGGGTGAAGTTCATAAGACAGAGTGATCTGAGCAGGAGACAACATGGTTGTCCAGGGAGATGATGGAGGGGTGGGCAAGGATCAGTGTCACTGCTCTTCTAAGCAGTGGTCGAGTTCTTTTATCAACAGCTAAGAAAAGAGAGATGGAGGAGGTATACTTCAACTCAGTATTCCAGCATTCTGGGTATTGTGGCAGAGCCAAACTCAAACCTCTACTCTGAAGGTCGTCAGTTATGAATGAACTGGTTACACAGAGAAATTTCTAGAACCCGTCCCTCCCCTGCATATCTGCTTGTCAAGTAAATACACCTTTTTCACACAGCCAATATGCGTTTTACAGAAAGCAAACTCCACTGCAGTAAGTTGCCAGAGCTCCTGGTGGATGGAGCAATCGCCTAGGAGCTGGGGGTGAGGATTCACACACACACTGATGGAGCCCAAGCCAGGACCCAGAGCCCAAGGCAATACTCAGGCTGAACCACTGGGACCACCTTGTATGTCTGTCTTCCTGTAAAATTTATACTCCCGATTTAGGTAGTGAACCAAGTCTCACGAATAAAAAGCAGACAAGGAACTTCCCTTTGGGAATCCTGACAGAACTCAGGAGCTGCCCAGAAGCTAGCTATGTTGATATGTTTGCAACCTGATGCACCTGCACATAATTTTTTGATGATTATTTGCCCCATCCCTGGAAGCATTCAAGGCCAGGTTGCATGGGGCTTTGGACAACCTGATCTAATGGGAGGTGTCCCTGCTCATGGCAGGGGTTTGGAACTGGATGGGTTTTAAGTCCCTTTCAACCCAAACTATTCTATGATTCTGTGAGAGGTCCAACAGATAATACGACTTCACAAACGAAATATTAGGTATTGACTTTAGGTGCTTTTCAGCGTTGAGTAAATAAGAGAACTGAGTGTATATGTAAGTGCTCACAGAGACAGTGCAGTTTTGGAAGAAATCCTTGCTCTGAATTTAGCCCACAATCCCTATGAGACTCAGCTGGCTGTCCCTAAAATGGGAATACTATCACATCCTTTCTTCCTGGAAGCATTTTGAAGAAAATATCTTGGAAATATTGAGAAGTGTACAGTTGGGGGAAGGGAAAAAGGCAAACATATTGGATAGAATACAACACTTGAGATACACATTTCAGGAAGAGAATTTATATTTTCAGCCAAAAAAGCTAAATAATTTTCTTCCTAGATACTACAACTGTAGTAAACATTCATAAAGAAAAGACTTACTCTAGAACCAAAACGAAGATTAACAGCGTTAGTTTCATATGCTGGTAGCCAAATTCTTTTCTCACTTAGTGGAATTTTTCTAGGCTTCTCCTTTAACTTTAGTGAGTTACTCCAGATTTAAACCAGTGTAAGCAAGGGCAAGTTAAAAATAGTTGTGCCACAATTGGCCTTGGAAAATACGTTTCTCCATGATAGACATTAAACTGACTGCTGAGGCAGACAGTGTGTCTTGCCCATAATCATTTTATATTTGCTTCTTTTCCTCAGTCCTTAAAATGAGTTCATGACTGCATGACTCTGAGAGTAAATATATAATGAATACACATTTTATTCAGTATTTGGAGGAAATTAAAGTAAATGCTGTATGTAATAATACTGTGTGGAAAAAGCAATGATAATTATTTGATGAGAGAGTTAATATGAAGGGCGCTCAGTTAATCCTGTGGTCTGAGGTAAATGGCAGACATTCAAGTAAACCTAATTAACATCATAAAACAAAGACAAACTGCATTAGCCCATGAGCTCTTGACTAATCCAGTATTTTCTTCTGAATACCATTGCATAAAAAGGTTAGGATGCATACTCTCAAATAAACCCATTTCTATAAATGAATTGTCACGTTGTACTAATGAAAAAGTACCAGTCAAGGTCTTCTGCTCCATTTCTAGTATGTTGCTAATTTTGTTTTCATTTGAAATGAGAAATTGAGTGTTTTGTTGTTGTTGTAAATGAAACTATCGTGCTTTAGCAGAATGCGACCCACAATGTGTCAATTCACAATCTTGCAAGGATGTCCTTACTCATGCAGATAGATGAGTTTTGCCTGCTGGTGTTTCTTCCCCATTGTTCCTTTAGATGAGCACAAGGAGAGGGGAACTATGCTTGGTGAGAATGGTCGTAACTGAAAAGATTAGTGAGGAGAGAGAGGAATCATAAAACCATTGCAAAAATAATGATATTAATTTTCAGTGCAGATGATTAAATAAGAGCAACTTTGTTGCTTTAGGTACAGTGCACCATTTTTGCCAGTAGTCATAGAATTATCTGTACCTGAAACAGTACCTGGAGGATTATATTTTTATTTTGGGAGGGTAAGAGGGGAATTTGTGACCTTTCTGGTTGTTTTTGCTTTGTTGTTTTTGTTGCTTTCTAAAGAAAATATAAAGCTAATATAAATAATATATTATTAGATTGATGTTTTATTATCCTGTTGGTTCCTTCTGCTGTTCTTTACATCACACATAGTCTTTCCATTAATATAGCACTGTGAATAAACATCATGTGAGGTTTTTTGGACATAACAAGATGATCTTCATACATTTATACACAAATAATTGGACACTGACAGAACATCAGAGGATGGATAATATGAAACCTTTAAAAAGCTGTCCATCTAACAAAATTTATGTCAAAATGCAGTGAATGGGACTTAGAAAAGTTTTTGAATAGCAAACATTTCTTTTCCTCTACATGAGCCACTGAGGCAACCAGAGTTTCACCTTTCAGATGAGGCAGGTAAAAAATATCTACCAATATGATGAGCTAGCATGTTTTTGCTAGGGAGTAAGACAGTGGACTTTTTATTTTATTTTATTTTATTCTGTTCACATATGTTGCTCAAGAACAAGCAGTTCAGTTATTTCGTTATTTCAGTTATTAAAGAGTAAAAAGAATAAAATATGGTGCCAGCCCTGAACTCCTGTCCCTCTTATATCCTGAGCTGGTAGTGGCCTTTCCCAGGGACTATCAGCAGGGATTTTGCCACATGTATTAGGAGAGACTGGGAAGGTGCACAGAATAGCAATTGTTAATCCTCCAGAAACCTCTGGTGCTTTATTCTGCAAACAATCCAGAATAATACTAGCCAGCCCTGTTTTTACATGGGTTTCTTCATCTACAAAAAGGAAGAAGACTGGAATAGAGAGCATTTTTTTTTTTCTACTCTAAACTCAGTATTTGTGAAAAATATTGGTTACTTTGACCATGATTTATTACGTTCAATGATCATTAACTATAAACTTCAGAATCTTGTTTAGTTTTGCTTCATGTAAAAGTATATATGATGCACCTTGATTAAGCTTTCTGTGCCTTTTGGATTGTCATACTTTGTTAAATGTACTACCCTTTTCCTGTTAATCCTGTATGTTTTTTTTTCTTTTTTTTTTTTTTTTCTCCTAATGATAAAGTATCAACTATCTAAATTTATATAAATTTTATCCAATGATTAGTCATTATTGGGAACTAATGGAGTGGAGAACTCACTATTAAGAAATGGAGTCAGTTAGAAGTGATATGTGCACGTAGTAAAGAGGTGGCATGGAATGACAGGAACAGGGCAGCAGCTTTAAATTAAGAAAGGAAAATGATGTAATAGTGATTAAACCACGAAACAGAACTCCAACACAGAGAATGAGCAATGAAAATAAGGTAATAAAAAGGAGTACTGAACTAGCTCATGAGACATGTTATTACAGTGAACATTATGCTAGCACTATTTATTTTGCTTAGCGTTATGGCCACCTTCAAGGTTGCTATGACAAATGTGTGTGAGCGTTTAACGGAAAGTGAACATTTTTTTTTAGCTAAGAAGGCATCCACCAGCTCTCTGCCTACTCAATTTCCTAAATTACGTGCCACACAAATTTAACTTTATTGACATTAGACAAATGTTAACATTAACCACTTATGGGTTAAAAAATTTTTGGAAATATTCAGTGAGCTCCTCTGCTTACATTCCTCAACCTGTACAATGAAATCCATACATTATCCAGTTATGCAGTTTTCCTTGAAAAAAAAAAAATCACTCGAGACGTATATCACAATAAGAGCACCCACATAAGTTCTAACAGCTAAAGACCTGATCCAGAGATAAAATTAATACGTACAGCTTCTACTGTATTTAAGGGAAATTGAGGTTGTTTTCATAACTGGCCTTTCAATGACATTTTTTTTTCACGGCACTGAAAGAGTCTTATTCATCTCTGACTAAGTGACGCTAAAATTTATGCAGGCTTCTCACAGCAGAGGGAGTAAAGGAGGAAAAGCACAACAGGGTTTCTCCATGCAACTTATAAAAACATTATCAATGTGGTTCATTCACTGAGCAATGACAGACTCGGAGGCCTGCTACCAGCCGGAATGGGTGTACTGGACAAAACAAAGAGAGAAAGTGAAATCAGGACAGCCACAGCCCGAAAATGAGCTAAAATAGAGCACAACAAGGCCATTTGAAGGCCGCATGCAAGAGGGTCACTGCTTGCCAGGTGGCTTTGTAGTGATCCAATTTACAGAGACTAAATGAGAGATTTGGGAGCTTTGGTGGGCTAGGAAGCAGGTGAGGGGCTTCCCTCCCGGCCTATGAGGACGTGTTTTTAGGAGAGGGAGGGAACAGTAGAAGGCTTGATTAGAATCGTAGAATCATAGGATCATTTAGGTTGGAAAAGACCTCTAAGATTATTTGAGCTGTGCAGGTAGCACTTAACAGTGTACATAAATAAACAATAATAAAACCCAATATCACTAAATGGCAAGACTGTGAGCACAGTGGAAGTTCTGAGACAAGAAAAAAAGCTAGTGTAAAAAGAGCTTGAGATCAGGGGGCTGGCGTAATCAGATCTCATCATTTCAAAAGGAATGGAGCAATTTCCTCTGCAGAGACCTCAAGCTGAAGGTACTATGCCCTCTAACCTGCTAACCAAAGAATTACATGATATTATTGTTGGAAACCTTGATATAAGCTGCATAAGCTTTCTCTTTCATGAAACATTGCTTAGGAGGTGCTCCCCATCCCCCAAGGTTTTCCTCTTTATTTCTAGGGGATGGTTGAAAACTATCATAGTCTGTACATCCTGGCACAAGATTGCAATTTCATTGCTAGGGTCCCTGATGAAATGCAATGCTGTCACTACTGTTATAGCAGTGAGACTAACTAAAAGCATGAAGAAGCTTTGAGTCACACCACAGGAACCTGTAAGACCACAAGTGATATTGATCATGTTGCTGTCTGGTGTTTGTTGTCAAAGATTCAAGCTCATAACAGACCTTCTGAAGAGCTGGCCCTGACTCCGTCAGTGGGAATCTAAAGCAGCATGCATATAGAAGAGAGACTTGCATAAACACTTCCATACTGATGACACAGGTGGCAGATAGCATAAGAAAGACCCTAACCATGTACATTTGCGGCTCAGGGGACAGAGTATGTAAGCAAATAAGCAACTGAGAAAAACAACCACATTTCTGCAATGTATTTGGTGACAGGAGAGGAGCAGAATGACCTGACTGTAAAGATTTTGCTTGGGATAACATATTCTGCTTCAACATCAACACATGAGCTGACATTTTGTCTGTTCCTGGGGATGTGTTCTGGCTCACTAAGCTCTGCCCCACTAGAAAGAAACTTCTTACGATATGTCTCCACAGAGAAGTTCTTCCAAGTCAGAGATATAACAGTTAAGCCCTAATCATACCATGTAGTGGAAATAGGCAAAGAAAATTAATTGCAAGATTGACTGCTACTGATGAGGTGCCATCTGATCATCCATGTAAATATGCAAACTGGAAGTCCTCTTAGGCTGCATCACAGAAGTCCAAGTTCCACCAAGCCCTGGCAGTGCGGTCACCAAACGCTCTGACAGCCAAGACTTTCATCTCGAGTGATGTTGTGATAGGATGTCAGTCACCCTGTTTTTGCAGACATGAATCACTCATGATGTCAACCTTTCCTAAATGACCTTGGCAACACGTGGGAGCAGTTTCACTTACACGTTCTTATGCCCAATTACCACACACACTATTTTGAACTGGGCATGCTTCAAGATCTTTTCTACAATATTGTCATTAATTACACAAAGTGTGATTTTTCACACATACAAATTTTTCATAAGGGATGCAATCTCAGAGAAGATCCCCACACATAGCATGCTGTAGTTTCACTGTTTAGAAGCCTACTTTGCTTTGGTATCTTGCAAAGAACAGTTCTGTAACCAAAAGCCTGATAAGGAAACTTATATTTGTTAAAGGTTCATTTGTGGATAAACGATGGCAACACAAACCATTACTAATTTAGTACTTGCCACTTGTGAATTGAAGAGGAAACCCATATGGTGTTCTGTACACATCTACAAAAAAAAATCTCCACTGTTTGACCTAAAGATTGCTTGAAGGTAATCTTATCCTCCTGTGGCGGTTTTACTCGGGTGGGCAGCCAAGCTCCACCACAACTGCGCTCTCACTCCCCCCGCTCCTCAAAGAGGAAGGGGGAGAAAATACAACACAAAGAGCTCGAGGTTTGAGATGAGAATGATTTAATTAAAGGGAAAGGGAATGGGGAGAAAAAGAAACAAAAGAAACAATAAGGCTGCGTGGAAGCACAGAGAGAAAGAAAAAAAAGTTATTCTCTACTTCCCATCAATAAGCGATGTTCGGCCACGTCCTGGGAAGCAGGGCCTCAAAATGCATAGCGGTTTTTCAGGAGGACAACCCCCTCCCTCACGAGAGCCCCCCTTTTTATTGCTGAGTGTGACATCAGGTGTTACGGAATATCCCTTTGGTTGGTTTAGGTCAGCTGCCCTGGCGATGTCCCCTCCCCATCACTTGCCCACCCCCAGCCTGCTGGCTTTTGGGGGCTTGGAGGGAGTTCTGATGCTGTGCCAGCACTATGCAGCAATAGACACAACACTGGAGTGATACCAGTGCTGTTCCAGCTATTAGTGCAGAGCACAGTACTGTGTGGGCTGCTTCAGGGAAAGGTGACTCCATCCCAGACAGACACAACACACCTCCTTAGAAGATTTAAAGTAGATTGTCAGGTGCAGGTCCTTAGGAAAAATGAAAAAAAATGCAAATCAAGGGATCTAGGACTCGCAAAAAGCTGTTGCCAAGTGCAGATAGCTTTGTACTCAAGATATAACTGAAGCCTAAACCCCAGGAGTATGTTAAAGGTAATTTCTGGATCATGCCTCACTGGATACATAGCAGATTATAAATACCTGCACTGAACAAAGTACATTGTAAAGATTAGTTTGGAAAATCTGAAACTACTCCAGATGATCTAGAACTATGAAGCTCAACAGGTTGTGCCCATTTTCTAACTTTTTCTAAATAGTAAGTGTCCTATTACAATAAAAATCTGCAAGCATTCACATTCTATTTTAGCATCAAAATGTAAAATTAAGTATATACGTATATTTTAAAGAAATGGAAAGCTAGAAAAAGGGAAGCTGAAAAGAGAATGGAGATAACTTGTGGTGAACGAGTTTCAGCAGATACTTACGGACCACATGCCCAGAAAGGGTTAGCTTTAGGTGCTAGTAAGACAGGCAGTTCAGGAAGCCAAAAATCATGCTGATGATATGTCCATCAGCTACCAGCCTGCCTAAGAGGCTAATGGCATGAAGTCAGAGCCTCAGCTGCAGTTTGTGAGGACAACAGCTCTGTTGCCTGTGTGACCTTTGCTCCTGTCCAAGGACCTACCGCTGCAAGGCTGGGGAGAGATAGCATGGGAAGTCCCACATATATATCTTCTCCTCCCTCCACTCAGCTTGCTTCCCATCTTGCTGGAAGGAGAGACTGAGTTTCTTTAATTTTTTTTGTTCATCTTGAGGGGATCCTCCACACTACTTTACTAAAACTATTGTTAAGCCTCAAGGCAGCGGTTACCAAGAGATGAGATCTGCAGTTAATAGGTGCAGGCAGACAATGCTGTTGGTGGACAGAAAGTATGGCCGTATGGCTGGGACTGCTGCCACATTACAAATATTTGAGTCTGTTCAGAGGTATCAGGCTGAACAAACGAGGACTGAGAGGAAAACAGAGTTTTTTGAACCCTCCTGTCCAAAGGGAAGAGAGACTTCAGCAAATAATTGAGCACTTTCTGGAAAGACCGGTATATCAATCGAGAGGAAAGCTGTGGAGAACAAAGTTGAGAAGTGAGGAAGGGCTTGAGTCACGACTGTGAATAAACCGGTGAGCTGGAGCTGCCCATTCAGAACAAGCTGGAGGTACGCTAGCAGACATCCACAGACAACCAGAAAACTGACAAGCACGTCATGAAGTTCAGGTACTTTGGAATTTTCTAAAAACAAAGAAAGAGACAAAGTTTTTAGAATATTTTATAATTCTCAACTTTGTAAGAGACAAAAGTGACCAAGAACTGTGAACTGGCCATTATACGAATAGAATTATTCTATTAACCATTTGAGAGATATGTCTGTCTGAAGACAGGATGGATGTTTGTGTGCAGAAACATTACTTTGATTTTTCAGGAGAGGCAAGAAAAGAAATGACTCAAACTTCTCAAGTCCCCACCCATCCTTTGACTCTGGCCACTGAGCACAACATAAATTGTGAAGTAGGTGCAGGGTCCCTGCAGGGTCCCAGAGATACAGCCACTACTAGGCTGCCAACTCTCCATGAGTTGGGAAACCAGAGTCCAGTCTCATCCCCCTGCTGCTGCTCCAGTCTGAGCATGTGCACTCCTTCCAAGCAGTCTGCTCAGGTGTTTTTGCCTGTCTTCACTCAGCAAACTTACCTCAGATTCCAGCCAGTTTCTAGAGAAGCTTTTAAACTAGACTGGTAATCTGGAAAAGATTTGGAGGACCTAATTTTTATTTTTATTTAAACTGAACTATCTTAAAATTAGCTAGCAATTCTGGGAAAACATTTTCTGTGCCAAAAGAGCATTTCAAGCAGCTGTTCAGTACTTATGTAAACACCTGTGCATATTTTTAAACTTACTAACAGTTGGAATAGTTTTTCCCCTCATCTCACTCAATGCTATGCTAATATCTATTACTTATGTTGAACCCTTTGTTCATGAAATACATTAATATTTAATAATTGTGTCAGTGAAAAACATTGAGATATAGTGATGATGTGACTAAAAAGACAATCCTTCTGTGGTACTTGAAATATTTAAGCAGTAACGGTAGGATCTGCCTCCAAATCAGGAACCAAGTTTTTCTGGTACAAAATCACCTAACTTTTCTGAGACTGCTGTCTTCCTTCTCCAAAATCTTAATTTTCCTTGAAAAATGAGTCACAGAATCACTGATGTCATAAGGGACTTCTGGAGATCACCACATCCAACCCCACCTGTTCAAAGAATGGTCAGTTGGAGCAGGTTGCTCAGGGACATGCATAGATGTTTTCAGTGTCTCCAAGGATGGAGACTCCACCGCCCCCTCTGGGCAACCAGCTCCAAATGCACTGAAGTTTTCTGTATACTACTTTCATAACCCAGACTTCTGAAACATAAGTTTACATTACTAGCATTGTAAGCCCGCCACAAGCTAAAATTATTCAGAAGTCTGAACACCATCACTTTAGAACAGGGTGTTAATTGAAACATCTGAAAAGCATTCAACCTTGAATATCAATCAGTTATTCATCTGTGCAAATCACAGACAAGCTTTTACAAAAGGGAGTGGTCTGTGCTATGACTTGGTGGATTTCAAAGATGGTGCCTATTACAGCAGAGTCAGGACATGGACCCTAACAGACATAACAGATTTATTCAGGTATATAGTGATGCTCAAGAGACCATGGGGAAGTCAGAAGCTGTACAGTTGTAACCAGAAAGCTTGAAATTGCTTGTGATTCCTGTATCATTTTTATGACTCATCCTGAAGAAGTTCATTTTGTGAACCAGGGCCCAGATGGTGGTACCCTCCCTCCGCTCTCCCTCTCCATTCCCATTATTCTATGTGCACAAACATATACACACAAAATATAGCCTCTGACCCACACTGTACCTTTTCAACCTGAGCATCTCATTCTCATATCTTGCACCTCCACCAGTTTCCAGTCTTCTAAGAATGCACTGAAGACAACCAGAGACCAGGGAGGAAGGAATAGTCATTTCATCAGTCTTATGACAGAAATAACTGGGCTTAACATCATCACGAAAAAAAAGCACAGAGGATCCTGCACAGCAGATGTCTCAACAGTATTTCTGAAGGCCAACAGTGACAACCCTCCGAAACTAATTGGTTTCATCATGTTGTTTTCAACATACTTTCAAAAACTGTTAAAATTATGAACTGTATTAGTGATGTGGTTGTTGGGACAAAAGAGCACACTAGGAGTTGTTTAGAACTTCACTTTTTTTTTTTCTCCTCAGAAAGAGTTGACCAATCATCTACCGTAGAGATCATCACATTACTTATCTCATAGACAATTATATGCAACTAGGCAAAATACAAATGAAAATTTTATGTAAAACCATAACAGACTCAAAAAACTGCTCTTTGAATTGGTCAGCCTGGGGCTGGATCCCCACATGAAAGAGAAAACTTCTAAGCATTACCATATTCAAGATAAATGCAATATTCATGTTCTTTTAGCCCTTGTAACACAATATGAAAATAATATTTTTAATAGGGATGCAGTAATCAGCAGCTGTAGCCATCAGATACACACCTGTACAAACTATGCGCCAATGGAGAAAGCTGAAGAAAACTTCAGTCAGTGCAAAGGCAAAAAAGAATGAATAATGGCAAAACGATGGGAAAGGTCAACCTGTTATAATACTATCCTCACAGGTAATATAATGCAGTAATGAAAAAGCACCTGAGCACATTGGTAGTTCTGCTACCACTCAGATATGAAGGGACAGTCTGCTCTGGCTAAGGGACAGTGATAGCTGCCGAGAGCAGTAACATATTTTCATGACTCCCTTTTACTTCAGAAATGCTAATTTAGTCTCATATCCTCAGTTTGATAGAAATAGCTCACTACTCCCTGTTTACATGGAATACAAAATGGTAAATTACCTACATACTTGGAAGTTAGGAAGTCTTTAATGCACGTAAGCTGGTTTGTTTTCTACAAATGAAGTAGTAGAAGGAGACAGCTGATACAAGAAAAGCTCAGCAGATTGCGGTACTTGGAGTAGCCTGATCAACCCATAGTTCAAGGCCAGTTTTGCATGCATTAGGAAGTTTATTCGTCTTAACAGACTTTCTTACAGCTAATTGTAGCACTTGACAGAATAGGAATAATCCTTTCAAACATAGATCCAGTATCAATCTTTCAAACAGTTATTGTTAATCCTGCTAAATAAGGTTCTACTCTCACAAAAAGCAGTATTTCCCAGGGTTAGCAAACTCATTAACATCTGCATGTTCTCCTTCATGCTGCTCAGAACTCTGTCTTAGCCCAATATGACAAACCACTAGGCTAAATCTGTCTTCATAGAAAGTCTCAAGTTTGAGAGAGCAGGTCCTATGGCAACAGCCTTCATTTTGCCATGCTGTTTTCCTTTCCACCCATCCTCCCACCAAATATTGAGCTTTTTGGTCATCTTACCTTATCCTGTTACATATTACTCAACATCCAGAACACAGGAGAGATTTTCCTTTGTGGTTTTAAAGCAAATTGTAAGTGCCAAATATAATTGTTCCTGTGCATCACCTCAAACTGACATATAAATAGCTGTACGCTGCTAAAAATGCATCGGATATAGCTTGGTGGGTACTAAGATGTGCTTGGAGTTTGCCAAATCCCTACTTAACTGAATTCACAATCCATCTGAGAGACTTGCTCTATCAGAGAAATTCATTACCTTGAACTTTATGAAGTACTCCCAAAGTTCTCAAATCAAGCATGGACACTATACAGATATTAGCTTCTTGAAGAACTTGACTTCCCTCTTCTTTTCCTCCCATGTAAAAACAAATATTCCTAGTCATTCACACTGTGCTGTACTAAAAGCATAATTTCGCAAGAGCCCATTGTGTGTGTGTATGCATATACACTCCATACTCAAGTTTAAGGTATGAAATGCAGGAACATTTTTTATTCCCATCCATTTACTTGTTAAATCTTTCTAAACTATTGAATTTCATTACATAGCTTAGCATTCCCAAATGATGTAAGTATTGACATAACACCACAGTCTAAAGTCTCCATTCTGGTATATAAGCACGTATTGATCCATGAGAGAAAGCCAAAATGTTCAAGAAATGGTGATACACAAGTACTATGTTAATACATTAATTGGAATACAGCAAAGACTAATTGGGATACTATTATGACCTCTCCTTAGAAACTGGCCACTATGTCTGTGTGCCATAGCCAGTTTTGGATTTAATTTATAAAACCCACAGGCAAGTTTGACTTAGCTGCCACCCTACTTTCCTTCTAAAAAAAAAAAAAAAAAGGACCCTCTTACCTGTCCTTCTCTCTCATTCAAAACCAGAAGGTTGTGTATTATCTATAACATTAAGGGGGATTTGACAGAGATCTTACAATTCGTTTTTTAATTCTTATAAAGCCACATTTAATGCTGAGACACTTTCTTATCTGTGGTCCTCAATAGTTCTATAATATTGCCTATTAACCCCTCCCTTGGTTGTCCCTTAAATCATTTGCCTCTTTCCTTTCTCTGGCAGAGCTGCACTTTCAAATCACCAGTTAAAAGCTCAAGTATCAACAGTTATTTGTCCACCTAATGATTACCCCCAGCAACCAAAGTTCTTCACATTAGAAACTGATCAGATGAACACTGAGAATTACTTCATCAGTTGTAACAAGCAAGAAAACATTTACAAAAGCTAGAGGCAAGTAAGATTCAGTTTAGAATAATCCATCCTAAATCCTGACCAATGAGCTTTCAAAAGCAAAGTCTCTCAGATTTCTACATTAATCTTCAGCTCCATTTTCCTTCATGAATGGAGGGGTTTTCCTTCATTTTTTTGGTGTACACCTAAATGTATTATTATTTAACTTGCACAAAGCTTAAAATTATATCTAAACATACACATATTTTGTGATGGGGGTTGAGTGGAAGCTTGAATAGATATGATTTATATAAAGGAATTTTGACCTGCATAGCATGAAGGCAAGAACAAGCCAAGAACATGCACTGCTGGAGACACAAAGCAAGGACATTTTTGTATAAAACATTGTAGCAACTCTTATAAACAGTTCTTACAGTGAAAGATGTGAGACCTTGAAGGTAATACAGTATTTAGGTTTGATCAATCTTAAAAATCAGAAAATGATCTGATTTTGTTTAACCAGTAAATAGAATACTATGGCAAAATGTTACCTGCATTGAAATCGTTTTATTCTGTTCTTGAGCTGCAACGCTTGACTTCATATGCACTGTTCTCAGTAATCCCAACACAGAATGGAAAAACATCAACTGTTTCATTTCAAGATAGTTTTAATTAGGTGATTACAGGGAAAAAAAAACATTTAAACAATTTTTATGGTGTTATCTGCTGTGTCAACTTACAAGGATATGATGTAACAAACCAGTTACAAATTTAAAGGCATATTTACATTATATACTCAAAGTAATAAGCTATATTCATGTACATAAAAGAAACACCTATGGGATGAGTTAACTAAATTGTACATCATTTAGTAGAAAGAAATAGCAGTTGAGGTTTAATGGAAGCAATATACACATGAGGCACTTTGAGGTCATTAGGGTGAAAAGCAAATGACACCAAGCAAAAAGAGAGAAATTCTGTACAGATTATACCTCAGCTTTGATCATGAAGGCTTCTTCTCCATCAAATGCATTTATTTCTTGAACTAATCATGAAGTTTGCAATTAAGATAGGCTTTCAGAAAAAAAAAAAGAAACAGAAACAAAGCTTCCTCACCCCTCAAACCCACCCCTCCTTCTATTCATCACTGCACCAAAGGAAATGGAAATTTTATCCACGCAGCTGCTAGACTAAGGATACCATAAGGCACCTTTTAAAAATTATTTTGTTGCCAGCCATCACCTTGATTTTTGTTTTATTAAGATGAATGTATCACTGTACTGGCTGCATACTGTGCCACAAGCTCTGAAAAGATTTAAAGTCTAATTTGAACCTGTGCATTATTTACGTGGGAGTTGAACATTACCCTCCAGGTACACATGAACAGACCATTCTAAAGAGAACACATCTGAAGTGGGAATGTTATATTCCAACATGCAAAATTAAGACATCCTTCAAAACACCTGTTTCCTTTGAGGCAATTGGTTAAGCCTGCCTAGAACATCCCTTACATAAGCTTTAGAAAGGCATCTGAGTTTTATACCATCATTTGCTGCTATTTACTAAGTGGTTACCATAGAAATTGCAGATTATTTTCAGAATATTGCTTTAATCTTGCACACAGCTGTAGGTGTACCCTCATAACTACTGAATTGCATGTGCAAGTGCACAGACACACCTGTGCATATTCAAACAATTCACATCACAAAGCAAAAAGCCAGATCTCTTCTGCATGAATATCCATATGCCTTCACTTGCTACTGGAAAGAACTCCAGAAGAAAGTACAACTCTTACATCTACTGACAGAACCCAACGAATTTTCGTTTCATTCCTGATTTTTAGGCTCTTATGTAATAGATTTAAAATAGTTACAACAGCCTAACGACATATTAAACCATTTTTACTTTCAATTAACACTAATAGTAAAATTTCAGAGAAAATTTAATAGGAACGATGAAATAAAGAATCCCTGTAAGATTCCAGAATACTATTTTGTAAATTCATAGTTATAAGCTCAAAAATAAGTTGTGCTGCACCAACAGCCTGTTAAATTACCTCGCAATCAGAGCTTGTGCCTGGATAAAGCCTGAATGTTTCTCCGCCAGTAGATGGTGCACGAGTGCCGCTGTCATTTGACTTCTTCCCTTCCTTCACTTCCTTTCAAGGGGAAATATTTAATTTTCATGGTAACCGAGGCTTTCATTAAGCGAGGGACTTAATATGCAATGATGGTTTCCCAAGGCTTAGGTCTCCCTTCCACGCAACACAATGCTCCGCTACTACACGCCTGACGAGCTACAGTTCTGATGTCCAAGGAGAGGGGAGGAGTAAGGGTTGGGGAAGGCAGTTCTCTTTTCCCAAATGTTTAAGAAAGTAGTTCATAAGAGGAAAAATAAATTTTACTTGCTGTCAAAAACAAAAGATGCATGGATTTAAGAGCCAGTTCTGGACTGGGTTTGCTGTATGTCCACCTTTCATTACCCTTCTCACACCTGCAAACATGGATAAGATAAGATCCCTAACACCAGAAAAAGAAGAAAGTATGTGTGCATCATTCTAAAACCAACCCTTCCGTAGCTGTATTTTTGCACTTTTCTTCACTGATCTTAAAAAAAAAAAAAAAAGGCAGACTGCAAATTCCATCACAAGAAGGAAAAGTGAACATGACATTTCATTAACTTTTTTTTTTTAGATGGATCAAGCCTTTAAAGAGGAAAGCAAAAGATGAAAACATTTTAGCAGCGAAGTGGTTAAAAACGTAAGATGAAAATATTAATGCACACACTAATAAAAATATTAAAGCATATGTGTCATATAAAATACAGTACAGGACCAGGAGTTTCACTATGTTGTATAGTGCTCAGAGGAAATTGTTAAACTAATTTCTTTCTGAATTATATACAGAATAGGATTCTACAGCATTTACCTATATACAGCCAGCAAGTTCTTTTCTTAGGTTGTTCATACCTCTCTTCACTTTGAGTTAGGAACCTAGCACTTACAAATATTCAATTTCTCTCATTCACAAGAAAGACATTACCATTTTACCTTTTTTTTTTTTTTTTTTTTTTTTTAAAGTTAACAGTCTATTCCAGGCAACCAAGTTAAGCTGAAAATGTGTGAAGCATGAAAATCAACCAGAGTAGCAGCTTTCAAATATATAAACAGTAAAAACCAAGACTGCTGCTACAGCGTCATATTCTTGGACTTAATTCATCCAATCTTAATACAAAACTAGAAGCTCTTTCGTAACTTCTACAGTTATCAATATATGTTTCTTCTTTTCAATGTGAAATAATACTTCGAGATGATCTATGTACACAATGTGGTCGATTCAGGTTGTAATATAAATATAAATGTTTTCTTTTAAAAAGTATCTTACAGACAGATGATATACATTTGCTTCTTTTACTTCTGGGCTACAAAGGAAAATTCAGGGCACTGATACATGCAGAACAAAAAGCTACAGAAAATATACTGAAAATGCATAGGAAGTGAGAAAAGTCAGTCGTGAATTTTTTTTTTATTTTTTTTTTTTGAATTTAACAAGAAGGGTACTCTGAGGACAATCTGCCCACTCCTGCCATGATAGCAAATAGGCACTTTCCCTAATGAACTATTTTTAGTGTTTCACATATCTTCAATGAGAAGTGACTGTTTCTTACTTCATGACAGCAAAACACGAAATGTTCTTAAAAAAAATCTCTAAGGGTTAATTGGTTAATTCTTATTTGAAAGTTAAACAGTAAATACATTAAACAGTAAATACAAAGCCATAACAAATGTCGTGCACAATATCACATGTGCATACACACACGTGCACGCACACACCCACTCTCTCACCCCCTTCCCACTCCCCAGCCTCCCTCCAAATTCACTCAATTAAGTTCACTCCAATTTTGCCTGGGCTGTGATTTATTTCTCAAGTCTTCTGGTGTCTTTTGTTGTTCAAATAAACGGTAGTTTTGTTCAAGTAAGAAAAAGTTGCCGTTCAAAATAATGAAAACAATTTCAATTTTGTTATTAATCTTGTTTTAATCATAGTACTTGATAAACAGCTGAACAGGATCCTAGTTTAACAGAAGGATAAACAAGAACACTGATGACAACTCGTTACAACTGTCTTAATGTACCTTTTGCTTAATGAACATCTGTATATGTAATAAAAGTATTTTTGGAGGACACCCCAAAAGAAAACAACTTGCTGGTTGAGCAACAGAAACAACTTCCTTTTTGCTATTATGTTGAAATCAAAGTCATTTATATATAAAAATAAATGTTATGTTCTAACAAGAACATTTTAGACAATTACATCTGTGCTTAACAAAAAATATTGGTCACTCAAGACTAGAATAATTAATATTTTAGAGGTTTTTAGATTATCAGAATGTATGGATACAACTCAACACAAACTGTAGCTGAAGGGAAACAGGACTGAAAATATTGATTTGTCCATCTGGAATAAAAATGCAACTAAATTAACTAATTAAATATTTAAAATACTACCATGGAATGTGACAGTAGATATGGTCCATACCTACTAGATCAGAGGGAAGGGAAGTATAACATGTAATAATTCGTACCTTACACATTTAGTTAAATATAAACATTTGTTATTTATACATAAAGTCGCTTCCAAAAAACTATTAATAAGTGATTTAGTTGCACTTAAAATCGGTTTCATTTCTCATTTGCTGAGTATTAACTTTTCTTAATCTTAAATCAACTGTCACTAGTGCACTTTTAGTTAAAATTTCCCCTCAGGTAAGTTTTAATCCTTTTAAAAGAGCCCCCTCACCTAAACCATGAATGTACAAAGTGGCAAAAGTTAATCCCTTTTAGTATAATCATAGTTTATATACTCATTTTATAGCCAATAATAAGAACAGGCTTTCCTTTGCAAAATCTCCTTCACAACTTGCAACAAATGCCACGCGCTTAAAGGAAATAGGCATGGCTAGCACTTGTAAAATGCCAAGGTCTGACAAGTCTCCTTGCTTCTTCCACATCAAGCATCTCTTACATGAAAGAAGATTCCCTTCAGCTTGCCAAAAAGCTTCTACAAATCCAAGTTAGATGCTTCCTGGAAACAAAGATTTTCAGCTCTGTTTGGCACAAGACTGATTCATCCTGCAGCTTTATGCTTCCCTCCACAGCACCCACATACCTCACCGCAGTGATGGCATGCTCTCAAGGGGAGGTAGCAGCACATACACGGAGCAATGAATGACAGCGCTACCAGTGCTAACCAGCGTAAGCAGAACTTGTCATCACTAGTGTCACATGAGCAAGGATCAGAGAAATCTCCTTCAGAGTCTGACATGCAGTGATACAGCATGCTCTCTGCGCAAAGCATGCAACTAACTTGGTAGATACATCTTTTAATAGGATCTGGAGCATCTTGACATTTTCCTCTGCCGTTATCTTCATGATTAAACCTTTCCTGGCAGTATATACAGCGGGAGCGCTCACCATCCTCTTTTCTTCTTTTCGAGTTTTTAAATTTTGATGAGGAAGGCTGAGTTTTAAATACCACAGAACTCTTTGAGTCTTTCAGGGAATTCAGCTTAGTTCCATCCCCACATGGGTATAAATAGTCAGATTTTTTACTGTCTGATTTAGAAAATGGTATATTTGAGTCTGCATCATCCCTCTCCAGGTCGTTTTTCCACATGTCAGGATGCCTGTAGTCTGCATAACGACGTATCAAAATATCACGAGGGTTTATTCTTACGATTTCATCTTCATCCTGAAAGCTAACGTGTCTGATGGACTTTGGTGGGACCTGAAACAGCAAAGACAAGATTAGTTTACTATAGCGAAGTTCTAGATTCATGTCCACCTACGATGTAAAAATTGGAGTGCAGGACTTTTTCCTTGCCTCACGAAGATAAGTTTTTCAGTTTATTTTCTTGCCAGTACAATTTACAGACTTCCCCATGATATTGGCACCATGAGGTTTCATATTCCTTCCTGACTTTTTACTCTGGATATTTTGGCATCCACATAAAATTTGATGCTGTTCTTTTTATTAAGCTCAAAATTTGGGTTTTAACATCTTACAGTAGCAATTAATTCCACAGATCAATGGTGCCTTATGTGGCTTTGCTGGTTTCATGTGTCAGTGACAATCTTTAGGATTAACTCCCTGATACATTCATGTTGAGTTGCTCATGCTATCTAAGGAGAAGCTTTCCTTAGCCTTTATTCCTACTCTGAATTTTCAAACTTCCCCCAGTTTTGCTACTATAGTACTGAATATAGGTTACTATAGCTGTAGTCTAGATTTTGCTATATGAAGAATAATATTCTGTAAGGTTCAGTAGTACGATCAGACAAGTTTCTTGTCCACAACAAGTGGCTTCTAAATGCATCTCACCCTTACATACAAACACATACAATACTTTACTGAGATTGGTTAGTTTAGGACACCAGTGGACAAAGGAGTAAGTACTTTTAAAATTCTCAACTTGTAAGGAACTGACGATAATTTAAGACTTTTTACCTTAATGGACAAGTAACAAGGAATGCGCTAAACATATACAAAGCAAACAACAGAGATAAGAGAGTTCTTGTTTATTCTGTCTCACAATGAAAGGGCAAGGGGGTATGAAAAAGTTTTTGAAGGTGATAAATTTGAAACATCAGAATTGGAATACTGCAGATCTTAGATACAAATGTAAGATAGCAGACTGCCATGGAATGTCACTGAAATCACATTACAAGTAACTTCTAAGAAAATGTGCAAACAACAACAAATAGGATAAAAATTTAGCACATGTATGGAAGGAGCTTCTGAAAACAGCAGATAGTCCAGCAAAACAGCAAAAGTCTCAGTATGTCCCAGTATGCCTGCCTTACAGACAGGCAATTATTTTCCTACACTGTAGGGCTATTATAATCAGAGCCAGAATATAACTGAGCTTTAAGTCTAATTCTGCCTTTTTTTTTTCCTCCTGTCAAGTGCACAGTCTGCAAAACATCTCACGGAAAAGACTGAAAAGCACTCCCTAACCCATTGGCCTGAAAAATTCTCCCAGATTCAGGAATTACTTGGGAACACATCTTTGGCATCCATATCATAGCTTTATTAGTACTGATGAACTTAATGAGAATTAGCATGTCCCTAATCTGCTTCAGTGTGAAACAAAGTGTTACTGAAGATGATGTTTTAAGTTTACACTTCAGTTTCACTTTGCATGTGTCCATGCTCCTACTGCATGGAAGTCTGCATGTCTCAATGTTGCAGTAGACTGCAGAAGAGGACAGAATAGCTTCTTAAAATACTCTTACATAATCAGAAGTTGGCATATCTGTAGCCTGCTCTAACCACCACTTCCCTGCTTGGTAATCCTTGTGTGATATACATCAATTACAGAACTGTGATTAGAGCTGCTTTGCCCTATGAGCTTCAACTGCAGTATGCTAACAAGAACAATTTTTGTCTTGGCTCCAAGCCACTTAGTTGGATTTCCATGAGATCTAGAGGATACGGTGTGAAGAAAGGCCATATCCTATTCAGCTGACATCACTGCTTGTCCTTATTTTCCCAGGCTCTTATGCAAGCTGGACAACCCTTTACTTATAAAAGCAGACTGCTTCCAAACTCTACTTTGTTTTCAAAAATGAGAAAGAGTTACTGATGCTAAAACAATAGGCTATCTATGAATAATTGCCTTTTTTGAACCATGAACAGCAAAAATTTAAGGGGAAAAAAGTATCAAAAACATCGCTGCATATGTTACAAGCACAAAGGATCCTTACCCCACTACTCAAACAGAGCACTAAGCATGCATGCAAGATAGTAAATGAATTGTTTAAATGAAAAAATAAATAAAAAAAGAAATCCACCCTAGACCTCCCATTTCCCAGACATTAAATAGCCGTTAAAGATCACTACAAATACCAACAACTCTAAAATCTGATCTCTCCTCAATCTTTGTTTGAGCATAACACATAACCAGAACTTATTTCTTTTAAATCTCCAGCCAAACACCTACTAAAATGCTTAAGGTTTGACATATTACAACTGTATGTAGGCAACTGATAACTAGAAATCATTAATTAAGAAAGGAAGTGATAAATGCTAGAAAACTTGTGATAAATGCAGGAAAAATTTTGGAAGAGCTTTATTTATAAAATACTTACATATTGGGTATTTACTGGGATCTATCTGAAAGCATAAGATACATAAACTTACAAACTATATGAAGCCCAGATTTCTTTTGGCACAACTACCAGCAAAATTCAATGAAAATAACAAACCTAGTCCTCTAGATGTTCACAATAATATCTCAGTACAGGTGCAAACTGTGTAACAGCTGAAGCAGGAAGTGAGGAAGAATATTACAGCCAAATTCCACAGAGAAGCTCATTATGAACATAATTAGACAACTGGAAATCAGGGAGAAAATTGTTGTTGACATGGCTGAACTTACTAGTACTACACCCTACTTGAAAGGTTTCACCTTTACACAAGGCACGGACACTTTCTCAGCACTGCAGCCTTCACTGAGTTCCCTCAAACAAATGGATGCACCTGACTGCTCTAGTTGAAACTCTACGATACAAGGACAACAGCAGCTGAATATAACATAGCAAAGCACAAAAATTAACCGAAACACACACCCAAAGATGAGGAGCTGAAGGACTTAAGTATTGTTTTTTTTTTTTTTTAAATAACATCACTACAAGAAGGACATTGAAGTACTGGAGCGTGTCCAAAGAAGGGCAGTGAAGCTGGTGAAAGGTCTAGGGAACAAGTTTTATGAGGAAGCAGCTGAGGAAGCTGGGGTTGTTCAGCTTGGAGAAGAGAAGGCTCAAGGGAGACCTTATTGTACTTTACAATTACCTTAAAGGCAGTTGTGACGAGGTGGGGAAAGCAGGCTCTTCTCCCAAGCACCAAGTGATAAGATGAGGGGAAATGGCCTCAGGTTGTGCCAGGGGAGGTTTAGGTTGGATTAACGGTCATTAATCACTTCTTTAGTTTCAGCATGTACTATTTGACTTACAAGCACAGTAAGTGTTCAGATCTATTTACAGCTAATTGAAACAAATATTGGTATTTACCTCAAAATCTGCTGTGCCACATGGTCACATGCACGGAGCTCAGCAGAGAGCGCAGTGTGTGCATGTACAGACTGTGAGGTTCTGTTGACTTGCCTATGTTCTAATGTGCACTACAGGGCTATGCAAAAAGCATGGTATGTTTTATATCACAGCTTAAATTATTTCCTCACTAGCTTATTCTATATGTGCTCTTAGAACATACATGCTGTTTAAGCTAATGCACTTTTCTTTACAATGCAATGAAGACTAACAGCATATACATCACTAGTTAGCGCAGCCAATATGTATTAGTTATGATAACCTCATCATCCATCTTGCTCAAAGAAATTCTTAAATTCTCTTTACAAGTAAACGGGAAGAGGGAGGAATACTTATCTTGACAAACAGAACAAGCAGACATATGAAGTGACATACAAGAAGATAATTGGCACAGATCAACAATAAAAATTCGTAATTTTAAACTTTCATTAGTTCTCCAGATTAGACAGTTTCTTCTGCATAATAAGGCAGTTAGAAAGCAGCTGATACAAGACTTTATTCCAATCCTATCTTTCTTTGCAAGAATGACCCAGCACACAAAAAAGTGTTTTTGTGCAGAAATATTTTCTGATGAAGTGCTCACAACTACTTGAACTTTCATTCTGCTTTGACATGTGATATTAAGCTTCTTCTAAAAGCTTCCCAATCTGTTTGCTTCTAAGCATTAGACCCTCAAATTACTTGTTATCTCTCTCACTAGTAAGTCTACCTCTACACTCTACCAAAATGATCAGTTCTGTGAGAAGAAAGCAAAAGGTATATCATTAAAGAAAAAGCTGCAACATTGACTTTCCGATCTCATGTCATATAAACATGACATCTTTTCAAAAATGTCAGTACATCAGCCTTCTTCAAGTTAGTGGTCTTTCCTCTTTTAAGAACGTCTGCTAACTGCTTAATACCTTTCATGCATAACCAATCTACACTTTTTCTTTCTGTACCAATGCTGAATATTTTAGTTTAATAGGCAGTTAGAGAGCATAAACAAAGTTTCACTAAAAATATGCAGCAGAAGCGCCCCACTGTGTAATGCACCCTAAATACCTACTTTCAAGATACTTTAAAATATTTCTAACCAAAACACTATCATTAGTATAGACATAACTGAAATTGAGTCCATGGCCAGTTTACATTTTCTAAACAAATTTAAATAACTGTTCAAAGCTGCAAATACAGAAGTCTGTAATACAGAAATTTGACTTTGAATAAAGTGGAGGACTTTTTCATGTAGTCTGCCACAGGTAAATACCTTCACAAAGCATTACCTCTGCCATAATAATGCTGTCAAGTTTCAGCTGCAAAGCTTATATTGATCACTTCAAGAAGTCCAGACTATAATACTACAAACAGGGATTTAGAATGAGAATGCTTTCTTGTCAGAAACTGCATCCTCTGCCAGTAGTACAGCAAGCAAAGTAAGAATTGCTTCTGTTGATGGTCTTACCTGGTTAGGCTGGTTAGGAAAACAGGCTCTCCTGGTGTTGAAATCCTCAAAAGCTGAAGGCCTTAAATTTGAACTGTTGTAAGGTTCACTGGTTACTACAGTTTCGTGTTGGAAAAGGTGATCTTTTATTAATGAACCTGATGTGTTTTCTTGAGTACTCTAGAATACAAAAGAACACTCCTGAAATGATTTAGCATTTACACAAAAACTGTACCAAACCCACCAAGTTCATGTATAAAAGCATTAACATTCTACACAGTTTGTTAGAAGCATTTAACAGTTTTTTAATACATTTTTAAGTACATATAAATGCGCAAGTACTTTCTTAACAATGAGTCAGCCTTGGAAGCTGGGAGTTGACTCTCTGCAGAGCATACACAGCTTGGGGGTTAAAGACACAGGCCTTTAACTCGCTTGCCAAATCAGACATGAGAAACGTCTTTAAGGTAGGAGGGGTTAAGCCCAGGCCCTGAGACGATGCTTTCTCTAGCTACCCACCAGGCTGACAGTATTTACAAATACAGAACTGGAGGAAAACAATTCTGAGACTAATAAGGCTAAAGCTAGTCAGACCTTTTAATAAATTAAAAAGCAATACTGCTTAACAGATCAGCTGGAAAGGAACAGAAAGTCAATTTTAGCATATACTGGCTCAATTAAAATATCTAATTACAGCAAGTGTGTATTAAACAACTAATGGCTGTCTTTTTGAAATTAAGGTTATATCAGGCAGTTTGATACAAACATGAGACCATGTGGCAGTGTATAATGAGATGTCTATAGGACGTATGCCACTCAGAATGAGGAAGAGGAAGTATGTTTGGGTGGAACATGGGCTTGTAAGATGATCCAATTTTCTGAAAAGAACAGAAAAACAAACACTTCATTCTTTAAGCTAACTGACTGGGATATACTTAGGATACAGTGGAACATGTTGATATAAACCCCATTAGGTTGCCAAAAATGTTTTGTTGTACAATGTTGTTTGCATTGAAAGACACTGTAAAGTTAACTGGCTGTCATCATCTGATAGCATTGAGAAAACTCTGGCATCATCCCACTTCCAGCAATAAGAGTGTTTCAGTTTTAGTATAAGGATTTCTTAATAAGGATTTGTACACATCAAGAAAACATGAATTGTGCAAACAACAGAAAAATACTGCAGAAAACTACTGAGGAAGAGGCAAACCTGAAATTTTGGCAGGTTAAATACTAATACTGAATTTTTAGTCTTTGTTTATCAAAATCTTTAAGGAACTTATTCTGAGATCGCATTAGCACCTGATATATATAAAAGCCCTATGCATCAAATAATACATCTGGATTAAGTTGAAGCAGCTGCTCTGCTGCTAACACTTAGAAGAAAATCATCTCATCACTAAGAATTTATATAATGTTCAGAAGCACTGAGCGGAAAAAAATAAAATTGAGTACTTAATTAATGATCAGCTTTAATTAATACCAGTGAACATCTAGCCCATGAAAGGAAAGACAGTAGTTCAATGAGGTCAAAGTTCAGCAGAAAAATGAAGACTGAAAACTCCAAAAAGAAGCACTTTTTGCAGGTCCTTGAGCATGACAACACTACTAAGCAATCAACCCTGTATTTTCTGGTCAAATACTGCTGAGAAAGGAGTACAAAACAATGTTAAAATGACTGGCAAGAGTTAGATTTCAAGGAAGTATGCTTATTTTAAGAGCAAAAAAGCATCAAATATTAGTGCAATATCAAACATCTTGCCAGCAGGATGTACTCCTGCAGGTACATTGCCCAACGACATAAAAAGCTTCCAAAACATTGTTTCGAACCACAGGAGACCTGCATTCACAATGAAGAAGAAATGCCTACAACTATTTTTGGTTTGAGCAATGTTATTAAATGCTTACAAGCAGAAACTATTTAAGCTAGAAACACACTTTACAGCTAGAAGGCATTTTACAGAAACCACAGTAAAAAGCACTACCTAACCTACAAGTTGAGTTCCCTTAGAGCTATTATCAGTTTGAGTGGTCTAGCGTGAAGGATGAAGGAGGTGCAAAAACTGCTACTCCTTCCTTCCCAGGGAAAAAACAGATACTCGCCCACATGCCAATCATTATCCCTGGGTGAGCTGTGCAATGAACAATTCAATTCATTGTTCAAAAAGAACAATACTCAGCTTACCAACCTGGACACTGCAGGTAAGTGGATATGGCCTAACTTCCGATCTTTAACAAAAATGAAAAGTGAGTAGGTTATTGACCATCTTTAGCCTATAAATATTCATTATGCAGAACTACAGAAATGCTAGATGAATATCCCGAACTCTGTGTTTTTAATCAAAGTGATAGTTTAGACACAGCTAAAGCACATTTACTAGTATCAAAAAGGCTTTCTTTGGACAGACACTTTCTGCTCCAATATGATGTTTTATGACCAGGTTATAAACACCTGAAAACCTGTATTTATAATGGAAATATTGATGACCTGACAGAAGAGGCCCTAGAAACAAAAATGCTATTGTATTGGAAATGCATTCAAGTGAAAAGCAAATGTGAAGTTTTTCACAAGAACTAAACTTGGTATATTAAATATACAGAGTATTACACACAAACACAGATGCACGCATTCCCTTTTTCTACTGTCCAAAGCAATTACACCGCCCACATTCAATATCCTTTAACCACAGCCTGCAAAGTACAGTACTGGCATAGGTTATTCAGTATCATCTGTAAAGTAACCTACGCCAGTTTTTAATGCACAACGGAAATCTGGTTTGCTCCCAGCTGCTGGTATAATAATTACTGTCCTATGGTTGCTAAGAGATACTCTGAATTTTTTTCCAAGACTACTAAAACATTTCTGTGCACACAGGCAAAAGGATGCTGGGTAAAGCAATAAAATGACTCCAGCTGTAGCTCTCCAGCAGAATTCAAAGCCAGATGACAGCTGTAGAGAAAATGAAAACCAGACTGAGCTTCTCTTCTTCTTCAAGTTCTCTCTCCTTACTTCTCCCAGTTTGCCAGAGTTAAGTCTGGGAGAGAATTCAACATTGTTCTGCAAACATTGTTAAAAATGTTCTGCTCTAAGTAAGTTTAATGATTACACAGAAGGATGTATGAGAGACCACATTTCCGCTGCATCCCAGCTCTTGTTTTTACTTCCCATGAGGCTTGAAAATCTGCTGTTTGATGCTAACCAACACAAGAAGAGTTTACATTTTTGTCTGTAACTTTTAATTGTGAATAAATGATACAGGTTTCAAAGACATTTGAATAATGTCTTTCTGCTTTAGCTACTTCTAAGATGGAGCAATTACTTCCATAGTTGGCAAAGAAATTCTATTACAAGCAGGTATGTATTTCTGACACGGACTGAGATATTACATAGATTAATCTGAATGTTTTATGCAGTTTAAAGTTAAAAAAAATAAAAATATGGCATTTGACATATTTCTTCCAAGGCTCTCCTACCTGAACATATAAAGCATACTATTAGTGATTCCAAGGAAGAAGCTAATAAATTAAGACACAAAGTGTAACTCTGAGGAAATAACAGAGGGATGGAGATGTAAACAGGCTGTTATAGATACTGGCAAGAAAAAAAAGAAATACCTCTTTTTTGAATACTACACCACAAAGAGGTCTAATAAACCTAAATAATTTTAGCTCCTATATTATTAGGTATTTAGCTCCTATATTAAGTTGATAATAAGTTAATATTACTTTTACTTCCAGGAATTACACCTAGTAAAATAATGTACACTGAATATTGCTAATCTTTAGTGCTCAATCATGTAGTATGTTTTTCTCCATACAAACAATAATGTCAAGTGTAAGTTATTTCAGATTTCCTTACAAATTATAATGTCAAATTATATTTGTAAAATAAAACTTGTTCAAACCTTTGCTTACAGACAGAATAAATCAAATGCTCACTAAAATAAGTTTATTTGCAAAGAGGCACACGAACCATTTAGGTCTTTCTCGCCTGCACCCAAACCACTGAAGTTGTGTTTAATTTACAGGACTTTTCCCATTTGTATTGACAAAAACATCAGTGTACCTATTTCTGAAAGCCAATCTTTTTCTTTTTTTTTTTTTTTTAAATAACCCACAAACTTATAACTGACAAGACTCAACTGCTGTATTTATCAGTTCTCAAAAGTAAGACTTCTGCATTCTAGTTTCCAAAACCTACATAAAAATATTTTTAAATACACGAACTCTAGATTTCATTTAGTTAGATTTACTTCTAAGAAAAAAACACCAATCCTGATTTTTTTTTTTGATAAGCTAGATCAGATTTAGAGTGAGAAGTTTGTATTTGGTAGAGGACAAGAATCTGAGCCAATCTCTAAGCAAACAAGCAAACTGACTTAAACAAGCTGCTTGTCTACTGCATTCGAAATAGCTAGTTTTATACCAAAAAAATCCAAGCCTCCTACCAAAACAAATTCCCAGTGTATGTTTCCATATAAATACATATACATTTGCAGTATTTATTTACAAACACTGCAGGAAGTCAGACAGCTCTGCATTAGCTTACTTGTATGTTTCTATTTCAAATTAATCTAGTAGAACTATGAATGAGACTTATTTAATGATATGAACAATTCTTACATAGTATGTTCATTAAATAACTAAAAGTAATTTTCATCATTTAAGCAATCTTTAAAAGCAAGCATGAACACCTTAAATGATTTTTTTTTTTAATACTAAGCTTTTAACATTATTTGTTAATATATCTATGAAGCTACAATGAAACTATGTCTTCTTAAAAGACAGATTTGATCTTCATTAAAAAGGATGCTTTCTCTGTGAGACTGTATTTCAAGTACATGAAGTCTAGTAAGCCGAGGTCCAACAGCATGAGCAAAACACTAGCCTAGAAAGCGCAAGACAGGAGTTCAATCTTTTGATATACATTTAAGAGTTGCACATACAAGTTTTGATCAACCCTTATTTCTACCTGCTATATCTACAAGATGTGATAATACCTACTACAGGTAGGTATTGAGGTAACAGCAATTTGCCTGACTAGATCAGAAAACTATGCGTTTTGATCTTTTTTGGATCATTTCCTTTCCTTTCTGTAGCACAGGTTATAACTGGCCAGTAAAATAATTAATGAAGTCTGTTTTGCTTTATTCATCACTAATCGTTTTGATTTTTAAAAAACAAAACCAACAAAAAAAAAACAAAAAACACAAACCACTGCTAATGAAATTTATGTACAGAGTTAATACTATATCCATATTTCAAATGTATGCGCTAAATATAGGATTCCTAGAACAGCATAGGCAAAACACCTTGACAGCAGATGATCTAACTGATTAAGGACCAATTAAAAATAAAGTTTTCATACATATCTCAATGACATACTGGGGACTTTATTTACCACGCTAACTAATGATGTACAAATGAAACTGAAGAATACCAATAGATACGACAGTTACTACAGGGAGTAAACTGAAATAAATCCATAAACCAAGATGCTATGAAAAGTAAGCATGAAATAACCCTTTTCTCTTTCTGAGAAAAATATATTCTGATGTTTTAAAAACGTTAAGTAGTCATAAGCTCCACTGTTTGATCTTTCGTACTTCATTCCTCAGAGGTAACAAATGGCAGTTATGGAATATTGTACTGATGAAACATTAGTGTACATGAGGGCAGCTGGGATGCTTACATGCAGGTGTAAACCTCTAACCTTCTGCCCACACTCTAAAACGTCCTTCCATAAATATACTTCAAAACTTTTAGTAGGACTTTTAATCAAAACTACTATTAGATACTTGGGAGAACAGCTTATGGAATAAAAGGGAAAAAAAGAAATCATTATGCCTTTAAACTATTTGTGTGTGTATATACATATGTATATATGTGGGGATGGACCAAGTCAGGCTCCCCAATACATAAGTTAAACCAAATGGTCTTACCAGTCTTTCAAGTAAACAAATTTATATAGACACACACACACACACATATATATACACACACAAATTTATACACATGCACACATACACACATATAGTGGAGTAAGTTCCACTTGCAAGAGAATCATTCTTGGAAGAAGAAGGTAATTAATCACTGAGCAGAATATGTCCACTATTTAGTATTTCCCAGGATTTTGTTCTTGATGACTAGACCTGTATTTTGTAACTAAAATTCTATGCTGACATTCATAACTCCGTAATTATGGATTAGTTATCGATACATAAACTTTATTTAGATGAAGCATAGCTAGACCAGGGATGATTCAGCCTCCCTTGTACTTCTCCCCTTTCTCTCCCCCTTCCCTTCTGGTACTGTAGTAGGAAAGCAATTCTAGTATTGTTTGTTTCACTTTGGTATGCAGAGATATGGTTAAAGAAATTGGCTAGCTTTCTTGCCTCTAGAAAACAGGTAATTCTTATCTACCCAGAGCATGAATCCACAATTAGGCAACACATGTTGTGGTAAAGTCTTGAAATATGTTTTCCTGTATAGAATGTGACAGAGATAGTTTTACCAGCACTTTGCACCAAACTGGACTGTAAGCATAAGTACATATAATAGATGTTGTAAATTAACTTTTTTCCACTTTTCTGAAACCAAACTTTGTAAACATATGAAATCACAGATATTTGCTTCAATTTTGGCATCCTTATATAGAAACATTGTAACTAGGCAGCATAATCAAGAGGTAATTAGTTGCCTCTAATCTCATTAGGCCTGTAGAAATTGCTCAATGATTAATCTTGGCAATAAAGCATGTTTAAACAAGTCTTTTAAAGCTTATTAAGGATAGCATTAACTTTGGCCCACATTCCTCCACCCTGTCAAGAACTCATTCTTACTGTAAATCCAAAATATCCAATTTTAAAGCAATTTTAAATGCCGTAAGATAAAGCACTGCAAATAAAGAGGAACAACAGGTGGTTGAGTGGCCAACTCTTACACAAAGAAATTTCTTCCACCATAAAACAGAAGGAAATCAGGAGACACTTCTGCATTGCTACTGCATTGCAGCATCCTTTCAAAATACTCCACTGCCTCGTGTAACAATTTGATTCTTCAAAATAGGCTGCTAATTTTCTTGATTTTGTGTTGCAGAGGTTCTACACTGCATCTATCCATACTGATAAAGAATTTAATATTACATAAATGACAAAACTCCTTTCCTGAAGAAACCTCTTGGGAATATTATCAGTTTTCTGAAAATTCACTAAGACCCCTGAGCCCACTTGTTTCTCCATCAGCTTCACATTAATTTAAGTATCTTCAGTCTAAGAAGTCAATGTTTGTGTAAATAAAGAAAAGGCTTTCTCTGAAACTATGAACAGGGAAGACAAGATTACAGGCACACACAAACAAGTAGCTTTTACTCAGTTGCGTTACAGCTATTTACTGTATATATATATGTCTACAATATTTGTTTATATTACTAGCTTTTTAGTTACACAGATTCTTGCACGTTACCAGGCAGTGCTCCAGTATTTGATATGGTATTTGTGTAAAGTATCGTAACTCTAAAGCATAATAGGTGGTAAGTTATCAACTCTCCTGCTATTATAACCTCTAGAAATCAAATAGTGCAAATAAGGATCTGTAAAAAATCTGAATCTCAGCAAGTGACTACTTTATCTTCAGTGATTTTTTTTTTTTAAATTATCTGAACTTCTGCCCTTGTTTAGACTAGATTCCTCTACCATTATCTCAGCATCTTTTCAACCCCAATCATTCAGTGTTGGAAGTGTATATCGCTGCAGAGTGTAACCTAGGAAAACAAACAGGATGTGCCTGTAAAAGAAAAAGAAGATACTGATCCCTCAAGCTAGTGTGAATAAAAACGATTTTCTCTTTACTCCAAAGATGACATAACCTAGAAGATGCATTTTAAACTGAAACTCACGATCGTTAATCATTCTATTGATTAAATATTGACTTCTTAGTTTAGGACAGATAATAACACGAATCTTCTAGATCACTGTTCTGGAACTTATTTCATTAAATTTAGTTTTGCTGTTGCTCTTATTTGCTTATTCACACTAATTAAACAAATCATTCAAACATTTTATTCAAAAAATAACTGCATAATTAATATAAAAACTAAAATACTCACTTGAAAGCAGTCTTCTGCCACTTCACCATCATTTTGGGAAGGTGGATAGCCTACAAAAAAGGTTAAAAATAAAATGGAAAAAGTTATTATTTTATTTACTGTATACTGCTTTCAGAATTGACACCATTCTTCAATATCTAACTATGATAAATAGGCTTGTTTACTTTTTTAACCAGAAGATCATCCTATTTCAAGTTGATTTTACTAAGTATTATTAATTACTATTTTCTGTGATTTTATTACTAAATATTCCTAGCCACACTCCTATCTTCTTCACACCATTCTTACGAAGGATTTTCAAAGAGTCATTGTAAGTCTGAAGGAAGGGAATATATCCTTGTTAATGCAGCATATGAAAATTAAAGGCAGATATATTTGGTTAGCATGAATACATGTCGTGCTATGTTCTTTTGCTATAAATCAGCAGAAATAGCAACTGTGAGACCCTAAGACAGAAAAGGAGTCAGTGTCTCGTTATTTCTCTTGCAGGGATCAGCACAATTCAAAGTCATTCTAATATGACAAAAAGCATTTTCCTTCAAAAACACATTTCACCCTTTGCTAATATGGTAACATACATTAAAGCCCCCCTAAATTCACAGCACAATTTTTTTTTTTTTTTTTACACAAGCCTGAAAGATATGCTTTGTCCACTCAGTGGATACCTGTTCTCTGCCATTCCTCTCTCCCCCCACCTAACACTATATATATCGTATTTTCAAAATATATTTTTCATATATCTCAAAATCGAGGCATTAAAAGCTTCAATTTGTTCACTAGCTTCCATGAGGTCAGTGAAGCTCTAGAGCCAATTAGGCATATCATTATTAGAGAAAATTTTTCTACGGTCCCATCTAAATCTGTTCTCAGAGCTACTGTGTCAACTGTTAGTACACCAATTCAACTATGAACTGAAATTATCAGTAGATAAAAAGAGATTTCAAAAGGTCTCAAGTCATTCGATTTTATAGTTTAAGAACACTGAAGCTGTAACAAGCTTCTGAGAAGACGCAAGTAAGACACTAACACTCCAGCTTCCTCCATTTCATCACCTCTAAAAAAAAATAAGGCAATCCTTTTTTATGTAGAGATGTTTTGGGAATTACCTCAGTATTTCTTGTGAAACGATTTAAGATGCTTGGATGAATGGTACTTTCAAAATGCCAGAAATACTATTTAAAAACTGTTACAATCTCAATATGTTATTGATCAATCCACATCTTTAAATACTGTTGGCACTGAATCAAAGGACTTTGCATAGTATCATCTCCATTATTTAACACAAGAAAAACCATCAATGCTCCTTCATCTGAATACATGCCTTGAGAAATATCCTCTACTGCTCTCCGAATACCTCTATCAAATGCTCTTGCATCAGCAGGACTCTGAAATGTGAGGCCAAACTTTTTGTCATCAATCTTCCAGTGGTAAAAAGTTGGAGTAACTTTGTTGTAAACGAGGTCCTTCTTCAACGTGCATTCCAAGACCACCTTCCAGAAATAAGACAGAAGGAAAAGGTATCACTGACTAATACAGCAAATTTGAGAACAAAATGTAGCCTTCATGAATTACCTGAAAACATGCATCAAAAGAGCAGATAAAAGCCTCTGTTTAAATTTCTTCCTATTACAAGGATGTAATTTTAACTTAGTTGCCATTATGGCCAAATTATGCACTAACAGCTACTGATAGGGCAGTATGGATTAGGGACACTGTGTACTGAGCAAATCTTCCCAGCCTCTGAGGCTTCTCATACCTGCAACAAGCACTTGTGTCAGTACACGCTTACTAGAAGCTCAGCAAACGAAATAAACCTCACCTTGAAAAAAACATTAGTGTGCTAATATCTAGTACTACTGGTAGTTTTATGTGTATACTTATTCTACGCATTTTTTGAGCGCTGAACTAACTTTATGCTGGTTTCAAGGCAGTTTTCTTAAAGAAAGGCAGAAAGAAAATACAGGAGAATCGTTTTAAAACTGAAATTAATCAAACTACAAGCTTCTTGTCCGTATTACTGTCTGTACTTAAATAAATGTGTTTATGGTTCATTTTCAACTATAAGGGAAATAGTTATTAATAACAACACACAGAATTATTTGGCTACAAAACCATTACAGGTATACATACACAATGTTATCAGGCTAAGTCACAGGCTTCATATCTTTTCCCTACTAAGTTAGCTGAGTTTTTACATATATTTGCATATTCAATTTACTTCAAAAATTATTAAATGTAATATTGATGCATTGAATGTTTCTTGATACATAATCTGAGATAAACAAGAAAGTCTGAAGGGACGTGCATTGATCTGTTCCTGTATCACCAGGTGTAGTTAAATGCACTGCAAGATAACCTGTATCTCTACATTCTATTAGGTTCTGAAAACCTACACTCAGAGTGGAGCAAGGAATTTTAACATTTTATCATTTCTACATTAAAAATTAATATTCTGAAAATACAGTTAATTTTGCTATGTGTGCAGCTTTCTTTTGGACAGAAAAATGCAAGATTTCTTACGACGTGGGAAAATTAAATTAATTAAAAACATAATAGAAAAATCTCTAAGTTAAAAAAAAAAAATCTGTCTGTACTTATTCTTACATATCCTTTGCATTCTTCCTCTCCTTTCCTTGTCTATTTATTACATAGGCAAGTATTTTTTTTTCCTCCTGCTCTTCATTAGTTATTCCCCCTAAACTGCAGCCCACTGCTAATCATCTCCTCTCAAGTTTTACTGCCTCTTAACCCTGTCTCTAGAAGGATGGCATTCTTTCCACACATACAAACGCTTTCAGCATTAAAGTCTTTTTTTCTCAACTCTGAGTACTATACATATATATATATTTACTGCCTAAAAATTCCCTACAAGGTACTGCAGCAACAAAAATCATTCTGCAGTTCTACGGTGTACTAACTGATCATTCTTTGTTATTTTTTGATGATTTTAATCTTGCCTCCTCCAAAAAGAAAAGCAGTTCAAAATGAAGACTTCTCACACCATCACATTTTCTTGATCTGTGATCACTTTGGGGAGATCTCTGCTATATTAGACACCAACTATTTTCACACTGTATTTTGCAGGCAGTTTCATCCAAAAATCAGTAAACAGTACTATAAGGCTGATTTTTTAGTATCTCAGTGAACACCTGCTCCTGCAGGAGTTAATACAGATTTCTTTACACTGAAAATACTTATCTGGAAGATAAATATTTTTACAAGATACTAGCACTGAAGATAAACTAATGAAGTAGAACTTTAGAGGGTATGATTTGCAAACCAAACCAAACAATCCCCGCCACCCCCCAAACAAAAACTCAACCTACACAACATTGTAGGAAACAATCATTAACAAAACAAGCAAGCATCCTATACACCAGCATAATTATTTTCAGCCTGATTTAATGAAACAATGAATTTGACAGGACAGGACAACACTGATTTTACAGCACTAGAGATGTATGAAAACATACCAGTTAATACAGTAGACGTATGTTGAAAGGGGAAAAAACACTTGCATCAAAAGTTGCAATTTTCTGAGTTCTCGAATATCCCAAACACCACTTATTTTTTACTACACTTTTTTTATTTATGGTTGTGATCTCTCCAGACTGTACGTGCAGAGAGTATCATACAGACAGTATCATGATTTCCCGCGTGGCTACTAAAATCTGTTTTCCTAAACCTTTTTAAGTAGACCACCCCTAAGATTTTCAGTGATAGCCACAAGGAAGATCTATGAAATTGTGAAGTAAATGAATATGACTAAAAATAATTGCATTTCTTAATAAACAAGGGCTACTGTTCTGACAGTTCTCTTCACTTGGAGAGTTAATATAAAGACTTCCATGCCAGTATGAAGCAGGCATCTCAGCATTCATTGGGAGATGTAGAATTCTCAAACTCATTATTGCAAACTCCAGAAGCACACAACTGCAAAAAAAAAAAACCCACTCAATTCCCAGAGCATATGTAGTACTGTGTACCTATTTACTACTATTTAATATGAAAATCCTTTGCCAATATAGCATCCAGATCTCATTAAGTGCAACACTAATGAGTTCATAATTATTCAAACACACTTGCCTGCTTCTTTCCTCACCTCTACAAGCCACATTCTTCAAAGGTATTAAATCTACTTGACTTGTATAGACAAATTTCTCAAAAATCAGAAATCTTACAATTCCAAGACAAGTGTTTTCAAACAAATTTGAGATGAATATTCAAGATATTGGCATCGTTATCTTGTTTTGGAAACAAATATGAGAAAAACTTATATTTGATTGAAATTTCTATTCTGGTAACAGACCCTATAACTGAGCATCTCTATAAACTGGAGCCAGTTACTATTTTACTGGTTTCTAGTGTTCTACACAGCTTACAACATTACATCCAGATAGTTTCACAGTTTCTCATTTACAGACCAAACCTAGAAACACATAAGCATATCGTTTTTGATCATATTTTTGAATACTTTTACTGCTTCATAGAATCAAAGACTTTTCTCCTGTCTTGGGACCAAGCAGCATGACCTGACCATATTACTGTTACAAAGCATATGCCCTCAGTGCCACCATGACCCCATGACAATTATTTTTCTATGCATGCTTTTTTCCCCCAATTCAGAAAGATGTGAGGACTGTACTACAGCTATCAATCTTTTACTTTTTTTTAATTGGTGTTGAAGTTTGAAATGAAGTAATTCAACAAGCAGATTTTTAGAACAGAATAGCATTTATATTCAGTTTCAGCTTTGCATCTTTCAATTTACACAATTACTTGCTGTTCAAAAGAAAGATTTTAAACTTAGACTTGCCACCCTGACTGGTGATCCAGAATGTACTAGCCACATTTTTCAGTAAAAGCTTGCATAGGAAAGGACTGAAGAAGAACATAAGGTACAACAAGAAACTCTGTTAGACTTTTTGTTTCAGAACGTAAGATTCCCAAAGTCTAAAAACCTGTAAGTGTAATGTATGTTTAACATTGCTGCCATTAAGACAGAAGTGAGCTACTGTAAACACAGTAAAACAGAGCAGCAGAGTGACCAGGTTAGAAGGGAGTGCAATTGTTCCCAGCAGACTGGCTGGAGCCAGATCTAGGAAGGTGGGTATAATAAAGGAGGAAACGTGTAATTATGTCAAGGGTATTTTGTGAAGACTTTGCATTCCAACACAGATCTAAACAACCTGGGTAAACCAGCAGGGAGCATTCCCTCTTCTCCCTCTTCTAAATTAATTCAGTGGTGCCACCACTTTGATTTCCTTCTCGGTTGATAAGAATGCTTTTTGTCAACCTAGGAGATGTTTTAAATAGCTACATACTGCACAATTTTTTTTTTTTTATTTTATTTTTTTTTATGTTCTGCATGCAATCTGAAGTTTGTTCATAACAGTGCTGATAGTAACCTAACTCTCAGGTATATAAAGAAATGATGAGAAAAACCCCAGGGCAACTGTGATGAGGTACTTTAGTATTTTGATGTTCAGTCCCAAAGTATATGATTTATATAACGATGACTAAGATCTACAGTCTTAATTAGATGCCCACATATGCTAAAACATATATGAAGAGATTTGGCACTTTAGAATGGAATTGCAATTTTCAGTAGCATCAGATGCAGTACTTAGAGAGGAAGCAACTAAGGCCAGTTTACAAGAAAAAGTAAGAGAAAAACTCTCTCATTCTTTTTGAATATATCCATTGAAGTAGCTAGATACCTGTCCTGGTTTCAGTTAGGACAGAGTTAATTTTCCTCCTAGTAGCTGGCATGTTTTGGATTAGAATGAGAAGAGCGCTGATAACATGCTGATGTTTTAATTGTTGCAGAGCAGTGCTTACACCAAGCCAAGGACTTTTCAGCCTCTCTCTGTCCTGCTAGCGAGCAGGCTAGGGATGCAGCAGGAGCTGGGAGGGGACAGACCCAGGACAGCTGACCCAAACTGGCCAAAGGGGTATTCCATACCATCTGACGTCATGCTGAACAATATATAGGGGTGAAAAAAATCCCACTTCTGACACCAGCTGGGCATCGGTCAACGGGTGGTGAGCAATTGCATTGTGCATCACTTATTTCGTACACATTATTACTATTAATACTATTATTATTATTATTGTTGTTGTTATTCTTTTCCCTGTCTTAATAAACTGTCTTTATCTCAACTCACAGACTTCACTTTCCCGTTTCTCTCCCCCATCCCGGAGAGGGAGGGGGGAGGGTGAGCGAACAGCTGTGTGGTGTTTGACTGCCAGCCGGGCTAAACCACAACAATACCTTAATCTATTACCTTACATATGGATTTTTTTGCTTTGGAATAAATTCTTTCTTCAACATGTAGGCTTGAACAGTAATATTGTTTGTATTACTGTTCATGTTATACTGTTTATATATTGTCCATGTATCTTAGGTAAAAGCCATAGATCTAACTGTATTTGCTGAGATATTTCAAAACCCATGTTTCCCCATCTCACAGAAAAAGTGCCCACATTTCCATGCTACAGTAGTTTTGTGGTTTATTTTTTTATTATTTTTTCCAGGATAAGGGAATTTCTACACCTTTTCTGGAAGCTGGGGCTGCTCACAAAAGAAAGACCTGCTGGTCAGAGGAAATCAAAATGTAATCCACTTAAAAAGGTATTTTAACAGTGTATAATGTGACTGAAGAGGAGAAAAAAGACCATCTGTAAGGATTAGCTTTTTTCCTTTTTTTTTGGTGTTAATCCATTGAAGTATTTTCAGAAATGCCTGTGTGTATCTTTAAAAAGACATATTGAACAAACAATTACATTTCATATTCTTGGTGTTTTCCTTGTATTGCATAACATAATTGTCTACTGTCAAACCTATTTGGACTAGAAAACCAGTTGTTTGGCTTCATTAAGAAAAGGTTATAAGCTGTGCTTTAAAAGTGAATCCACAGGAATATCACTAAGAACAAATGTAGGACCATTATCTACACAGAAAATAAAGAGCAGAACGTTTTTTTTTAGAATCGATGACCTGATCCTTATCTAACAAAATTTCTCTTCCTGTCCCTGCTATGGGGGAGGAATCTGCAAACATATTTATACTAATATGGACTGGATTTTGGACAGGAAGATGAGCAGACACATTTAAGCCTTCTGCCAGAAGCGGAAACGAAACAAGGCTTGCCCAGGGGAATTGGGAGAGAGAACACAAACAGATCAGGACACTGATGGCTACAACATTTTCATATGCATGCTGGAGAAACTTTAAATCAGCCTTCAGTTCTGAGTATTTTATTACCTTAGATTCTGAAGGCAAGCAGTGAATGTTGAAAGTATTAGGAATTAAGAGAAAATTGTCAAGTACTTCTAAATGCAATTAAGCTGCTCAAAAACGGCTTCAATACGGCTAAAAAAAGTTCTAAAGGGAACTACTGCAAAGTGAGGAAGGAACTGCAGGTGCACATAGCTGTGCGGGAACACAGGGTACTCTGCTAATAGCACTACGCCTCGCTGAAACAACTGAGTCAGCAGAATTTCTATTTATATGCTCTCTTCCTACAGTAGTCACAGTCAAGGCAGAAAACTCAGCAGTCCTGCCTCAAGGGAAAAATTGGTATGCTTGAGAAGAATCAACAGCATGGCGTAGAGAAGTAATTCTACCTTTTAGGCTTACACAGCTTAAGTTTAGGGAGTTGTAAATTATTGGCAGAAAACAGTATGCCTTTGATAGAAGTCACTAAGATAGAGATTTTGTGCTTTCCTCACTTTGTTTCCACAGTAAGACATTCCCTTCAAAAATGTATTGGCATACAAGTAACCCAGCAAATGTTAGTAAGCCAATTCCATCTTCCATAGGTCTGCAGGTAGCAACAGCTGATACTCTACACCAGTTTTCCTTTTGTGAGGCTCACTTTCATGGTGCTATTTAAGACAAGATTGTTACAGCTATTTAATGTAGCTGATAAATTAATACTGTCTATGTATTTGTCAAACCAGATGAATTTTTGGACCTGCTAACTTCATGATTTCTTCCAATAGAGAAGTGGGTTTCATGTAAAACAGCTACCTTTTAATTACCATAATCAAATTCCACATCTAACTGAATCATAACTGAGAAATTCCTTCCGATTTTGCGTTCTTAACAAGTTCTCATTTTCTAAATACTGACAACACTGCTAATAAACACAGTATCATCAGTGTATAAACAGGTCAACAAACAGATTTTACTTTGACCCTCTATTGGAAAAAAATGAATAGCAAAATGTTTTTGCAAATGGATGAAAATCTACAGTGAAAAAATATGTTTTAAAGTTGCTGAAAGATCAAAATCTTTAATTCTAGAAATGTTTGGTGTTACCTAAAATAAATAGTTGGCTGTCTCAGTATATAATCATATGAATACAAGCTCAGCAACAGTATTAGATTGAGACTGTAAGTTTACTTTTCAGTCTACAAGCAACCACATGCAAGCATTGGGTTCTTTGTCGAACAGTAAACAGATGTAAATTGTTACCGTTTTATCCCTGAGTCGTTCTCCATGGATAAGAAAATCAGCACAGCTATTCTCTTCCTGGGGAATGACTTTGAAGACTGTGACACAGCTTAGTCCACCCCCTCCAAGTGGTAACCATCCACCACTTGAGTCATCCCGGGTCATCACCACAGCTCGCACTCGTGCATAACTATTACTGGAAGAGATGCAAAAAAAAAAATTAGTTTTACATAAATGCAAAACAGCTAAGTCTAGTTAAGAAACAAGACAAAACAAATAAAGAGGCAAAACAAAACAAACATCATAACAAACCCACAACCAAGATCACAATAATTCATGCAGTGGAGGTTCACTGCTTTCATAACTGTCACCTAGGAGAAACCAGTCTAAGACTCTAATAAACATTCCTCCCTAGTTTTATGCCCTCATTAGGACTACTTCACAAGCATCCTCTTTTACTTGGAGCATACATGTGCATTCCTTGTAAAGAAACTTAACCAGACAGTGCAGTTCCTCAGAGTCAAGATTTATATTCTTCCAGAAACTTTGCAGTCAGTGATCTAGCTAGAGAGGGCCAGGGGCAGGAAAAGAGTACGAATCAGCTCTTGATTTATTTTAGACTAATCATGAAGCGAGTCAGCCACCATGAAATCACACAGAAAAGAGAACAAGAAAGCAGAAAGAGGTCAGGCCTTCTGCCACTGAAATCTAAACAAGGACAGGCTTCTAGCCAGAAATGCTGCTCCCTCCTCCCTCCTTCCTCCCTCCCACATAGAGAGCCCCTCCTTTGGAAGGGGTAAGTCAGAACACAGGTGCTGTGGGGTTTGACAGCAGAATTGGTTATGACTACTTAAAAACTAATATTTCTATTAGCTGGATCTCTCCAGTGCTTGCAGCGTGTGGAGAGTTACTTGAATTTTACAATTTAATGGCTTTTTCCATCATCTAGCATTTTTCTGAAATAAAAAAAATAGTTATCACTTCGTTTCTTAAAAGCCCGATTTCTTTTGCAGAGTCCCAGAAAAATAGTTTGTGGTAATCTTCTCTCTCACCTTTTATTTATTTCTATTTAATTCAATGACACATTTTAGCTTTGAGTAGGAATTTGCTACTACATGTGTTGGAAAACCCTGTGGTTTGTCACGGAATTTATACGATCCTATCCTACATTCTACATACGGTTTACTGCATGAATGAGTATCCCACCACTTCAAGAAAAATAAGCTTCATGATACCTTGCTTGAGTACTTACACCAGTCAGCATTAGTTATGTAGAATTTAGTATTTCCTGTTCAGTCCTTAAAAGGGAACCAAGCTATTCCTTCTGTACAAAAATATGCAATACAGCCATTACCAAACTGTTGTGTTTGAAAAAGACTAAGGTCTTTTCCCAGAGTAACAGAAGGTAAGTTTTTTGCATAATAAATATATTACGTTTGCAGACACACTCATGATTCACATATATGTGTATAAATGTGTATATAAATATAATTTTGCTGCTTAAATACGTAAAGGTCTGCAAAATGGTGAAAAAACAAGACTATCTAATTTTAGCTTATAGACAAGTGAAATTGTTTGTAGTGATTTTGTTTAGCCCACAAACTAACCTCCTCCTCCTAAATTCAGTTAAAATGACGGTTCAGTCAACATTTTACAGCATTTCTATACCAGTATCCCTTAGTAACTTCTCCCATACAGCACATAAATATAACCAAGAAAAAAACAATCTTTTATTGTATGCATCTATCAATTCTAATGTCTGAAAATAAAAATTGCTATATTTTGATGCTTAATAGTATTACTGAAAGTTGAATTGTTCATTGTTCTCTATCACTACTTAACTCAGAGATAATTTCAAATTGCAATTGTGCACTTAAGGCACAAGTAATCATTTGTCTCTTATTGTCTCAGGTGAAGAGCCTCCCCTGACAGAAACTGAAGACAACAGGACTTTTCTATGAAACAGTAAAAAATAGGATGCACTAACTGGTTGAACTGTATTTCCACTATTCTCCCTTCAAGCTAACTACAAATTTAGCTTAAAAGTTATTCGTTCTATAAATCTGGCTGTCAATTTATCTGAATAAGTTTTCTTTTGCATACCAGAACTATAAAGATGGTATTTAACATGCAGTAAGAGTTCAGTTTCATATCTTTCAGGGACAGTCACAGAACTTCACTTGGACTAAATGAGAAAAATTAAAACACTACTTTTAAATGGTAGTTTACACTCCACGTCCATTTTCTTTTCAAGAATTGAAAGAGAAGCAAAAGGTAGAAGATACATATAACTTCAATAGTTTAGCTACTTCCATTTCCCAGAAGTCTTCTGAAATTTTTCCCCCTTCCCTATAGCGAGATGCCTGTGTCTAGTTAACAATCTTGTGTTTTGCTTCCATATTTTCTATTCTTTAGACTATTTGAAACAATATTTATCTTTTCAAATATATTAGAAACTGTCAAATCCACTCCATTAATGCAAGAACAAAAATAAAAGTGCCCAGCAGGTAAATCTGTAATATTTAATGAATAACCTCTTAAATCAAAAAGTTTTTTTTTTTTTCAGACAACTACCTTATAAATTAACGAGACAGATTCATTACTGTACTTGTTTAACAATTCCCAAAACAATGAAGAGACTGCTTTATTCAGTTATTTTATTTTAAAGGAACTGACGTTAATGATAGTTATTTTTAGTAATGATACAAGCTGGCAAAGCAGCAGCAGGTCTTAAGAGTGATTTAAATTTCTAGAATCCCCTACAAATGAACTGAAGATGCTGAACCAAAGCACACCACTGCTGCTACTGAAGCCACCCAGCTCTCCCGTGCCTTCATAACTGAGAGCCCTATCTACATTTCGGAACGTCTATAACAAATTGCTAAAACGCTGGGATGGTTTAGCTGGGGGAAAGAGGACAGACAGTGCTCCCATATTTTTCAGCACCAACCCTACAGTATTTTTAAAACCTGAGAGCCTGATATGTTTACCTGCTCTTGCATGTTCAGATATTGCTGATAGAGCAGCTAAACAAAAGAAAACCAGCCAAACACGGAAATCAGTTGAGCACTGCTCTGATTAAACCTTTTATTAGAACTACCACAACTGTGAAATGCAGCATGAAGAGCAGCACTGCAACGGCAGGCCCAAACCTATTGTATCACATTCAATGTTTCCTGAGAGGCTCTGATTTTGGTTGTGGTCACTAGAAACTGTTGAGTCAAGGGCAAGCTTTATGGGAAAAGCAAAACAGGATTTTGCCCACAGAAGACAGCTGCTCCTCAAGAATAAACCCTGAACAGCAGTGAAGACTGGGGAAACCCAACACCACATGAAAACCCAACACCAATTCACAGTTACGGAAATGGCACTTCTCTCTAACAGAGGAGTGCCTCAGGTAAGGAGATGAGTATTGCATTCTTATGTGATTACAACGAATTATAAATTGTGATCACACTGATTTTCTCCTCATAGTTAAGTACCACTAAAAGTACCACATCTGAGCTGTATACTTATTAAACTTGAAAGAAAGTCATTTTAAGACAACATAGTATACTTTGTACTCAGAGCTCAGATATTAGATCTGCAAAGTTTGATTTTAAGAAATACTAGCATAAGACAATTATTGAAGATGATTCTTGGATTAAAACCAAATGATGGAAAGGGGTGAACTAAGAAGCCTGAGAACGTATTGGGAGTGCAGAAGCAAAGAACTACAAACCATAAGTGGACCAGGAAGATACCGAAGTCACAGTCCTTGCTTGCTAACAACTTCAAGAACATCAAGCATTAAGATCTGACCACAGGTTTTAAGGGCTCTCAGCTCCCTCCAAAATCTGTACTGTACATTGTTGTAATGCTCTTGGGTCCAAAGTGACTTATGACCTGAATGAACAAACTGCTGCTCCAGCCTGGGAAGCACTCCGCTGACCCTGACCAGCAGAGATTTTCAGCCTAGCAACTCATGAATAACGCCTTTGACAGGGGATCGGGTGATGTTAGGGGAAAGGACACACCCTCCCATTCCCCCCCCCTCCCTTTTTTTTTTTTTTTGTATAATAAAGTTATTTTGTTAGTTCAGGGTATTTCTTACTTGTAATATCAAGCCAATTAAAGATACCAAAGCATTATTACAACATTTGTCCTTTCTTCCATTAGCGATCCAAAAGAGAATGAAGGTTAAGAATTTTCTGCCAAAGTGTTTTTCCCAGAGAAAAAGATGAAGAGATGTTGAAGAGGAGGAACAAAACCAAAAAGGCAGCTATCTTGTTGCATTCCATTTTAACCCACTTTCTAGGAAAGGGAAGGTTTCCATGCTGTTGATTTATATTAAGCATTACATATCTTTTTATTTATATTGCATCTTGCACAGTTCTATTTTAATGTAGGACTGAAAAATAAGTGGTCCCAAAAATGTTTGTAAAGGCAACCGAACTGCAATTGCATTTTTTTTCAGTGCTATGAAACTACTACAATCACCATCAAAAAAATGGTTCTGCAAGTTAAAAACTGAACCGTACAAGAAACTGACTCTCTAGCTTAAGGAAAAATATTTAGTGTTATGGTTTCTTTCCAATCTGGAAAGCAGCTTTGCAGAAAAGGACCTCAGGGTCCTGGTAGACACCGAAGTTGAACACAAACCGTGAACGTGGCCTTGTTGCAAAGAAGACCAACAGTATCCTGGAGGAGAGCTGTCCGCAGGCTGAGGGAGGTGCTCACTTCTGCTCAGCACTGGTGAGGCTGCACCTGTAGCGCTGGGCTCCCCAGTTCAAGAGACATGGAGCTACTGGAAGGAGGCCTACAAAGGGCTACTAAGATAATTCAGGGCCTGGAGCACCCTCATGCAACACAAGAGGCTGTGGGCACAAACTGAAACACACGAAGGGTCTAACTGAACATCAGGAAACACTTAATAAAAAACAACAACAAAAACTCTGCTGAGCACTGGCATAGGTTGCCCAGAGAGGTGGACTCTCCTCCTCAAAGATCTTCAAAAGCTACCTGGACGTGGTCCTGGGCACCCTGCTCCAGGTGGCCCTGCCTGAGCAGGGCGTTGGACCAGGTGGCCTCCGGAGGTCTCTTCTAACCTCAACCATTCTGCAATTCGTTTGCTTATTTACTGTAATATTTCAAAGCACAACAACTTCAATAAAACACAGCTTAAAAACCTAACTATTATAGGTTAATTTATCATAAATTCACATATTTTGAAGTAAGAGTTGTTATTGCACAGAACTACTAGATAAACACTTCTGACAAGGCTAAGGAAAGAAAGTCATTTTGAATTCTGAAAAATCTTGACACACTTCGCTATGAAAATACACTGTATTTGCTGGCATGCAAGGAACAGCTCCAGGCTGATCTCTGTGTGAACCTGTCATGGATCAAGGCTCCTTACCTTTGGCTGGCACTTTACACACGTACTTTAACCCCTCCAGCTTCTGGTGCTTGTATGTTTGTAGCCTCACCCAAAGAGCTTGGCTTTTTATGGTTCTTATTATCCAAGCAGCTTTGCAGATGATTTTACTATTCCCAACTAGTGAAGTGTTCAATGAGTAAGTGCATGCCAGGAATACCAAAAGGTAATACCAAACCACCATACTAAAGTCTATTTGACTTGCAGATAACATTTGTTGAGTATCAATTCCATTTAGAAGAAAGTAATTTCATCAGTATCACTTGACCATATTGGTAACCTACTGATGATAAAAAGCCCTTTGTTACAAAAGGTTTAGAGAATGCCACCAGCATGAAACATTAATGAATTATCTGCAACAGAAGATGCAAATATAGCACTAGTATAGCGCTAAGCAAAACATAATTTACATCAAGAAAATAAATCACAGCATATCCTATTATTTTGCATGTAAAGGAAACTGCTATGTATTTTTTGCCATAATAATTATACACGAGGCTTTGCCTGACATGTCTGTTACCATTCTCCTCAACATTATACCAGAACACATACCAAGCTGTCGTGCTCTTAAAAGGCAAAACTTTGTAGATTTTCTCCTTTAAAATGAGAGGTAAAAGGTACGCTATAAGGACAGTAGTTACAGCAACAATGCCTAGGAATTTTTTTTTTTTTTTTTTTTGAGAATCTTAGTAAGAAAAGACGTGGATTTTCAGGAGGAACCATAGACAAGTGTTGGTATACTTAGGATGTTGGTACTCACACTGACTTACAAATGAATAGTTGGGTTCCCATCATACTTTGGACTTCGCATAAAAAAATGAATTGGACGTTCCTGCTTGAGCAAAAAGATACCTACAGAAGCCTGAGCTACCAAGCAACCTAGCCTGAACCCAATATGGCAGATAGAAGAGGCTACATGGGAAACGATATCACCTAAGGAGGGAAAATTGGTATCCTGAAAGAGACAAAAAAAATACACAGTGGTTATTTAGTAGGAGAGGCAATGTAACTTGTAAAACAATGTGTTTGAGAGTGCATCTACAAGTCAAAAGGGAAAAATGAGACACAGATGAAAAAGTGTCCAAAATGGGAAATTGTCAAAACAGTATATTGCTGTTAAGTGTTCTCTTGGATGTAACACGATGAAAAAACAAACTAAAAAACGGTAGCACTAGAATCACATTCCTTTTTGAATACAAAAAACTTAAGATTTGTGACAGTGCGAAATAACTGAGGCTGCAAGGAAGAATGGCTATTGTTGCAAGAGTTTTTACAAAAAGCAAGAACGCATGACGAACTGAGAAGCTGCTAAAAATTTTGAAAACCATGAAAATTACCAAGTAGAAATTTGACATTTGTGTGAATAATATTTAACCCTGCTTCTCAGCTCTTATTGTTTAATAATTGTAGATAGTCTCTATAACTATATATAACTGTATGTCATCCATGATGATACATTACATGAAGTAACCTTTAAGTAGAATGAAGGAGGTCACATCACATACCTGGGTTGCACCTCTTTCAAAGAAACTGCCTTCTGTAGGCTGAAGTTTTTGTAATGGTATGGCTTTTGTAACACAGTATGACAATGGCATATTACTTGGAAAATTGCATCTGATATCAAATACACAAGCAAATAAAAACTTTCTCAAAGTAGTTAAAAAGAACCGAAGTAACATTCAAACATGGGTTAACATGTTTTGGACAAAGAGCAGAACTAAGAGAAGCAGCAGATACAGTAAGGAGTTCCCCTTGGAGGGGCGAGTGAAATGAGTAGGACTTCCATAGCTACCTGTTTAACAGAAGAGTGTTGATACTAGGTGCTCCTGGACTAAATTCCTTCCAATTTTAGGCAGGTGGGATAACAGAATTTAAGTGGTTAGATCCTGCTAATCATATGCTTCCCCAGGCCTAACAGACTTCCTCCAGAAAACCCTAATTTCTCCTCCTCTTTACACACTGACAGCCATGAACTCCAGAAATATCCAGTCTCTTCATCCCAGTCCTGCTTCTACTCTATGTTCTCATAGTTTCTTCCTCCACCTTATCCTGGAATTCAGAGATCCAGAGAAATATCTTCACTGCTTTTATAGCACAGAACTGCCAATGACTCTTCAAAATCCACAGAATCACTACTTGTTTCTTACCACATAGCAATTGAGGTACCGAGGCCATGTATTAATTGCAACTTGCTTACTATTGAAATGTAGAGAAGAAAAATTCCATAAAAACAAAACAAAAGAGTAATTTAAGAAAAGTTTCCATTTCTTCTCATCCTTGCAAAAGCAGAGGAATGTCTACAGAAAAGATGGAAGACGAGCTCTGGCACTTCAGTAAACTTAAGGACAAGGTTGTAGCCTGAGGCAGATTCCACCAAAACTAACACAGCTTGACACTTTTAGTAAATGTCCTCAGACAACATCCATCCAGTCAAGATTTTTGTTTATTTTTTTTAAATAAAGCTTACATATTCAGTTGTGACTTATTTTCCTTGGAACAGCAATGCTTACTACAGTTGATAAAAAATAAAGTTCAGAGACAATGAGTATCTGAAAAACAAGTCAGAATTCTCTCTTCTCGGGACCATTTTCCTCCACTCTTACACACAAAGCCCCTGAGCTTCACTCAGATATGCGAGTACAATTAGATTATGCTCATAGTCAAAGCTATTAGTCATCTAGCCATCAAGATTAAGGATGACAAGACTCCGGAATCCCTGTTAACAGGAAATATGAATGCATTAATCAACAAGTCACTTTGTAATAATGTTCTTGACCAGTAAAATAAGATGAAGGTAACTAATACACTGAAATAAAACCATCGGAATTTTTTATGAGCAGTTTCAGCTACCCTAAGAAGGTATGACTGCCTGTACTGCATATATGTTATTTTCAAACAAGCATCTATGTAATTTTTATGCTTCTTGCATTTAAAAATAGTACTCCACAAAGGTCCAAAAAACTCTTACTTGCCACCTAACACATCTAAGAATTTATTCTGCAAAAGTAAGTACAAAGAGACAAACTATACGCTGCTATACTTTCTCTAACACACTGGAGAACAGTCTCCTATTTTATGTTCACTATATCTGAATTTATTGCAGCTTATCCTGGACTATGGGACAGCAACCGCCTGTAATAAATTTAATTCAATAAAGCCCTGAATGCATGATGATATTCAGTATATAGTTTAGCTGCTGAACTGCTACATACGTCTTTTGCCAAGATATTTAGTGAAGGAAAAAAAAAACATCTGTCCAACTCAGTTTATTCTCCTCAAGCAAAACTTCATAGGGAAGGCAACCACAAATTTAAATTTAAATCTTGCAATGTTAAAACAAATTTGTAAAAGGCCTACCTAGATCATTCCTGACATGCATTTCCCACTTAGCCTGCACAGAAAATGTTCAGAACCAAAAATCAAATAAAGCATATCTGCCTATAAAAAAATAATCTTCCTTTAAGTGTCTTGCTGAGCTTTGACATTACTAATGAATGTTACATATGGAAAAAAATGTTTTAAAACTATGTGCATTAAAACTGTAGTTGATATTGTTAAATCTAAAGCTTGTCTCAACATTTACATTGAAGTGACTTTTCAGGGACTTTAACTTGTCCATAGGAAAATGATCCTGGAACACAATTTACTTTGCAAAAAAATCACTAAAGCTTTTTTTTTTTAAATGTAAGATGACAAAAAAATAGGCTTCCAAAATTATGTTTCAAACAGAAACAAGTGGACAAATCATAAATATCCACACTAACAAATCAGAAAGAATAGAAGCCAAACTGCAAAATGTTTAACAAATAGCACCATAACCAGAGTAAATAAGAAAATACCAACACAGTTTAAAGGGTGATAACTTGTGAACTTCCAGCTCTATTTTAAGAGTTTCTGTTCAGCGATTGAAAGCAAGCTACCACGCCCCTGCTATGCAGCGCCACACTTTGCAGTCTGAATCAGTCTTTTTTTTTTTTTTTTGTATTTTCCCCCCTCCAAAGACACACAAGAGGGAGAGACGAACTGAGACAAATAAGTGAAAGACAAACGCGAAGACTTCTGTTACAATAATCCATCAAAGGAGAGGAAACGAGTTTAACAAGATTATACAAAATGTTTTAACAATGTGCCCCTTCATATTTGCAATACTTCAGAATGAACACTGTGATTTACTTAGCCAATATGTAACTGTATGATCTACGTTTGATAATCTCAGTAATAATTAGTATCCTTAGCCAGCAGTCTCAAGCACAGAAGTGATTCACAAGTCCTAAGGTCAGAGAACATCGGAATGTTAACAGAGCATTGGAAAAAAAAAAAAAATCAAATCCTGTTGTAACTGCATTCCCTACTCCAACTACAGTGTTCATGAGTTTCTACAGAAAGCAATACATAATGAATACATAGTTCATGCATGAACACAACAAGCAGCAAAATAACTAAAGGCCTCTCAGTTCAAAAGGAAGACTATTTAAGTTGTATTATTTGCTGCTGTTCCAGAGGTTTAAAAGCTTGTATTCTTTTTCTGGGTCATTGGTTACAAGTCATGCATGTGTTTTCCCCTGAAAATATATAACATATCAAAATAAGAATACATTCACACTTCATAAATAATATCTAGTCCTGAGAACTCCTACAATAATCACTGAATCTCTCAAAGTCTACTCAGCAACTGAAAATGGGTCCCTAAGCTAGATTTTCCTTGTTTTGGCAACAACAAGGTCCTAAACAAAAGGTTACAACACTGAGATCATGAGATGATTTAGTGTTGTGATAACATCTTGTTGCTTCCTCTTTGAACTTTTCACAACCATTAATGCCATTAGAAGTTATGGGCCTGGGGTAGGACTTCACCATAAGGAGGAAGTGGTGAAAAGGGTGCTGGACATAGTTAACGGAAGCTGCACAAAATCTATGATTGGTGTATCAAGGAGGCAAGTGCAGCAGGCCATAATGAAAGCTCAAAACAATTGTTAGACAGCAGAATCCAAAGGAGGAATAAAGAAGAAGTCCTTCTGCTCCAGTCGATTTAAGAGACAAAAATGGCACATCAGAACAATTAGGCAGATTTTTGTGCAGCTGACATCTGTGTTGCACAGTTTTACTGGACAATACAGATGGCAATCCACCCTAAAAATGTTTTAAGTACAACTATCTGCCATTTCTGTTACATAAAATACAGTATGATTAAATAGCAAAGTAGTATAAAGCATAAATCTGAAAAAAATTACTAAGTCAATGTAGTGAGATATATACTGAGCCATTCCACAAATATTTGTGGGCTTGTATTTAACAGAACTGCTAACAGTGAATCCTGACTGCATATCTGAAGAAATACGAACAGAGAATTAAAGACTCCTGCTTAGAGAGACAGAAGAAAAGAATATGTATTCAATAAATATAAGGAGAAAACAGACTGGCAGAATGGACAAACATGGATGGTGAAGCTGAAATTCAAGGAACAGAAATCTGAATTTGGTAAACTACCAATTTCATCTTTATTTTTTGCTACAAACTTCTGCTCTTCTAGCAAGAAAAGGGCCTTCTCTGCTTATATGCCAAGCACAAGATCTAATAGGAAAAACAGTATGAATTACAAATAATTTTCTCTTATTAAAAAATTAGACTGAGTACTTTTATCTGCAATGAGACTGTCTGAATAATCCCAATAAGCCAGAAGTCATTAACTGCTTTACTAGCTAAAGAAAAGTAATCAGCATTTTATTAAGCAACCTGAAAAAATGAGGTCAAACAACCAATAACACATAACAAGTACTTTTTCAGTGATGTTAAGAAATATATATATATATATATATATATATATATATATATATATATATTTAAAGCTACACAGAATTCCCTATCTAGGGATTTGAGCTTAAATGACCGACTGTATTATAAAAGTTCATCTGAGAACTCCCTAGAGTTTGTTCACAACCCAAGAGTAAGAATGCATTCATCTCATCTGAGCTTGTCATGGTGGATGTGGGTTTTTGAGGAGTCTGCTTCTTGAATTTGGTTGCACAAATGACGAAAAAATTATTGTGTTTGAATGGATAAAAGAATACTCCCTAGTCATACAGTAATTCCTAGACAGAATTCATTTGGCTGTAATTTTTAACCCCTCCTGCAAGTCTTATTAAAGACTTGTTTTTTATTGTTATTATCTTTAAGCTTATTGACTGAAAGAAAAATCAAGAGAGAAATGCTGGTTTGTGTTTAAGGGTTCTAGAACCACCACTCCGCATTGTTAACTACCTATGACTAAAGTAGCTCCTACTTATTTTCTTTGTCTGTATGTTGACTGGGAAGTGTTGTGCGACTTGTACTCAATGCAACCATCTATTTGAGGCATTTTCACAGAAGACTTAGTAAAAACCAGTATTGACTATTCCACATGAAAAGCTGATGTTTAAAGAAAAACAGCTGACACAGTTGTTTCTTTAGGAAGCGCAAAAAAGAAAAAATTGCCCAAGAGTTATTTAAGGGGAAGAAAGGGGAGCTAAAAATGCCAGAACTCAAGTAACAAAAATGAAGTAATAGATGTTTCAAAAGTCAGTTACATGAAGAGATCGGGGTTGGGGGTGGTGGTAGGGAATACTGCTTGCGTAAATTCTTCCCTTCCAAGTAAATTAAAAAACAAACACAAACAGCATCCCTTTTTCCCAAACAAGAAGCAGAGAAATGAGGAAAAACTGGATGCCCTTCTTCAATGTATGCAGCACAAACACTAATCGTGCGTCTGTGTATATATGTATGTGGTACCTATATCCCTCCCATGTGTGGGAGAAACATAATCACAAACCATATCCTTGTTCAGCATGCAATTTGTGTGCAGTGGCTTTCTATGATGTACTGATATCTTCTGCATTAAAAGGGAAGTATAAAATTTGTAGCTAAATCTAAACCAGTAAAAATTGTTTTAAATTGATTCCAGAAAAAAGGGGAAAAAGTGAAGCACTGAAATTTAAATTTTTAAGTGCATATGGATTAAATCCTTTCCAGAAAATACAAGCTGTCCTATTACAATCTAGAGCTGTATCATGTTAATCTTTTTAAATAACATAGGTGGAAAACTGCTAGGAATAATGACTGAATGGGAAGAAAGGTTAAGATGCATTTATACAGCAAGTAAACATAATGATGAAAATGACAGCAGTCAGAATTATCTCTTGTAACCACTTTCTGCAGCCTGATTTCAGAAAGTGTTTCAATATTGCTGATAGTTCTCCACTATCTTCTACCAACAGGTCCAGGGCCCCCTTCATACCTGCACTAAAACTGCTGTTATCACAAGCACTTAAAGTAAAATGATTTAGTACTGTTGCCAGAAGTAGCAGCCTCTCTATACTCTTCTCCTGTCCTGATAGTTTATTCTTGCCATGCACTTTCTTCACTGCTTCTGCAAGTAGGCAGTGATCAACACCAGCATGCTGATGTGAATCGAAAGGATAACTTCAGTCCAGAACAATTATCCAATCTTAATCAGTAAGTGACTGATTTCTGGTCTCAAGGCTGTCTTGTAACTGCTCAAAATGGTTCTGAAAACAGAAGATATAGTCCACACGAGTTCCATGGCAGAGCCTAAACGTGTATGAGAGCTTGCTTCACATTTAGCAACTGCTGCCAAGCTCATTCACATAAACCTGTTTGGATCAGGAAAGGATGGGGCAGTCCCATTACAGCCCAGTCAGAGCTTGGCTGTTTCTCTGCATTATGTACGGATTTTGAGATTAATCCACAACTAGCAATATGGATATTTAAGATTTAAGTCATAAATTTTGGCACATTCGATCTCTTTCTGCAGTATCAACATAACTTAAATCTTAAATGTTCCCTTTTCTGGCTTCATGCATGTGGAATGATGAGCACCAAATGTGTAAGGCAGTTATGAATAGTTTTCTTCCTCCCAAGAAACATACATTTTCTTTCTCTAAATTCTTACTGCCAGAAGTTTTTTGGTATTTAGTAAATCCCAGTTTACACGCTAACAAAACAGACTGAGTTTCCTTTATGTAAGGACTGAATACACAAAGGAAAGCCCTCTTGATTCCAGATGATGCAAGGGGATTAGCTCTGGTAGCACAGAAAACGGATCTTCTGAACACTGCAAAAAGTTTATCCCACAATGTGGTGAAAACTGAGAGGCAAACAAACCACAATTTTTGAGAAATACAACTGAAAATACATCACAATATGAGAATCAATTACAAGCACATCTAACATGCTTGTAACTTTAAATTTTGATATAACTGATCCACCTAAAACAGTATTTTCAACAAGGTGATAAAAGAAATAAGCACTATCTTGCTGCAGATTAAAACCAAAATTATACTCTTAATAATGTTACAGTAAATTAATACTAAAGTTTGTAGCCTTACTGTACAAATTCAGAAGTCTGGATCCAAACTGTAATGGCTTAGCAAAGCTTAAGAATACCAAGTCTGGATCTTTTTAATGGAAAGGAATTATGGCAACCAGCATTTTGAATAAAGTTTAACATACAAATATGATTTGTTTGAAGTGATTCACCAGCTCATCTTCACTGATGCATTTTACAATCATGATCATTAGAGGAAATATCCTTTAATATCCTTTAAAACAACAAAAAAAGTTTTAAAATAGAAAAGTAGCCTTTAAGAACAACCTAGAAAATTTGATTTGACAACTGACCTTTTTGCTAGAAAACATTTATTCATTTTAAGGGATAAAAAAAGATAAAGATGACTATACCAGTAATGAACAATTTGTAGTGGAGATTCTTTACATTTTAATTGAGACTGGTTAATTCAGTGGTACAACATATTTTCCAAACTGCAGTGTTATTGGCATCATGAACTACTGCTGCTTGTTACCACTTCTTTAGTTTGTGCTCCTGCATTATTATGCCAGGCACATAAGGGAGAGGAAATACAAATCTCCTCTCCTCAAAAGAGGAAAAAAGTAGCTGCAAAACTTGAAGGGTTTTCATGTATTCATCCTTTAATAAGGATCATTATTTACAGAAGGTTATTCAGTATTTGTTGAGAATGCAAGGAAATACAAACCTCATGAATTTCAAGCTTTTAACACTGAGTTCCAGTACACTGGCACTCAGAAGAAAAACAGCTTCCAGATTATACTGATGCAAGCATTTTGACACAGACAGACGATGCATCTCCATGAGACAAATTAAAGGGCGATGCTCCATTGAATAGTCATACAGTAGGAGTACAGAAGACCATGCAGAGCACATAAATGATATATACAACTCTCATTTTCAGACCTCCCGATTAATTGTAAGATTTTATTCATAGGAGTTGTCTAAACAGTCATATACACAGAGTTCTACCAGTGATTCAGCATTTGTAGGTTTGCAGCAAAAATTATCTGATCTTGTGGGATAATAGGAAGGCAACTAAACCTGCTCACCTAAATCCAGCCTGAACGAATCCCTACCCTTTCTCCTCCCTCAGTCTCAGGGCACAATTCTGCTACTTCCTTTGTGTTAGCTCAAACTATTATGCAACGGTGAAGAGAGCTGGTTGCGCAACCTAAGCAGAAAATCCAACAACCCAAAAACATTGCTTTGACAGATCAGTGCCCCAAATCACCTGCAGTCATTCTCCTCAGATCTAAGGCAAAGGCAGTGTTGGCGAATGCAAACAAAGGTAACTCTCCCTTTCAGAGGCAGCCCAAAATGAAGCCCAAAGTTTCATCATGAGAAATGCAGATTTACAGATTTAAAAGCTTATGTTATTGTTATTATTTTTGCATTTATATAAATTCACCTTTAATCCAGAGGAAAGACATAAAAGTTGTTCTCTATTCCATATATAAATTTTAATTCTAAATGGTTCTCGCGCAGCGCCCTTTCCTTTAAACTGCTTTAACTCTGGTTTAAATCAATCTGAAGCTGATGACCAATGGAGTAGCACGGTGTCTAACAAAAATCCATCTGTTCCTCCTATATAGTACTGGAAAGCTGCTCAAAATTACCCCTTTCCTTTAAAAGGCCCAGAAAACAAGAAAAATTTCCTCTTACATGTGACCTATTTCAATCAATGTGGCTGTACTATGCACACACTTCCACCATCAGGTGTGCATCTTAGCCAAATCTCATTCAGCCAGTACACTGCTACAACAGCGTTTTCCAGATATATCTATTAGTGCTAACGTTCAGTTGCACTTTAAAAAAAAAGTCAAGCTAAAGGCTGAAAGCACCGCAGCATTGCTTCAGAATATGAAGTAAATTCTTTTACCATTCTGACTTGAAACAAGCCCTACAAGCCTGTTTATTCATTTGTTCTTGATCCTTACATTCCAGCTTCCTGATCAGCAGCTACACAGTTAAGAACCGACGCTATTAGAATAAACTTCTGGTGGGAAGTGCTAAGAATTCACCCCGCTGCCTACCAATCTATCCAGAAATCTGTTCTCACTCCTACTTCCTCCTGTCTGTTCCTCTCTGAAACAGCAGTAGGGGGGTAGGGAGTTTGCCTTTCCTCTACTGGATCACAGTTGTGTACATGAACTATACCAGACCATATGGCAATCTCTTTCAATTTGTACTAGGCAAAACAAGCTCCCTAGCAGCCCAATCCAAAGAGATCCAGATAAGAGAGAGCTACAGATACCAAGCGCTCACATTTCTGCATCCACACAGACCAGTTCCTAAATTCTGCCCATTGATCAAGGTAATGTTTTGCTTCCAGAATTCTTTAGGACAGCAAGACACTTGCCCATATCCACACACACACCTTCACACTTCTACATTTACAGCTGACATTACTGACATTTACAGCACGCTCCAGGTTTTCTCTCCCTTGTACACAAAACTAGCCAGCTACCTATATGCAACTTGGAGTAGCTAGAGAAAAAACGAAGACTAGGATGCATAATTCAGCACACAGGAAGGCTCTGACTTGAGGAAAATTACTGTATTAAATGAAAACCAGTGCCTGTTTAATGAGCAACACATGCAGAGGACGATCCTACTCACAAGAAAGTAAAGCTGAAGGGAAAGGTTGAAAGCTGAGAAGAGTAATCTGTCGCTGCCTGGAACCTGATAGACTGAGACAGGCTAACCAGAAACACATCAGGATGGATTTTAAACATTTTATTGAACACCAACGTGCAAAAATCCAATAAAAACCAACCCTCAGTCACAGGACCTCAGGAGAAATCCCATTACCCGTGCTCAACAAGAACAGGTAGGCATCTCACAAGGGCACAACTTTTGCATATGTGAAGTTGTATTTAGCTCTTTCGTAAAACAGGGTTATGGGATCAAATACAATGGAATAGGATCTTGCTCATTTCCTTTTCTTTAAAGTTAAAAAGACTGTTATGGAGACTTGATTTTCAATCTTACAAAGTAATAATTAAATTTTACAACAGTTTTTAGTGTGGCAACCAACTATTTTGAGTAAAATGGTACAAAACTTTGTCTACCTTGCCATATCAAGTTTTAGCAAGCATTACTTAAATGAACATGCAGGAAGCTGACTTGCCAGAAAATAGCTCCCTCAGCTGGAACTGCACAATTTTTACTTTTTAATGAAGAGTTGAATTAAACTTGTAGAGTCATTAAGTAATTAAATTATATTTGCATAACACAATAATCTAATTTTCTTACTTTGACTTTACTGTTCAGTATCATGTTCTGAACTTCTTTAATATCATATAGATAGCTTATTGAGAACAAGAAGCAAATTTATCATGGGGAGAGGTGAGCAAACCAAAAGCAGCCTAAGGGTAATGGGCAAAAAACCCACACCGAGACAGGTGACTGCCAACTAGCTGGATATACACCTGGGGTCTGTCTAAAATAAAATATAACTACAATAAGAATTGAAGCTTGACTATAGCTTGCCATTGCTTCATTTCTTCTTCAGCTTTAATGTTGTACACAATATAGAGACAGACACGGGCCTTACACGGTACGACTGACACTGTTCTGCCTTTAATTTACAGGTGTTAGTACATCTGTAAAGTGCAATCACAGATCCGTGACACTTGTTATATTAATACCATCCACTCTACATTAAGGTTAAATATTTATCCCTCTGGAAATTAAGAAATTCAAACATTTCTGTCTGTGCACAGTTCATAAAAAAAAGGACAGAGAGATAAGAAATCATGTGGCTAAGATTTTAACAAAATTGAACCCCAAACTAAGAGGAAACCTAACCACAGCTGTACTTGCCCTAAAGATGCAAATGATTTACTGTAACACTCCTGTAGCCATGACTAAAGATTGCTACTTCCAGAATAACAAAGAAAAATAATTTTCTTGTAGATGATAAGCAGCAATGAAAAGAAGGAACCTTTTTATTTTCTTGGTTTTGCTTTTTGTTATAGTTGTGAATTACAAAGATTAAATCCAAAAACTTAAAAGGTTCAAATGCTACTGTGAAAAAGCTTAAGGGTGTTAACTCTCCCTCACTTAAGCCTTAAATTTAACACTGGCAAGTAGACATTGAAGATGTCACTAGCCTGTTAAATTTCCAATGTTCAGAAGACAACTGTTAAAAAAAACTCCAAAAGAAAGCTTGAAATTGATGTTTAACAGCAATGAGTTAAAATATTAAGTAGTCTAAAAGTTAAAATTAAAGTGTTAAAAATGCAGAAGTCCAACAGGGTGATATAGAATTCAGAAAGCTCAAACCTCTTTAGAAACAAGTTTCTCTAATTCACGCCACAATAATTTAAGGTTCAGTTAGTGTCAAGCACCATTATTTCTTAAGGGCTTTTCTCAGACAGATTATATGTCAAATAGATTTAACCCCAGAGATGTAACATGATCTTATAATAGTTATGACTAAATTACAAGTTTTAAAGTAGACAGCCATCAAAGTAAGGAGAACAGGCAATCACGGATTCAGGAAATGTACATTCCCCCATAGTCAGCTAATGGCAACTTTAATAGGATGTGATGGATTTTTCTCCACCAGGAGAAAATACTGCCTGCATTTCTGCTTCAACAACCCACGCCAGCTGACTAATGGAGTTATATTTTTGTCTCATATGAGGATGGTTACTTGCCCATCCTCTAGCAGTTGCAGAATGAAACAGTAACAGCAGCTGTGGGGTGAACAGGAATGCTGCTCTATTTGGTAGCCGAGATCCGAAGCACAGGCCTTTTCCTCCAACAGTGGAGCTCATTTTCTGTCACAGGGTGACGAAAAGACACAGTGCAGAACAAGACCACTTTTAGGGCTTAAAGTAGCCTACTGAAGGCACTTTTAAGGAGTAAAAAAATAAAAATCTTCGTGGGGACGTACAGGATTCACAGGAATTAAAAATAGGGTTCTTGGACAGATAAGGGCTCTTAAAGCTTAGAAGTTGTTGGAAAGATCCTCGTGGATCAAACCATATTTCTTAAAAACAACTTTTATCAAATGCTGTTAAATGTAAAAACTCTTTACCTTGGTATAATAATAAGCCTAATCATGAAAGACCCGTCCCAAAGAAAGACTTCTGCCACACTCTCTATTGAATAATCAGCATATGCCTGCACTAGAAACATCTTTTTATGCAAGTATTTGGGCTTCAGTCCTGCAAAAATTTAAATATATCAGTCTGAGTAGACCTACAGATCTCTGTGGAAGTCTACAGAGTTTATCACACACACAAATGCTAACACATATTTATAAGCCTTGCAGGATAATTGCTTTTGGCAGGATATAAATAACACCGCTATAACGTGTTTCAGAATCGTGGTCTCCTGCCTTCAGAAACAGGAGCTCTGGTGAAGCCTGTCACTCGTCATATACAGAATGGCAGCTGCAGAGCCCACAGAGACATTTAAACTTCTCTTTGCATTTTCTTTAAAATCTCAGAATAGCGTATGGGCATTCTTTTAAAGTAGCAAGAAAGCTAATGAATAAAGCCTATAAAAAATGCCTAGAAATGCCTTCTTACGAGTGCCATGGATACTACCGGTAGGACTGGAAGCAGTTCTTAGACAAACTATCTATAGCTTCCAAACAGCACATCAATTAAGCAGTGGGGTTTACTAGGTATTTCTCTAGAACCTAATGCACTGGGTGACAGGGCAATAACTCAATACGAGAAACAGTCTTAATAAAGGACTCTAATGTTCGCTGTACTATACTTCAATGAAAAAGCTTAAAAATCTGCTACAAGAAGAGCTTTCAAATAGCGAGACAGGCATCCGAAATAATTTTAGAAACCTAATGCTGGTAGTTTGCCTAATTGACTTTTAAATGCATACCTAAAGCTAGGCCTTAGATTTCTCTCCTTACTTGTCAGTCTTTTTCATCTTTTCAGCATTGTCTTCCTGTCTCTTTTGCCTTTCATTTTAACTTCCAGTAGGGATAAACTCGAGCAAAGAAAGGGAGCTTTGGTGACTGCCAATGCCACCGAGAATTGCGCGCGGGGCATCCATCACCTCCCGCAGGCAGCACCGCTCCCACCAGCCCCAGCTGGGGCTGAGACCTCTCTGGCAGGGGGCCCAGCTCTAAGAAAGGGAGAGGAATTAATATGCTTTGTAGACACAGGTAGCTCTTACAGCACATTTACTCGTCCTGCCATTTTTCCCCTGCTTCACTCCATTTTTTTTCCATAAGATACCTTCCTTTCTTTAATCCCACCTTGATAAAAATGAGACAGTTTTGCTAACGATACATCTTTGAGATTTTACAGCTGAGAAAGCATTGTGTGCAGCAAGAACAGCAGTGGTATAATTTACTTCTGAGAAACTGCCTATAAGAAGTTCAACAACACTAACAGCAACAAGGGGAAAAAAGTAATTTAAAATACTTGGCAGCTATCATAAACAAATACAATTTCACATTTACAGTTTGTACTGCTTTGGCCCAAACAAACAGAAATTCCTTGCATTCAATCAATTTCTATTAAATACATTTTGTTTCAGGTACAAAAATGACAGACTGACCTATGGAACACAGAAATAAATACGGATAATATTTAACTTTTAGAATCTAGAAGCCTTTTCGTTACACCTCCGACTACATATCTAGTGTGAAGCTGCATCTCAGAAAGTAGATTAGATCTGATGATAAGCACGTACAGTCTTGGAAACATAATGAAACTGCCCTTCTGATAGCTGAGGTAGAAACAAAGCAGCTTGGAAGTACTCATGAGCCAGCCCTGACTGCCCTGGAGACTGAAGGAGAGGGCACTGAAGTCCCCTTCCCACTTCAGGAGGTGCTCGTTCAAGGCCAAAGCCCAAGAGCGCCAGTACTGTCAATTCCCTTTCTTCTCCTAGTAGGATATTACTTTACATCAGAAAGCAAGCTGTTGACACTGACATGAACATAAATGCAACGCATTTCCTAACAAAACCTGAATTGATAAGTTTTCCCCTTGAACCTTGTGTAGCTACTGGAAACACTGCTGTTTCATCTCATCACCTGATTCACGTGGTTCTTGTGAAACAAACTGTTTCACAAGAAAAGAAATACCCATGCAATACACAATGCTCTGAAACAATCCGTTTAGATACAAATCTAATTTGAAGTTCTAATACACAAACATGAACAGCAAACTAAGTGTACCAAGAGACTGAAACTGAATGATCCGGCATAGCAATTTCAGCTTACTTCAACTTCCAAATGCCTGAGAACACAACATTTACTCTGAGAACAGATAAGCCATCTAAAGCTAGACTGCTACTAAAGCAAAAATGAAGTACCACCAGACAACCACAAGGTAAAATTTTCCAACAAGGAATCAAGGAACAAATAATATAATCCATCCTGATGAGGAAACAGATATGCATGGAATTTAACCACATATAGCAAGTGGGAAAAGTCAGAGAAAGGATGTCAACAAGAATTTTTGTCAGATCCTTTACAGCAATTCTTATATTTTTATGTAAAGCATTAACATCTTAAAATAACAATGATTTAGTGCTATATTTTACTGTTTTGTAATGTCCTTTGAATGCTTCAGGCACATAGTCTCTCTCTGAGTGGCTTCAATATCTCGGGTATCAAGTTTCTCGAACATTTTCAAAGGGAGATTTCCAGTGTCATTTCTAAGCAATGTTAAAACCCAGAGAGGAAAAGTTTTAGCTGACCCCTTTCCAGCTTTAAGGTAGTTCTGACCATCGCCTTCTTTGTCACAAAAACTTCCCCAAACTGTTTCAAACCATAGATCTGCTTTACCATTAAAAAGCAAACAAGTGAGCAGTTAAGTTCAGTGGATTTCAAATAAATCTACTCCCACTCTCCCTCATTAACTAATCTCAACTGTAAATTTGCTTTAGATGCTTTAAGAGGTGGCTATTAACTACATAGAGGCAAAGTTATTTTGTGTGTCAAAATGACAGCACCAGTGCTGTTTATTCAGTGAAAACGATTTGTCAGCATTGGTGAAATGCTGGGTATTAATGGAATTCTTTTTATTTCTATTTTAAAGGGCTTGTGTACTTACGTAACTTTACCTTATATTGAAATACTTCCCAGGTTGACAGAAAGGATTAAAAAAAAAACAGCATTCTGAAGAGTTAAGTATTTCAAATTATGTAAATAGTCTATCAAAACCCAATAAAACAAACCCACCTCTAGCACCTATCAGTCATACAACTACAAAACTTCATACTATTTGGGAAAGGCTTTTAAAAAGAAGTTCAGATTAACACCTCTTAACACAAAAACAAAAAACTACACATCATAATTATGCAGATTTGCTTGTGAATACCCCTGTTCTGCATAGCTTTACAGAGGAATATCAACTTCCAGACCTTCAGAATTACAGACAGATAAATTCATGCACTCTCAAATGCTACCATGAACATTAAATTCGGCTCATCTCCTGTGGATCTTGGAACCTCACTTGGTAGCAGCCTCAACAACTAGATTTGTGAAGTGCCACTGCAAGGCTATGGATTGAAATTAATAAACCACACCCAGAACATTTTCATTTGTTAAGAACATGGTATGTAATGGAGTTCACAAAACTGGAGATTAATGAACAGAAGTTTTGTCATTAGGAAAAAAACAAAAAAGATACAGAGGTAATATATAATCCTGCCTACTTCCACTGACACATTAGAACAATTTCTGATCATGCTCTCTGTGGAGGTTGAAGGCATACAAATACTACCTGCCAACATTAACCTTGAGAAGTATCAATCTGAACTTCCTGAGATGTACTGAAGTAATGCACCAAGAAAAGGTTAGACTAAGAGAACTTGCTACTTTTAGACCAACACTGTTATTGCCAAAGGATATATTCCAAAGAAGCATTCTCTGACAAAACTCATGGCAGAGGAAAGCAGAAAGTCTTCTAAAGAACAATTTTCCCGTGTAAATAAAGACAACAAAATTTGCATCCTAACTGAAAATATGATACAAACTGATTTTCCTAGTCAATGATAAAAGCTTGAATGGCACCTTTCAATTTAACTGTTAAGACAACATTTCTTTAGAATAAAATATACCTTTTTGATAATACAGGAAAATAAGGGAGCATACAAAAAGAAGTCCTCTCAAATACACCCTAGATCATAGATGCTTATGCTAAAACTGGGAAATGACAGTTATGCTTTCTCCACTGTAAATATGTCTAACTATAATTGAGACAAGGAAAAAAAAAGCAGAAAACAGGTCATGTTACTACAGGGTTACACTCAGTGCAGATAGCATGAAATCTGCGCTCTGCCAAAGATGCTACATTTACCTCTGATAAATTTCAAATATTTTGTACACTGCCAAAAAAGTAAACCTTCAACTTCACAAAAAGTAAAGGCATGTATAAACAACCCTCCCCTAAAATGCTCAGATACCACTGGAGGCACTGACTGGCATCTCAGCTCCTTGCTGGTTTCTTTTCTGGCTTTGGTGTCCAAGACAATATATGGGCTTCAGAAGGTGAAGATAACTAACTCTTGAAGTTACCAGTAGCTGAAAAATGTGATTGATTTAAGCTGTAGTGACTTTCACTATTATTTCAATCCTCCTTTAAATTAGCAAACAAGAAGATTATAATCTTCCTTGACACATATACTCTATTTTCCTAATGAAAGGCTTACTAGCACTGTTTGGTAACCATTTGGTAGCAAGATTGGTAACCTAAATATACCAATCTGCCCCAGGATGTAACCTTGCAATATTTTATTTTTTTTTTTTAAGTAATGTTTACGAAAGGAGGCATATTGCCTCCTTGTGTTTTTGTGCTATTGTACAGAATATTTACATTCTTAATTTTTTTACTTTAGGGTGGAAAACAGTGAATTACTGTTTTGTATCCTGGACACTGAAGCTTGAGAATTAAGTTAAACTAACTTGAATCACAGATGTGTGTTATTATTATTAGGATTATGTTCTTGTTATCCCAGACCAGTGACGTTTCTCAGCTTTGAATTATCTAAAACAAAACCAACACTTCCTAAGGAGACAACCACTAAGAAAACTTGGTTTAACACTCAGACTGTGGTTTTGTGCATCTTATCTGGCAATTTCTACACTTCAGCAAATGCAAGATAATAAAGAGCATAACGATTTAGAGCAATCTTTCACTTCTATAAACAATTAAATATTTCTTCAGAATGTTTTAAGAGTACTCAGCTCCCACCCCCAAATATTGCTCTCACTGCCTGAGAAACAAACAGGGAAGCAACCTTAGAAAATAGTTGGTCAAAATTACTCTGGCCCTTGAGAAATGACACTCCTTCCTTCCTTTGACACGTAAAGGTTACACAGAATCTCTCTTGTAACTTCTCTACTGAAATAATCTCTTCCTGAGGCACATGGCAGAGATTTGGATCATCGTGCCTTATGTGGGATGGTATGTCGATCAAAGCTCATTGTTCACGCCCACAAGTTGGAAGAAGCACGAAGACCAAACATTACTTTAAAGCTTTTACTTCCCTTTTATCTTCAGTGGTGAGGATCAAGCTCATGCAGCACAGATATGCCAAAAGACAGAAAAGCCAATCCTGTACCTCCCAGCAATTGCTCTCGCCTAAAAAAACAGCTGAAACAGTAACAGATTCAATAAGCTTCTTTCTAGTTATTCCAAGAGTTTAATCTATAGATTTTGTTCAGAAGCGAGGCTACACACAATTCTATACACATCACTCACAGCCTGTGGGAAGCATTTTGTCTTTCTACAACAAAGGAAACACATGTTTTTATTTGGGTTCTGTTTGTGCTGTCCCAGAGTGTCCAAGAAAAAACAAAAACCAAAACGACCTCACCACTTCAAAACCCAGAAAGATATGCCACTTTTAGGAGGAAATGAAAACAAAACCCAAGGAACAACAACAACAACAACCCCACACCCGCAAATAACAAGATGTCTAAGGCAAAACAAAAACAAAATAAGAAAACCACCCGAACTAGAGCTTGAATAGGCATAGCATAGAAGGAAAGGCCTGAAGAGAAGAACCTGAAAAGCTCCTCTCCTCAGGTAAAAGAGCATATCAGCTTTCCCCTAGTTAACCACAACTTACTTCAGAAGGAGAATGAAAGCACACCAACAGGAAATAACACTGTACTAAACTACTACTAAATTCATGTCTTATTCTGGAAGATCTTCCTTTACTAGACCTGTTCTTCATCCAGATTTGGAGTAATAAATGAAGAGTTCACATTTTCTGCCTTGCTTCAGGGGGATAAATGTGGACACATTCTTCCTTTGCCGGACTAGGCAGCTATAAGAGAGAAATCAAGGTAGCAAACTCCTGCTCTGGAAACCAAAGGAGCTCACCAAAAACCAAACCTGCTCACGCACTGGTGACAAACACACCAGCAACACGCGTGCACAAGCCTGTTGGCACTGTAACCCCTCCAGAGCGCCCTAAGCCCATGACACAAGGTGCTTAAAAGCATGCAGTAAGGCAACACGGCTTGAGCTTCTGACCTCGTTTTGAAGCGGTCCCCTCCGCCCCACGGAGGCCCTGTAGGCCGAGCAGCACCTGCTCTCCCTGTGAGACCTGGGTGGCTCCCATAGCAGGCCCCTGGGAGACGCTGGGTCGCCTTCTGCAGGCCCTCCATTACCTGACGCAGGGCTGCCGACATGCAAGATGCTTCCCCATTGCCATGGAAACAAAGTGCGTTTTAAGGTGCTACGGGGGCTCTGGGAAAGGATGCTTCAAGCTGCACGCAGCTAAGACAACGGGAGATATTTTGAGCTGGAGCTGCCCGTTTGCACAGATACAGAGAGCACACGGGTAGCGTGCTAGGGATCAGCCCAACGCCGATGGTAGTGGCTGTGGGTGCCCCTGCAGCACATGTGCCCATACGTGTCAGCAGCCTAACTGGCACCATGGCTAACACGCAAGGCATACATAGCTGCCGGTGTCATGACTTCTGCTAACAGATGTCGTTACTGCCTTGGAAGAAGCAAAGCAGAAGGCAAGTTCAACATAATATATTACTCTCTCAAATAACTTCTCATAGAGAGAGTTTCCAAACAGGGGAAAAAACAAACCAAACCAACAAAACCAAGAGAAACCCATCTTTCAGATAAGGATTAAGAAAATCACGCTAGCAGAAGGGATACAAGAAACATGCAACGAATCTGGATAGAATTACAGTAATATTACCAACATCTGAAATACTCCCATTGCTGAAATGTGAAGATTAAAGACTAAAACCAGACGAAACTGGAGAAACAACCAAACAAAAAAATCTAACAAGCCTATTAGAGGAACATTGCTTTACTTCTCATTATTAGTAGTTATGGAATTTGCACCCTTATTAGGATGCAGTCCTCAATGACAAAGAACTACCTGTGCTCAGTCAGAAGGTGCTGCCCTCATTCCTGACACAGGATGAGCAACAAGTGAGGCAAGGAGCTGAAAAAAGGGAAAATGGGTGTTTCCTAATGTGAAGGTTTGAGAGCAGAACCCAGGCCGTGTGATTACAGTGCTGCCTCTGTCTCATTATCAAAATCATCAAATTCATACCCCTTGGCCACGTGGATTATAATTGCACAATTTCTGTTTGGAAGCTTGGAAATTCTCAAGCATTTCATTTTACAACTTTGCATTCTCTTAGCACACCCATTATATAATACTGGAACCAGTAATAAAAGAACTTCTACTTTTTTTTTTTTTTAATTTTGCAAGACTGAAGACAGATTTTTTTTTTCCACGACATCCACAGCACAGATCAGCAGCACTCAAACTACAAGTGATATTTGTAATGAGATAGATAATTGCCCCTGAAGAGGGACAAACTGTGCTACTGTAAAATTTACCCTACAAAGGAAGTTCCAATTTTTCTTGTTCTTAAAAGGAGTACAGACCAGGGATTAGCAACAGGAATTAGAGCTCAAAAACATAGAAATTTGGTACATAAGGTCAGCCACTCACCTAGAAACAAACAAACAGATTTTCCTATTTTAGAGGCATGGGACCCAACTCTCACTCCTGATTTAGTCTCTACACCTTTCAAAACCACGTTCCTCTTCCAAGCTCAGCAGATATTGGCCTCAATCGCAGGCTTCACGTTATGGCGTGCTGTACGGGGAGCCAGACCAAGCATGCCATGCTCGGGAAGAGAAGTACCTGAGGGCACTGAGCACTTTGTCACGTCTGAGAGGCTGACAAGTTTCGAGGAAGCTACATAAAAATTCCTACATCAGAGCAGTCTCTGTACTCCCACCTTTCACTACCCTTATTTAATCTTTTCAAAAGGTTAAAGAGAGAAGTCACTTCTGCCCTCAAGCTTTATACCACTTCACCAAAACAGTTCTGCAGTTTCTGAAAGAAAAAAACTGCAGACAGGAGCCTTCACCGAGAGCTCTCTCTTGCCAATTCTGCTTTTAATTAGCTTAGACAATCAGTTTCAGTGGCAATTTTTAATAAACTGCACCCTAGTTTTCAGTATTTGTTTTATTAATGAAATTCCTGATACTTCTTATCATTACACTCATTTATTGACAGCGTTTGACTTCACTAAAACTGAAATAACTCACTTTCATTCTTGCTTCGACAAACTTCTGTCAGTGTCGCAACCTGTCATTGCACGTCAAAGAAAAAGAGCGTTTCGCAACAGTGGTCAGACCTTCTTGGGGAAGATGTAAGTTTTTTTCTTAAAAAATAATTTTAAAAAGTCCAGAAAAAGACCTTCCATAGACTTTAAGGAAGCCTGCTCTCACAAACCATTCAAGCGAAATGGCTCACATCATGTCTGTAAGGCTCCTGAGCAGGTGAAGTGTTTGACTCGTAGTAGAAGCATGGATTACAGGACTTCCTCACCCAGCAAAAGTATCCCATGCAACACTGGTCATATTTTTCAACCACAAGAATCTGGGGGGGCGAATAACTTGCCACCTCGTTTTTAACATGGTTTAGATGTTTTGGTGGCATACATTTGGGCAATTCTCATGCAGCACATATTAGAAAAGTATTTTCTTATGCTCTGTTCTGCATTGCTGTTACCAAACTTGTGTTCATATCCATGGCATATTTTCCTTGTTTGAAGTATTTACTATCACGACAGTGAATTCTTGGAGACAAAAATGCGTGTGAGCTCCTTACGTAGATGTATTTATCATGACTGCACTGGGATTTTATTCTTTGCCCGCTTTAAGTTGGAGCAGTGGGAATTATGGATTGCAGTGTGCAACAAGTCTGCTATTATTTAATTAGAGGAACATTTATAATAAGTTTCAGTACTAAAAAACACTTAAATGCATATTTTCTGTCTATCAGCATATCTAAATTTTTTTTTTTTTTGCTTTTTAAAAAATTACTTTCTTGTCACAAATAGAAGAACAGTGAATATAACAGAGAATATAAAAGAAAGTACTTTCTCAACAAACTCATACAAGAAATATCAGCATGAGCATAATGAATAAGATAAGCTGGAAAAGATGTGCAAACATGCACATAAAATGTCTGCTCAGTTCTTACAAGTAGGTGCTGTTCAAAACCACCATAGTCTTAGAGACTGAGTTCTATAACATACTATTCAAAGAGGAGGAGAGATATACCATGTTTACCATGGTACTGTATACCGTAAAATATGTTACCATACAGGACATGATACTGCATCATTTATGAAAAAAGCACATGGAGTAGTGCCAGCCAACAGATTTTATGACATCATATTTTAATCATCAGCAGAAGATCTATTCTCTTACCAAGAATAGGAAAAGTAAATTAAAAAAAAAAAGCATGGATTGCCTTAAGTCTAGAAATATTGGTTAATACAACATACCAAAAGAGCACCCGGTTCTCTTCCTTCCTTTAAATAAGTAGTATTGCTGAAGATTATTTCTGCTGAATACTAAGGCTGGGTGGAGAACACCCCTAACAAGATATCAAAGCACAGAAAAATTTTGCAAATACGTGGTACAAATATTCCAAAATAAAATACTTTAATAAAGATATAAACATTGCCACCAATCATTAAATAAATATTTTGCAACTAGAAGAGCTTTCAGATAGAGTAACAAGTATTTTCAAGGAAAAGGAGGAGTAGATTTTGAGGAACCACAATAGATCCATTCAGTTTTTGTTTGCAACCAATTCCAGCAGTTCAGGAGCTGTGCAAGCTATGCTAGTTAAATCTGTTTGCTTAAATACTGAACATGTGAACAGAGAGGAAAAAGACAAAGATGGTTCATTTTTAAAACACCCATAAAGAAACAGGGAACCTCAACAACATGGCAACCCCCAGCAAGCTCTCTGGGTCCTTTAAAGAAACTGCAAACCATTCAATCAGGGGAGAACAGTAAGATGGAGAAAGCAAACATTTAAGCATCAGAAAATACAGTTTAAGACAATGTATGCTGTAAACCATATCATAGTTTTTTTGTTTTGTTTCATTTTTATATCAGAATCAGAGTGGTAAAAACCCAAACTGACAAAAGTATTTCCGTTGTCTCCTTTTTCAACTTGCATCAGTATTCTGAATAGTATTTTTTGTTTCTGGTGTTTGTCATATCCCATCAAGTCATCATCAATGCATATGATTTTCCCAAATATTCACAAGAATGGCTAAACAAACAAAAAAAGAAAAATGCCAGTGTTTAGCCTAAAAACATCAGGAATGCCCTCGGCTTTAATCCTGTGACTTCTGATCCTGTCAAGATATATTCCTTTCAAGAAATATCTTTACTTTTGAAGCATACACTGATGCCGTCACTGCCATTTTAACAGCTCAGGCACATTAGATTTTAAACAAACAAACAAGGAAAAAATTGTCATTTCAAAATTCAAAAATCACAGGCTCCAGTTATGCTGAAACAGACAGAAAACATATTTTATGCAGTACCACAATAATCAAGTAATGTTGCTAAGTTGAACCTTTTAAAAAAAAATAAAGTCTTGGCTTCCAGATTATGTAATATGTAAATTCAGTTTCACCTTCAGAATAGCACTGCGTAGCATAAAGCCAAAGAGACAGCAAGAAGCCATTCACAAAACTGGAAGAGCCTCCCAGGGACTCTAAATAAAGAGCCATCCCCACAAAAGAAAATATATCTGAATTGCAATGATTTCATCATATAACTGAGTGGTTTAGAAGATGCTTTCCCCAAAACAAACATTTTTTTTTTTTAAAAAAACACAAATTCCTTATATTAAGGGATGAAGAATTCTGAAGCCTGTATATGCCCTCAGCAGCAGAAATAAAATTAGCCTGCTGAAACATGTTAAAATCCTTTCAGAACTAATAAAAACAAGCTAGATGGCTTCTCTGTCTCAGATATGATCTCATGCTCATCTTTCAGCATTTGGGCTTGGACTACGAGGAATTCTGAAGCCCATATGAAACATAAACAGTATCTTCATCAATATTCAAGGAAGATATATGAATAGGGCAAGAATTTTATTTCAAATCAACACGTGAGGCTGTTTAGACCACCATAATCTAGATGTTGTTAAGCGCACAGCATTAGTGTATACTCAGCGTTTCTTTGATTTATCATCTCCAGAATTAAATTATCTAGGAAAATGAGCATGAGGTTACCTATACCAGAGGAGCAGAACGATTCACATATGACAGCCTGAATCAGTACATAAAAACCCCTCAAGGTTCAATTCAGGAGCACAGGCATTCCCTCAGAAAGAGAAGGGGCCACCTGCACCCCAGAGGAAAGTCAACAAGCAGCGCTCCTACTTTTCAATGGAGCAACTCGGACTCCATCTTAATCCTGTCATCATTCATCCCTACTGAATAGGCACTACATAACATAACATTTCTTCTGTTTTACCCAACACTGAAACCCAGCAGCATTTCCAGACACCAATAAAATCTGCCATCAAATTAGGAATCGTGTACAGTGCCTGCTGATCTGCTTACTTTGACATTATTATGTTAATTTGCACGAACAGTAGATTGACCCACAAGGCCACACATCCTACTAATTCCTTCATTTAAAAACTAATGGCATCTGTGAACACCACATTCTGTTCGCACTGACCACACTGCTCACAGAACATCACCGAGGGAAAAGAAATAAATACAGGTATGTATCTGGAAAGGTATAGAAGTACTCTCAGTTAACTAACACCTAACTGACAAACACAATGAAATCTTTACAAGAACAATCAAAAAATCACCACGAAGAAGATTCAGCCATGGCAATCAGAATTTTATACAGCTGCCTTCCACGTGCTCACAGCCGACAAGAAACCAAATAGTCCATACTGCAGCTTTTTAATTAATCTTTCCCACCACACATTACAGCTTAAAAGACATTGAGAATTTAATATTATTAACTGAGGTCAATTTCTAGACACCACAAATCTTTATGTCTCGCTCCATGAAGCCAAGTTTTATAAACAAAGAATAATGCTCAATTACCAGAATATTCCTGGTAGCCACAATGACACGAATGTGTTGCAAAGTACCCCTATTCACCCTTGCATGCTGAGAGATTTGTTAATGAAATCAAGGCCATTGATGATATCAATTATACCAATACAATTAAACACAGTGAACTTTCAATATACGTTGTATTTCAATTTGTAGATCTGCCCTATTTCCACAAAGGATTTATTTAGAGCTTCAGTCATATTTCTCCTCCATTTACAGTGGCAGTCTGTGCTACGTGCAAAATCAACCAAAGAGGAACGACAACTCTGGCCTTGCCAGAAATGCTGTCAAAACAGCAAAGGAAACTGAGAAATATTTTTTTTCCTCTCCAGTTAGAGCTGCTTTTGATGGTCTAAGAACTGAAGTAAAAATATCTGTTCTGTGAGAAAACGCCCTGCTATTGATAATGCATTGTTAGGTTATATACATTTAGCATATATATATATACATATATACATACAGCAACGCCGGATTAACTCAAACTAAATGCTGCATGTGAGCTTTCTTTTCTCATTTTAAGTAAGTGATCAGTAACCTTTCAGGTATTCTTTTAGCTCTCAATAATGACAAAGCCTCCTCCACTCCACAAGTGTATAATTAAGGATCACCTCAGTATAATTCGTTAAGATAATGAAACAGTGTGTTCACGAGCGATGAACATCACCATTTTAACACGGGCAACCGCAGAACAGTTGCATCAAACCATTGCACTGCCTGCCGTAGTGATCCTTCATCGCTGAATTACATTCAACTATTTTTGAAGGAACATTTCAGAATATTTAAAGCCAAAGTTAGTATTTTGACCTCTGGATAGCTTATGCCACGTTAAAAACATCTCTCTGTAATTCTGATATTTTAGAGGCGCTTTCTGTGAAGGTATAGGTTCAGGAGAAGCGCTGACACCTGATCTGCCATCAAATTCTCAAAGTAAACAGCACAGGACGGGCTGCATTGCCGATCTCCACCAACGTAGCAGTCTCCAGCATCGCCTGCATTTCTTCCAGGCAACGTTTGCAGCCGCCTCGTTAGGTGTGCCCGCCTGCCTTCCACACTGCGCTGCTCCCATGCAGACACGAGTTAGCAGAGCTCAGTAAAGAGCAAACGACCAAAAACCGGTTCAAAAATCGGCTCGGAAACCCGTCCCTACACCGAGGTCGATTTTCACTGTTCCACGTTTGGGTGGCGCTGCCGGAGGGGGAGGCCCGGGGGTTTCCGAGCAGAGCTCCTCGGGGCCGGGCGGTCCTGGGAGGTGAATGCGCCGCGGGGGCATTTACCGAGGCAGCCCTCCCTCGGACAACAGGGGCAGGGGGCAGCCCCCCGCGGCCCTCCCCAGCCCCTCACGGCTGCGAGCTGTCCTTCCGTCCGTCCGTTCATCCATCCGTCCGTCCGCCCGCTCGGGCCGGGCCGGGAGCCCGCTGGGCGCCGGCACTGCGGCGCGCTGTGAATGGGCAGCCAGGTATTTTATGAATGGAGCGGGTCACGTGCTCGCGGCACCTCCCCGAGCTGCGCTTTCCCACAGCACCGCGTCAACGGGCGCCGAGCGGCAGCGCCGCGGGGCCCGGCGAGCCCCCGGCCCCGGCCGCCCGCAGCCCGCCCGCCCGCTGCTCCTCGGCACGGCGGGCCTGCCCCGCACGCCTCGCGGGGAGCCCTTGGCTGCAGGTCGCCGGTGCCGCCGCTCTCTTTTTTTTTTCCTTCCATTATTTTTTATTATTTTTTTTTTTTTATGAATGGAGATTGTGGTATGCAAATGAGAGCGATTCACAAAAAAGAAAACATGGCGGCGGCGGCGGCTCCAGCGCCGGCCCCACTGACACCGCAGCGGCGCGGCCCGCATCGCATCGCCTCGCCTCGCCAACCCGGCCCCGACCCCAAAAGCAACCCCAAAAGCAACCCCAACCCCGGCCCTACCGGGATCCGGGGCGCGCCCGCGGGCATCGCCGCCCCCGCGCCGGGTGGGAAGGGGGAAATGGGAGGGGGGGAGTGCGGACGGGGGGCGCCCCTCGGGCCCGACCCCTGCGGCGGGGAGCGGCTCCCCCCGGCCCGCGGCCGGGCGCTGCCCCGCACCATTCATAACAAGAGGGCCGCCCCGCGCAGCTCCGCCGGGCAGCGAGAAGCCAGGCACCTCAACTTTCTTTTAATAATCATAAAACAAAAGTTTCAAAATACCTTCTGCTTGTTTTTTACGGCCACAAACAACTCCCGTGTTTTCTGACAAATATTTCCCCCCTCCTACCCCCATATTTATTTTTTTTTTAAAGCCATTACATGCACTGGGCTACAGCCGCACGCATACACATTCTCCTCTGGATTTCCTCCAGACCAGTCACGTTAAAAATATTAAGAGATCCTTGAACTGTCCCCTTCCTCTTTTAAAAAAAGAAGTCCCAAGTGCTCATTAAAAAAAAATAAGGAAAAAAGAAAAAAGCAGGGCTTTAGGGTAGGTTTAAGCTGTATTTACACTGCCTGACTCATCCAATTAAAATTCAGGAGCAGTTTCCTGCAGGATGAAGCTCCCACACACTAGTTTCCATGCGAAATGTCTACGAGCAGTGGGCTGCTAGCGGGGCCGGGCCGTGCCCGCACCTCCCCGGGCGCTGCAAGCCCCCCGCCCGCAACCTCCTTACCTGCGCCGGCCTCTCCCCCTTCACCGAAGCCCGCTGTTTGGGCACCCCCGCGCACCGGGCTCCCTCACAAAGGGCAGCCCCGGGGCTTCCACCTCCGCCAGCGAAATGCGCAGTGTGGACACGGCCACGCGTGAACGCGCACGGCCAGGCACACAGACATACGGACAGACACACGGCCACCCGGACACGCGCGGCGCGGGGCTTACTCGTTGTTAGAAGCCGCCGTCTCTTCGCTCATTTTCTCCTCACCGTGATCCGAGGCGGAGCCGGAGCAGCACCGAGGCGGCCAGGGCGCAGCAAGAACTCACCAGAAACTTCACCATTGTTACCCCCCCGGTCCGCCCTCCCCGGCGAGGGCCAGAGCCGCGGCCCGACGCGAGGACGGCGACCTCGATCCGGGAGAAGCCCCAAATCCCGCTGTTGGGCGCCGGAGCGGATCCCCCCCTGCTCTCCGGGGCCGGGGCCGGTGCACGCAGCGCTGGGTAGAGCCCACCCCGGCTAGAGGGGCGCGGAGCGGCGGCGCCGAGGCAGGGCTGCCCGCCGCCAGAGGCTGCACCGCGCCGTCCTCCCGCTGCGGCTCATCTCCCGCTGCAGCCGCCTTCGCTGCCCCCCCTCTTCCTCCTCCTCCTCCTCCTCCTCCTCCCGGCGGCGGTGCCGCCTCCCGCGCCCAGCCGGGGCACAAATTCCTCCGGACGCCGGCGCCGCCGCGGGCCGGGGGAAGGGAGGGGAAGGGGAGAGGAGAGAGGGGAAGGGAGGAAGGGAAGGGAAGGGGCCGAGCGGCGGGGCCCGGCGCTGCCGCCCCCTCGGAAGCGAGGCTGGGCGCTGCGGAGGGAGGGAGCGGAGCCGGCCCCGCGGAGAAGGCTGGCGGCGGGGGGAGGGAGGCGACTTAAGGCAGCCGGGGGGGGGGGGAGGGGGGCAGGGGGAGAGGGGCTGCGTCACGACCCCCGGCCGAGGGGAGCGGGGGGCTGCGGGGCAGGGGAAGCCCCCGGCCACCGGACGGGGCTGCGGCCGGCCTGCAGCGAGTTCAGCAGCGCCGCTCCCTCCCCTGCCGCAACTCCATTAGCGGCCTCCTCCTCCTCCTCGCAGGAAAACTGGGCGGAAGCGTTGGCTTCAAGCTCCTTCCGCCGCCACAGCTTGATCCAAAATACCCGCGGGGAGGGGCGGGAGGGGGGAGGAAAGGCAAAGGAAAGGAAAGGGAGGGGAGGAAGAACGAGCGAGGGGAAGAAAGCAGCCCCCTCGCCCGCTCTCCCTCCCGGCAGCTGCCCAGCGCCGGAGTTTCCCTAAAGTAGTCCCCGGGACCCCCCGGCCCCCCCGGGGCGGTCTCCTCACGCCGTTCCCGGGCCGCCGCTGCCGCGGAGGGATCCGCGCCCCGCGCAGCCACCGCCTCCCCCCTGCCGCGGGGGGCTCGGGGGAGCCCGGGCCGGGGCGGGCGCACCCCGAGGTGGCAGCACCCCGAGCCGGGGGGCTCCCGGTGGGGGGCCGGGGGAGCCCGGCGCGGCTCCGTCCCGAGCTTCCAGTTTTGGGGTGAAAAACACGAAACTTGCTGAAGCCGGCGGCGCCGCGGAGGCTGGGGACGAGGCGGGCGGAGCGGGGCGCGGTAACGGCGGGGTGCGGGCAGGGGTCGCCGCGGGGCTCTGGGGCTTGAGGCATCGATCGGCTCCCAGGAGTGTTCGCCCGGCTCTGCCTCGGAGCTTGCCCCGTCAGCTCTCGGCCCGTGCCAGTTTTCCCTGGAAGTGCCAGCTTTCTTCCCTGCTCTGCCTTCCTGCTTGGAAATGACGGGGCGAGCTCCCCCGGGGGTCGCCCCGGCTGCTTTCCCTAGGGAGGCAGAGGAAGGAGGTGTCGCTGCTTCCAGGGCACCCGGGTGGCTCACAGCATCGCAGGCCACGCTGCCAACCGGCAGCATCTGGCTGCCCAGCTGCGGGGCAGCACCGCCTTTACCAGGGGTTAAGGAAAAACTTTGTTTCTGCTTCAGGCTGAAAGTAAAATTTGGCTTAATGGTGTCTAGAGATTTTTCCCGAGGACTTTTTCTTTGTAATTGAAACTGTAAGAAAATATTGAAGTGAGAAAAAAAGCATATACTTTTTTTTTTTTTTTTGGGGGGGGTGGGGTATGTAAAGCATTGAAGCATTTTAATCAGAAACCTATTTTTATCTTACATTGCACGAAAAGGCACGCTATATTTCTAGGTAGTTTCTGTTCCTGGTAGTATTTCCGCGGATCAAAATTCCATGTGTCTGTAGAAGGGTCTTACCATGAGCATAATGGAACAATTATAGTAAACTGCTATCACGCCTGCCCTGATAAATGGCCCGTAGCACGTGTTTCAAACAGCACACATTTCAAACCCGCAGTAATAATGCTTGCTTCCTTATCTGGGCCGCTTTTGGAGGAAAATTTCTAATTGTTTTATAAAAACGTTTTTTTTTCCTAAAATGGTACACTCAAATGGATCAGATATTCATGGCACAATCTCAGCAAAATACTAAAAATACATTAGAAACCCAATTTTGTACAATTTGACAGTTCTCACTGATTCAAATACACAATTTGATTCTAGGAACCTCACTCCCCCCTTTGAAAAAAAGTGTTTTGAAGCTCAGCTGTGGGGACACAATATTATTCTACTTAACAATGAGAATTCCTTTAGAGTATTCTGACTTGTGACTGGCAGATACTGTGACTTCCTGTTAATTTCTCATTTTCTACAGGCTTGAAAGTTGTAATATTTACCATTCTGTAAGCTAAGTTTATTAAGATAATTTGATTAGCATTATCCTGTACAAGAATGCGCAGGAACCAGCTCAGTTTGTAAGATGGTGATACAGCTCTGTGCAGAGCCATCTGAAGAGACATGATGACAATAAGAACATTAATCTGTTGCTGTTTTTTAATTCCTTAAATGTATTTATTGTAATAATGCTTTTCACCATAACAATTCAATAAAATTGTTTTGTAATATACCTCAAATGATGTCAGTCTCCTCGATTTTCAAGAATGTCCACATTAAGAATAACATGTATTCAGTTATGAACTGAAAATGCAGTAGTCATCCCACGGCTTATAGTGGTCTACATGGAGGGGGTAAGAGGAGAGAGGCCCACTGCTTCTTCACCTGGGGTAGCTCTTCAGCTTCTGAAGGCAATCTCATGCCGCAGAGGCCTTACAAGCAGTTTCCGTCCCTTTATCTGGATGTCACAAAGAAGACAGAAAATCTGTGTTGGTCTGTGTCTTGATTCCGAAATCCTCTTGGTCTCTGCGCAGGTTGGAAAGATCAGAGAACACAGTCCTGGAGTGTTAGTGTCCTTTTGCTGAGCAGCAGTTGGTTTCAGGGCCTTCCAGGTTTTGGGGCTTTTTTTTGAGCAGAAGTAAATGATCAGGCATTTTCAGTGTACATGTACATTTGAAAAGTATGTGTGAGCCCTGCCCGTGCAAACAAGGTAGAAATGCCCTAAGCACAGGTGACACCATTCAGAAACGTCAGACAAATGGCCACTTCACGTCACAAGTGCCGCATGTTTCGGGGGTTTGTCTTCCTTTGTAATCAGACAAAGTCAGACAGATCCAGGACCAGTCTGTGTCTTTGTTAACAGACCTTACAGTTCAAACGTCCTGAGTTGCTGTCTAGCCTTCTCAGATTTGGAAAAGATCTTCAGCTGCACCTTACAAAAACTAATTTATACCTCAAAGCCATTGCTCTGCTGGAACATTTTAATAGCTGTGGACCTCTGAGGTGCAAATATTCTCTGTCTCTGGTTCTAGAGACCCTTTTAAACGGTAAATGGAGAGGCAGTAGTTACCACTGAGGGAAAATGAAGTCAAGGTATTTAATTAGGAAGTCATGTAATGTGCAAGGCTGCCTTTTCATATGTAGAAATGAAATAACCAGTATGCTGATTTTTATTTTTATTATTTTGTAATTTTCACACGTTAGGATGCAAAGCTCATCTGCTCTTGCCCTTCTTAGTCTTCAAAATGTCAGGTGGCCAGGAGTGCTTGACTTAGGCAGTCCATTCAACGTTGGAAAATACATTTACTTGACTAAGCAGGACTAAGGTATTTATCCTATATTAACAAGTGTAGACAGCATACATCTGGCACAATATGCTTATTTACCATTCCTTAAAACGGTTGCACTTGTGTTTGTGAATATTTCTAATGAAACAGATGGTCAGGAGTGGCCATGTCATGTAGCAGGCCACAAATCTGTGGCAGAAGAATTATATATAGAAGATGTATTATGGCGGTTAGGTTGCATAATTCTGATCAGCATGGCATTCACATCTTAAAATCCATAATAGGATCAGTGGAAGTAATGCTGTCCAGATTAGTTAGTCATTGCAGAACTTAAGTGACCAATTCTTGCTTGAGGTTTTAACTCCTAAGGATAAAAGTTGCGAAATCTGCCTCCGCAAAACAGCGGTCCGTTTACTTACATCCAGATGCTAATGATAAGTTTACAAAAAATGGAAGTCGTATGGATGTCCTGCCACTTAGGGGAAAATTATTAGTGGTCATTAGGGAATTTCTTTTGTAATAGCTTTCATTCAGAGTCCTAGTGTGAGTTAAACACTGGGTGGTCATTGCACACATCCCGGTAAGGATTTAGCTAAAGTGAGCTGATTAAATCTGTATTAGTATTTCAGCAAAGTCAGATTTTGTTAAGTTCTAACCGGGAATCCTGCTACTGCATACAGGATAAAACATGTTCTGTTTGATCCTACTGTCTCCAAGATGTTTTCTAGCAAGATTAAAAAACCAACACATTAGAATCCAGTTTGTATACATTTTAGTGTATTTTGGATGGCTTTAATCAACAGAATATCAAAATTTCATAACTTATACCAGTTATGGATTTATAATAGCTTAGAAGCATTTACAGTACAGAGAAAAATGCTAACAATTGGTGCTTCGTGTTGGGATAATGGAGGCTCAGCTGGGGAGATGGGGGACATCTTGTGCATTTTTGGATTTATCGGCTGGTCTGCCTCTGATGGAACTGGCTTCCACACCAATCACAGTGGTGATCTTTGATAGCTCTTGTTCAGGAACTTTATTCCATCTTCTCTTGCTGGGTGTTTGGGGATAAACATGTGTTGTATTTGTGAGTGCTTAGGTATGGCGATCATACTAGACCTCTTTCTTCTTTTGTTGACATTCAGATAAGGCTGATGGCAGGAAAGGGGAGGCTGAAGGTTACCCTGGCTCCTCCGTGCTGCTGAAGCCCTGCTGGCCCGAAGGTGTAGGTCAGCATTGCTGCTGGAAGAGGCAGCCTCACCTTCCTCCTACTCTGCTCCCTTCCCTAACTTGCACCTTACCTATGGGCCCAAATATTTGTGTGCTGAGCAATGAACTACACTGGTAAATGCATCCAGGCTAATACCAGTGTAGGAAATAAAACCTGATTAGTCTTTCACTAGGTCCAGTTAAATATGCAACTGGGTAAACACCCATGCTCGCCTGAGATAAGGGATAACATGGACGGGGGGACAAGAAAACGAAGGCAGTGCAAAACTGCTTTTCATGGAGGCTGTGCCAATTTGTGCTGCCCTGAAGTGCAGCACTTGTGAGTGTCAAACAAGGCAAACTGGGGCCTCAGAATTGGGCTGCTGTTTCAAGCGCTGCAGCTGAATGCTGTATTCAGGATCAGGTGGGATAAAAATAAGAGATGTTTTCTTGCTTGGGGGAAGCAATCAGAAAATACGATGAAGAAAATGTTTTGCTTTTAATTCAGGATGTATGTTTCCTGTTTCTGGCTGTGTTTACACGCTAGCAGTAGTACTTAATTCTAAGTAATTCTTCAAGGCAAAGGTAGAGTCAGAGACAAAAATGTCTCCTTTGTACACCAGTCGATAGCACTGCTTCCTTCAGCTATAGATACTTCTCCTTCCATCTATTTCTTTGTGAATACCGTGACTGTAATTGCAATATGTGCAGGAGCGCCCCTTGCATGTGTTTGGGAGCAGACAGAGGAGCTGCTGCTTGCAACTGGGGCTCCCTGGGTTTCCCTGGCTCCCTGCTGTTGTCCGGCTGGAGGAGGTGCATCTGTCCCTGCCAAGTACAAAAGCAGTGGAATATCTGAGTCATCTTCTGGAGATGCTTTGCTCTCTTCATTGACTCCATAGAAAGCCTAAGGCAAGTATACTTCTAATTTAGATTATTTGGAAGCTTAAAGTTAGAAGGAGGACAGCACAGGCCAGAATACTTTTTGTCTCTCAGAGTATACTCCAAATCTTCGCTAAGGTTGAGTATGCTAGAGAAGAGCACAGATGGAAGAATATCCTCTCCTATTCTAACCTTTCCCCTACCTTCCTCTTTTCTTCCCCTAGTTATTTCCAGTCAAGATGGGTGATTACAAGCCCAGAGTGGTGCATTTACAGAGCAGGATACAATTTTATTGTTTTTCAATAGTGGATGCATTTTGTCACTTTAATTAGACTAAGCCACACTGTCCAGATTCATGGGATGCACACATACACAAAGAATGCCAAGTGGGAAAACCCAGTGGTCTACAGTTTCAGCCCTTTGCTTTGAGACTGGGCAAAATACTGCAAAATGTGGGTAAATAAAAGGAAGAAAACAGACAATCTAAGTACATGGAAAATTACTGAAGTTTTTTTTTTTTTTTTTTTTTCCCTTTGCTAATGGTTGTATTAAGAAGTAAATATTCTGTGAGGAACACACACAAATCTTATTTAGAATCTCATTCTAAATTTAATATAATATTTCATATATTTCTTTTTTGGCCTTTTGGGGCCATTATTATCAATGCTCACTCAGAAAAAACATGCCTCAGGATCCTCAAAACGGAAAGTCCCAAGGATACTCAGAAATTAATGGAAGGTCTGTTGGCCAGCAGTGGAGGACAGATTCACTGTAGTATTTGCATTCTATATAAAATAGGAACCGGAGCAGATTTCTGTCTCATACGCAGAAACGTGTTATCTAGGGGAAACTGTGATCTGATGCACTGAGCACAGAATGCCCGGTCAGCAGCTCTGGGTCTTTCCCCAGCCCAGCCACCCCTGGGCTGTGCGATCATCGTCAATTCATGTAGAAATCCATGCTGTATGTTGTGGTTGAAGAGATTTCAGCTGAGACACTGTGGTCAATTGTATGCACACTTTTAATTCATTTCAGTGCACAGCTGGAAATTAGCTTAAACCTGCCATTGAAGGGAGTTGCAGCAAACCTGTTTCTTTCGCGCTGAAATGGCCAAGGAGCATTTATGCAGCTGTAAGCATCATGGGAGGACAATACTTACTCCACCCTAATTTCTCTCACTTCAAAAAATGAGACAGGACATGCCCGCTCTGTTTTTAAAGGCGCTTCAGGGATTCAAACAGATACATAACAGTGAAGAAGCCCTTTCTCTCGAGCTCTTCCTTTCCAATACTATCAAAAAGAAATCAGAAATGGATACGCAGGATCTGAAAGGAATGGTAGCTCATGCACACACGGATGCTGCAGGTATCCTGCTCTTCAGGAAATACTCTGCCCAGCACCGGCACTGCAAAGAGAGAACTTGCCTTGTACCACTGCCACCACCTAGCTACCTTCTCCCACCATGTCTGCTACTGCCATTTTAATGAAATTGTTTAATTTAAATGAATGTTAAAGCCTGAGTCTTTCCATGTGGGGTTTATTTCTTTTCCTTCCTTCTTGCTTGTGCTGCAGAACAGTGTGACAACTAAGCTGTGTGTGCCATTATTCCTAGGATCCACACAGAGTTGTGCTAAATTAACTAATGGCATGATTATAACATCAAACAAATTCAATTAAATTGTTATGCATGCGTGCTGCCTCTTGAAGAAAAGCTTTAACTTGGGGAGGAGACTTGCAATTTAAAACAGCAATATAATTTTAAAATCAAGCACCCAGTATAGAAGGTTTTTGGTATTTATATTGGATGTTTAAATTCCTCCTTACAAAGTAAATGAGTAAATTTCCTTTAGTACGATGCAAAACAATCCTTTTATTTAAACTATCACTCTCATTCTTCTTGAATAATAGAGATTATGAATGTTAGCTTATAACTGTAATGTACTTCAGATCTGGGCTACTTTTAATGCCAATTGCCTAAGAGATTTTTCTTTTGAATTAGAAAATTTTGAAGGAAAAAGTCCTCTTGCTTACTTCCCCGATTTGAGCTCAGCACATGTAACCGTTGAATCTCACCACTGCGAGTTAGCAGCACTTGGACTAGGGTGGATCTCTGGTTTAGTGGCTAGCTTAGAACAGACATCCAACTTTGAGAAGGCTGAATGAACCCTACTTGCAAGTGCTTTCTGTAATTTAAAAAATGGTCAGTCTAGCAATCAATGTAATACTTCAGGGTATCTCAGAGCCACAATTGCTCTGATGTCTCTGAGCTGAGAAATGACACAAGGTCTTGATTAGTAGTGTTTATTAAAAGCCCTGTGGCACTTTTTACCCAAGCTGACTATAGATGGGTAATCACATTCACAGTTACATAACGAAGATAAACATTTCACGGCATTATAAACTCTCCTGCTGTGAAGCATAAGCCACCCACTAACCGCCTGATTTTAGGAAGAACCCTCTCTGTTACATAAGTGTTTGATATGGGGGTTTCTTGCACCTGCCTCTGAAGCATCTGGTACTTGTCACCTTCACCAACAGAATTCTAGACTTGATGGACAACGAATCTGAGGCAATGTAGCAATTTTAATGTATTTTTTATGAAGCCTCTTGGTGACATGAGTATATGTCGTCATTCTCACTGATGTATCCGCTGAGTTCCTAAGGCTATTTAAAATGTATATTGTATATTCTGCCTTAAAAGATCATTTTTAAGCTGCTTGATATAAGGTAATATTCGAGGAATTGCTGTACAAATGTGCAAACGAGTGGGCCTATATTCATATGTGTGATTGTGGGTGACTTCTGAGTACATTGCTGTTCATGAAGAAGCAATGAATCGCTGGCAGAGAAGGTGGGAGTACTATTACATAAGCTGGAGCTATCCGGGATATATTTGACTTGTTCTCATATGCTTTGTGCATTTTTCCTTTCTTCAAAGAAAGGGCAGAGCAGGTGTAACTATTGAACATTGGCCATATCTCACCCTTGATTCAACTCCTCCCTACAGAGTTGAGCTAGTGTAGATTCCTGAGTGCTCTCAGAAGTAGATCACAGAAGTACTACCAAAATGCTTGTTAGTCATTTGAAAGAATTTACAAAGGAGATCTCTATCAGGGAATTTTTATGGGCAGAAAAATGATGGATACCTTTATTACTGAAGCAATATCATTGATTTCAAAACATTCTTCAAATCCCAGGTAGGAAACTTGTGAAATGAAAATTCGCATTTTCATGAAAATCTATCAGGCTCTGGGATAGTAAATGGCAATGTATAAATCAAATTATTTCCTATCTGGTCCATGTCTAAATCTCACTGATGTTTCTGAGAACTAAGCAAATCCATCAAGTTAAGCACATCCTTGACTACTTTTTTTTTAATTTTATTTTATTATTTTTTTTACTATGGGACATTAACAATATCATATCTAATCAAACAATGCTTTTTAAATATAAAATTTGACAGCATTAGATGCTGCATATGTTCATTGGTAATGGTACTGAATTTTTTAAACCTCAGATTAAATCTGAAGCTCTCCAACCAATAGACTTTGTGAAAAGCTCTCCAAACATTTTCATCCGTAGCTGTGGCTTCCCAATGTATCAGTTCTTTGTCTTTTTCCTGGTGCACTGATTGCAACTGTCACTGAGTCACACAGCTTGCTTTGGGCCTGCAGCCAACTTGATTACGACAACAACTTGTGAACCATAAAAAGGTACTCTTGGATCTCAAGGAGCACTGAATGCTAAAGAAAAAGGACACGCTAAATCTGTCTGAGAAAAAGGGTGGGCTCAAAAGTATTTTTGCACCATTCTCTCTCCTTTATCAAAAAAAAAATTAATCAGTAATGGTTAAATTAATTCTTTTGAGACATCACAGACAGCTACAAATAAAAAAGATTTTGAAGCTGTCTGGAGTTCATCAGGCTGCCAAGGCAGTGCCTGATAGTACAACGATCGCAGGCATACAGATTTAGTGGGAAATGCCACAAAATAATCTTAGTTACTTTCAATGTATTTCAGGAATATGAAAGTAAAATGACTGCTTGCCAGCTGTCTAGGAATATTTAACATCTTCAGAATGTAAACAATAAAACTTATAAAATTTCTTCATATGCTGACAGTTGCACAGATGACCTTTATACAATGGTTGATAAACATACCAAGTAGGAAAGAACTAAGCTGTTGTCCATTGGGGGGGCCTGGAAAGCAATATTATTAGAAATAATATCACAGCTTTTTCAGATGACCGACTAAAAAGTTTTCCCCTCATCTTCCACATCACAGCATGGCTCCAATCAATAATTTGGGGAAAAATTCTTGAGTTCCCAACGTTTTAATCCATATATCTTAATTACATGAATTAAAAGGGAGTTGGGTATATAGATAACTTTAAAATGTTTCAGTCCAGCCTGTGAAACACTACTTTAATTTAGAAATTCATTTTCGCATTAGATAAGTGAAAAATATTCTATAGAGCATTGAGGAGCAAGACATTAATTTGACTTTAGTGGCTGTGCTGTGCTGACATGAGCAACCACATTATATAATTTTTCTTCTATATTAACCAAACTTCATGTTACAACTGCCTAGCGTGTTTCCCCTCCATACTCACAGTGGGAAGCTGATCTCTATCTTCATTCCCTAATTAGGAGGAAACATCTGAATTTCCAGCCTAAAGTTATTCACGATCAGATTATACTCATGTGTTCTCATGACAACATTGCTGGCTAGCTTAAACAGTTATTTTCCCCCTTGAGGCATTTCTAGACCATAATATCAGTCACCATACTTCTGGATGAACCAGACCACGATCTTCCAGTCTCTTCTCACGACAGGCTCTCCATTTCCAGGACTGGTTGAACAGCCCATCTCAGCACCTTCCTGGAGCTTGAATTCACAATTCTTGAACATGAAACAGAGAAACTTTGCAGAATATTGTATATGAAGTATTGCCAGAGATCTGCACTAAAGGTATTAGTCCTTCCAATACAGCCTATGAATGCATTTCTCTTTTTCTTCAGTTATAGCAGACCAGTAGCTCACAATAATTTTGTGTCCAGTTAATGCATACATGCAGTTCTCTTCCTGAGTTGTTTCTAGCTGAAGAGCTCAAGATTTTATAGTAAAGCTTTGTTCATAGTTCATAACCACTTGATTTTGGCCTTTGAATTTCACTTCATCTCTGTAAATCAGTCCTCAAAGTTATCCAGTTCTTCCCATGTGATATCCTCCTTCGTGGTGATCACTTCCCTCTGTCAGTACCTCTCCTAACCACAGATGTGTTCTGTGACCCCGTACTTTCATGTAGGTGCAAATGAGACCCGTCCCAAGAACAGTGCTGGAGGAACTGCTGGTTCCCTCCCTCCAGCTTCATGCTTTGCTTTCAGCATTTGATGAGAAACAAGTGCGCTTTGTAAGCTGACATGGAGACCAATGCTCCTGCACGTATTTTATTTTTTTTAATGAGATTTTAAAAACGCATTTTGTTAGAGGCAGAGGCTAGATTCTCTCACCTGAAGGCCTTAAAGCCACTTCAGCCCTTCGATGTTCCCCCAGCTGCCACAGCTTGCTAGCGCTTGCTGGCTGTTGACCAGTTTATATGGGAGTGGTTTAATGATTTCAGGACATTTAAAGACAAAAACATAATATTCGGAATAAGTATAAAGTAGAATCTAATTTTGAGGCTTGATTTGATCTAGAATTCAGTTTGGAAGGCATCAGAAAATCTACAGCTTCTCTCCCCTTCCATCCAAGTTTGAATCAAACCTCTGCAAGTCAAAATGAAGCCTTTGTGAAGAGAAAGGTTGTCAGGTTCATTCAGATCCAGAGATTCAAACACATCTTGGAACAGTAGGGCAGAAACCATACTTGCTGTTTCAGTTTAATCTGCAAATCACAAAGCTGCATCAGAACTAGCAACAATTTATATAATTCTTTACAGTTCCAGTATACAAGGCAAGACATAAAGACTAAACGAACACCTACTATCTGCTTTCTCTCATTTCTTAGATTGTAAACTGTTTGAGGTAGGGCTAGTTTTGAGATTATTCTGTTTCCATAGCGCTTAGCAAAATAGGGTCTTATTCTTAGCTGGCACTATTGTGGGAAACACCGTTTCTAAAGAAGTAAGGACAAAAACTGCCCTGTTGTCAATGAATCATGGATAATACTAATGTTTTACATATTTCCTCTTATCGTCCATATTCTGTAAATATATTTTTTTAAAATCTTACACTGTAAATAACAAAGTACATGTATTTGCTGTACAAATACCACTGTATGGTTAATATAATGACCAAATCCAGTTCACAAATATAAATAAATTTAATCAGGTTTTAGAAGCTATTTTTAATTCTTTCCATCATACACACAAGCTGTGACATCTACTTATGAAATTCCTGGATCTCTGATTTGTGTAAGAGAACAAGGGGATTTAAAATTATATTCTTGATTTTCTGAGACTGATTAAAATGCTTCAGCATAGCTGAACAGTGCAGGTGTAAATTGTCTGCGTGTGGGAGGAAGAGACAGGATTGCTTCTCTTCAGCTTAATCTGACTTACACTACAGCAAACAGCCTATTCTCCTTCACAGAATGTGTGGCAGTCGAGAAACATGCTGCTCCTCTTGTGATCTGGGATACTGACAGAGTGTTTCCAGTTATTCATCCTAAATGGGAAATGTAGACAAGCAAAATGCAGAACACATGGTGGGAAATGTGCTCTGTGTTTTTGGTGGATTCTTCCATCCCTAAATCAGTCTTCTCTTAAATGTCTGCAAAGTGCCCTTGTTTTTAGGCTTTCAGATACACACACAGCCATTCACAGACAGACGCATATGTAGCCATGCCCATATGCACGCGGAAGTGCACAGATATGTGTACATATGCATGAACGCATATCTCAGTTGTTCCAGAAGAAAGGAAGCATTTATAAATTAATAAACCTTCTCAGCTCTTTTTCTCCCACAGTATTATACCTACTGGGCAGTCTTTGATGCTGCTGGTGTCAGTGTCTACAGGGCACAAAGATCTCATAGAGCTTGTCCTTGAATATGCACATAAAGAAGAGGAATCCAGTAAAGAGTGGAAGTCCAATAGTGGTTGCAGAGAGAAATGGGAGGCATCTACAACTATTATCTATCCATTGCCTACAGGAAATGCACAGGGAGACTAGATTGTAACTGAGGTACCTAGATCACATGCCTAAAGATTTGTGTTGTATATTTTTTCCTGCTGTGATTTGCCCAAGGTTGTAGTGAGTCTCTGTGGTAGGAACATGAATTGATTCCAGACCTCTTGATCTCAATCTAATATGTTAACCGCACATTATTCTCCTGCTGTTACTAGAAAATGCATACCTGAAAATGCTATATATCTGAGATTGCTGGGAACTGTTATTTGTCTTGACTGGCTATGAATCAATTTAGAACAATAAGAGTAGGAATACTAAAAGTGGATTGGTAAAGCATTTGGGGAAATTAAGAAATTTTAAAAGCCCTAAGAGAGAATAAAAGAGCAAGATTTTCTTGGGAGTCAATGGAAACAGCAGCTGATTGGCATAAATTTTATAGAGGTCTCCAATCAACCCAGTGTGCAAGAGCCATTGTTAATGTAAAAGAAAATAACCTTTGTTTTTTCAGTCACCTGACTAGAAAGAAACATGCTGTTTACATGACAGACACTACATGGAGAGCTGCAGAAGGTCATCCAATGGAAAACAGATTTTGAGGCTGTCTTTCAGACTCTTGTCTTTTTAGATTCCTGTCAATGAAGTCTTGAGGTCTTGTTTGCTGATATGTCCTCTTGAATAAACTTAGCAATTAACCTTTATTCAAATTGTGATTACCATCTCAGCAGCACTCCTGTAAGTACAGTTCAGGTTTCAAAACAGCAGAAGAGAGTACATTTATCTTCAGGAATGAGGAGGAGTCAAGCAAAACAGTCATTTAGCACATTCATCTGTTTTATGTTCCCTGATCTCCTGAAACCATCAGAAAGATACTGCTGTGGTATGTTTCACAGTGTTAGTGGTCTCAGAGGATAAATTATATCTGTTAAAAAGTGTTTTAAAGTCCAGGAATAGAAAAACTGGGACAAAGACATAGTGGAATGAATCAGGAAGGGCATTTTATTTGGTCTGGTGCTAAAGCTCTTAGTACTTACAAGTTTTCGAAGGTTAGCTGCTGCATTTTGCAATGGATGCAATACCTAGCAGTATATTTTCTGGGGTTTATTAGTTCAGCATTTATGTAGTTAACATTGATTGTAACAGCTAACTTGGACTTTCAGGCAATAAGTGTGTAATGTTTTATTGCTATATTGGCTTTTCAGGTGCTATGTTGTATGAATCCTATTGGCAGGAAATTTCTACCCTCCTCTGTATCTACTTTTTTCTAAAAAATAGTACAAACATTCATACTGCCAAATATGGTTATGTTTATTTGTAAATTTTCAGTTTTCCTTTTAGAAATTTTATTGTATTTTGTACAGCTTAAAAAAGAATTGGGATCAAATTTTTGCCTTGTATGAAAATGCAAAGTTGTATTACTGGAGAAGCATTAGGTTATGGCAGCCACACATGTATACGAAATGTAAAGAGAACATATTTTTCTAAATTAAAGAACATTTGTGCGTGAGACATTATCACAGGAAAGACATTGTTACTGGGAATTTATATTTTTGCAATAATTGGCTAACAAAATACTCTCTTGATCTTGTGATTTAGTAGGAAAGACACTGTTACTGGGAATTTATACTTTTGCAATAGTTTGCTAACAAAATACTCTCTTGATCTTGTGATTTAGATTTACGTTAAGGAAGCCCTGAAGCAATCTGACTCTGGGACAAACAACTTCAAGAGCTGGTGAATGTAAAAGGAACAGCCTCTCCCCACTACTAAACCTCTGGACATTTCAGCTGGATTCACTCAGATTCAGCTACATCAGATTGTTTTTCCTTTGTCCTTTAATCTTTCGACAACTCTTTTTCCTTCCTCCTATAATGTCAGTGCTGTTGATTTTTATTTTATCTTCCATTAGTAATAGAGTCATAATCAATGGCTTTCAGGATTCGTGAGAGCTGACATTTGCTTTGGGATTACCCCAAACTGTCAGACTATTACTATCTCCCATGCTGGCCATGACCATATATATATATATATACTGGTTACATATATGCTAGCTACTGCATGGTGATTACTTATATTAAATGAAATGCATGTAAGAAGCTTTGACAGCATTGTAATGAATCTTCTGAGAACAGTTCTCTTGTGTTTCTTATGCCTTGCCATCACTCTCAGATCCTTCATTTTCAAATCTACCATTTAGATTTCCACAGACTTTTGTTATTTGCTCACAGATACGGTGAAGAATTGTCAAGTCCGAGAGTTGATGCATGTTATGGCTTTCCCACAAAAGATCCCACTAAGATTTTTCAAACACTATGGAGCAAAGCAAATTTATTAGGCAAGTCAAGCTATTGTGAATGAAAAAAAAAAGTCAAATGCCAAAAATGCTGATGTAAAATTATATATATATTTATGATCAAAAGATTCTCATGGGATAGAGAAACACACAATATACGCTGCTCTCAAATTACTCAGAGAATTGCTGAAGAAGTCATCCTGCTATTCTTAGAAACTGTTCTGAGAACATTCCCTTTGCTGTATGATCACAAATAAATCCTATTTTATCTCAAAAACCACAGAGACTCAGAAGCCCTTTCTGTGCCACCTTCAGATCAGAAATGGAATGGATACCCCATTCCATGATTTTGGATGAATCACTGAATCTTTTTGAGCAAAATTGTTACTATCACATAACTACCATGCTGACAATAGATATGATGCTATCTCTTCTCATTGCTAACTGAATAATCACCAGCTGGAAAATGGAGTAGAAGGTATGAAGCTATGCACAGAAGGCAAGAAAGTCAATATACATCAACCAATGTGATGAACAACTCTGAGCTGGTGGTTTTCTCTAACTTCAAATAGTTCTCTCTGTTTTTAGTATTAGATTTTTAACATGAGCCTGAATAAGTATGTAGTTATTCACGTGGAAGCTCTTTACATATATCATAGTTTTCAGACTGCACCTTACAAAGTGTGATAAGCAGTTAACGTAAAATTCTTTTCCTGATCACCTTGCCCGCAGAAAATATTTCAAGGAGAGATCCACTATACAGGGTATTACTTCTTCTACTCTTGTTCATATTCACTTGAAAGCTGTCTTTCTAGATTTCAAAAACGTTCCTCAGTTCACTTTGTACTTCTCTGATTTTGTATTCCGTTCTTCAACATTCAATCCTTTTCTCAGTTTTAGTTTTTTCTCTCTTCTTTTTCTACCTTTTCTTCTGTGAATCATTCTTTTGTGTACCACACATCCTTTCTTCCAAACAAATGTGGCCTGTAATTCTTACATGGGAACTGGATTTGGTGAAATTTAGAGTAATACTCATGAAAAAGCTACAAATGATTGATATTTTCTTCACAGTTTCACTGATCTTAATTTCTACTTCAGACACTCTTCTGCAATACATTAATGATTTAGTATATTGAATATGATATATAAATCTGTCAGGTTTTCTAATGCAAAAATATGCGAACAAACAAGTTCCTAACAATCAGAAAGAGGAGTTGTAACTGCACAGAGAATAGAAATGCAAACCCTTTCCACTAAGATTGACACATACACTAGTACATGAGACTGAGACTTCCAGCAGACTGTTTGCATCAGAAAGCTTTCTTTTTTTTTCTTTTTTTTTTGGTTTTGTTTGTTTTGTTCTGTTTTATCTCTTCCATGTTTTTCTATTTTGGCATGGCCATCATTAGGCTTTTGAGGTCTGAAACAACCCTACAATAATACCATCTGTATTTCTTGGTTGAGTTATAAAACACTTACAACATGAAGTCCATAACTCCAACATAACAAATTAGGAAATGGTGTGGGATCATATTTGTCTGTTGTTATTTTCTTAATGCCATTTGTATATTTTTTCCATTTTTAGGTTTTCATTTGCAGGAGGCTGAGCTACCAGAAACCAACACACAAAAAGCTAAGCAAGATATATGATGAAGAGGAAAAAAGAAAAAAAAAAATCTGTGGAGATCAGTGCTATGCTCTGTGAGAAGAAGTTGGCAGCGAAAGACACTGATAAAAAGTAATGATCTGTGCCCACTCATCTTCCTTCTGTTTGAAACACAGTTTTAGATCCTATCTGAGATTAGAAAACACAAAACCAAATCTACATATGCAACTAATTTCATCAAAAAGATGGGAGGGGTGACTAGAAGAGATCAAATACTGAAACCATACTTTGCCACAAGAAAAAGTGTGGAGCTGGGACTGGAGGGGGTAAAAATTTAGTCCATGTTTAATTATTGACATTCAATGCCTTTGTCATCTGCCAAGCGCAGGGAGGCATAACTGGAAGTATGTTGTCCTTGCTGAAATTCCTGATGGCTGCTTTCCCCATACTTCAGTTTAAAGAGTGATAAATCTTTATTCCAGTCCAGTGATATGGGACTACTGCATAAGAAAGTTTTCTTCTTAGTCAAGGCAAGGCTGTGCCTTCTAGCCCCCTCCAGTTATCACTTAATACGGATCTAACTGAGAGAAGGAGAAGAGAGCATGGGGCATTGCCTACTGTGAAGGATGGTCTGCTTGCCTGTGGCATGTAGCGAAGTGCTTTAGACAGCATAATTTTTCTTTTGATCCTGGAAAAGATCAATAACAAAACCACATTGTCCTTGTGAGAAGCCTCGGGTCAGGTCAAGCATCCTGCAGCCCGGATGCGTGGGGCTGTGCTGAGCTCACCAAGTGGTGGAGGTTCCCTTGTCCAGGGAGCTGGGCCAGGCAGGCTCTAGGAAGTGCATGGGAGCCATGTAGCACATCCATTGCCCACAGCCTTATCCTTGGGATTCCCTTTGCCTGGGGGTGCGGGAAGGGGTTGGAGGGGCCATGGGCCTGCTGGTTAGCACAGCAGTGCTCATCCCCCAGGTTGTCTCATTGTTCTTCTGGTGCTTTGTCATATATGTGTGGGACGTGTTTTTCACCACTGTGAGAAATAAATTTAACTCACAGTACTCTTATTACTCAAATGGGGTGAGGCATACATATTTAATACCAGTGCTGGCATTTTTGGAAAGCTTTGTAGATTATGTTTCCTGCTGTGTTCAGAATTCTCATCTACTCAATAAAACAGTTTCTACCCCTATCCACCCCTCAGGCAATCACATTTACCAGTTTTCAAATCAAAATACTCAGCTCTTTTGAGCTTCTTCCTCTTTAAAAAAAAAAAATCTAGTGCCAATACTAATACGCAGATTTAGTGCCAAGCTTCTGCTTGGTTCAGTCACATATTTTAATCAAAATTTCAGAACTGAGTACAGCATTAAACACACTTCTTCCACTGTCCATTTTTCAGTGAGCATTAAGCAGTAATTGGCTACCGTATCTTGTGTCAGATCGCCTCACTCTCCCCCAGGCCACAAGCATGAACATTGAATGAGACTTCTCACTCAGGCTCAGGTTGTTAATGTTTTATTACACAGGATTTTTTTTCGGGTGGGCCAATAGCTGACATCTCCAGGTATGGGCAAGAACTTTTTAATCCACCATAGGCTGTACCCACACAACTAATGTTTACAAGATTTTTGCCAGCAACTTCAGAAAGATCAAGATTAGCTCTCAAACAAACCATTGAAAATCTAAACCAATGCACTTTTACTACCCAGATTTTTATCACTTTTTTTTTGTTATCAGTTGCAGATAAGTTCAAGTTCATGAAAGGGCGACTGTCATCTAGCTCTCTAAGAAAGGTGCTTGTATATGAACTGCAGTTTTGCACTTCCTTATTTCAGGACAAACAATAATAGCTCTGATCAGTTCAGGGAGCTGTATCGCTCTCTAGAGCAGTCCAATCAATTCACAGTTTTAGTTCCCAAACAAAAGCTTTTTATTAGACATTCAAGTACAAATCTATACCCATGCAAAAATCTAATTTTTAAAGGAACTCATTTAACTTAAAAATAATGCTGTTTACTAGGAAAACAAGCAAACCCCAAGCCCTGAAAACCTGAGAAAACAAAAGTATTCTCAGGCTGAAAATATTCTAAGTTCACATGGCCATTTAAGTGTTTCTATAATTTTGTGCAGAGCAGATAAAATATTACCGTTATATTTCAGAACACTTGCCCTTCCTTTGCATGAGTGTTACGACAGTCAGACCTACACTGATCAGAATAATTAAATCACATGGTGATAACACTGTGAATAAACATTACAGAGAAAATCATATAATTTCTTTCATTAATTCTGCGTAGTATATTCTCTGGCTAAGTGTAAGAATGTTAACAAAATGCATAACGCCTAATCATGCAAATATTACATGTTAAATGAACTGAAAACCTGATCATTTCATTAGCAATTATCGTGCTGTATAAAAGACCTCAGCTATACTTAAGTGTATTGGAACATACAGTAAAGATTGTTTAAGTTTTAAATCCACATTTCATGCAGTAAGCAGGGAAAAACTCGGCTTGTGCATTACATGACTATCCTGGAACTTTTGCTTCCTAGCTAAGATCAGTCAGACGGGTTAGACTTTTGAGACTGAAGTGTTACCAATTTTGGGTGCCATTTGTAGATAGGATATCAGTGCATATTTACCCCTCTTCGTCCCAGTGTGTGTTTCTGTAGACACACACGTGCACACACACATATGCAGTGGAAGATGGAAAGGAATGTTGTAACTCAGCTGTAAATAAGTAACTCGATAGGACACCTGCGTACAAAGAGAATGCTACCTTAAAGACAACGCAAAGGCTTTATCTATAGCTCTGCCACAGTGAAGCAGACCGTGTTGATTGTCTGTTCTTTACAGGAATTTTTAAGAATGTTCAAATAAGCCCCCGTAAGGAAAGTTAAGGCTGCTCATTGAAGGAGTTTGTGTGCTGTAGAGAGGTTATGCTCACAGTTAACCTGGATTAGCCCATTTTTAGCACTGAGGAAAAGTGAATCAATGTAATTGTGTCACGACTTTGGAGTAGCAGCTTTCCCCAGAGGGAATGTAGTGCTGAAGGTAGCGCAGTCACTAGGGGTTTCAAAAAGTGCTTAGTTTTGGTTAAAGGATGAAAAATACATTATTTGATTTTATTTGAGAATAATAATAAAAAAAAAATAGGCCATTTCAGAGGTTCAGAATACAGTCACGTTTTAAAACTGAGCACAAATATATTGCCAGCTGATGCCTGACAGAACTTTGCAAATAATTGCATTGCCCCAAAAGAAAATAAATCCAGAGAGAAAAGTTTTTTTTTTTTTTTTTTTTTTTTTTTTTTTCCCACTCTGTTACTGCCAGTGTTTTCAGCTTAGTCACTCTTCTTTCCTAATGAGCAGCATCTGGCTGCTAATGTGTTAGCACTTATCTTAAGAACATTATTTTTAAAAGTTTAGGAAATACATCCTACAAAAGCTGCTGCTGGTAACACAGTTAGTTCTAAACAGAAACCTGCAACAGTGCTTCCCTCCAATAGAAGTCAAAGACCCAAGCTAGGTTTTGGTAATTCTGTAACGACAGCAATCTATGCACTTCCACACTGCTATAAATCAGTGCTGATTAGCTTTTGTCAGGTGGCCCAACTTTTCTTAGGTCTGGGACATTGAACCTTTGGATATTCTTGGGACTCAGAAGCTCTTTGGTATTTTGCACACGAAAGAAAGAATAACGCAGACAAAAACAAACAAAGTTTTTAGGTTAAAGGCATAGTGGTGGTAGAAATTGATTTCTGTAACAAGACTTTCACTGTGATCCTTTGATATTCTGAAACATGATTTCCCTCTGCCTATTTTGTAAGTCAATTGAAAAGAAGAAACTCAATTCTTACTTATGTATTGAATACCCGCAGTACAACTCAAAAATGATGTTACCAACAAAAAATTAATCAAGTGAACATGTGCAGATTTTTTTTTTTAAAAAACAAGATCTTTCTAAAGCTAAGTTAGTATCAATCAGTTAACCGATTTTGTTCCTTCTTTTTTCTTCATAAACATAAAATACTTTCTAAACCCTGATTAATAGAATCTTTGGCCCAAAGCAGTACACCAAATAATGAAGGTAAAAAAATAAATGACAGTAAACAATCCTCTGTTTCTGTTTGGATTTGTACATATTTCATCCCATTGAGCTTGTAGTGTAAGCAGAATAATACTTGCCTTGCAAGTATAAAAAGAGACTTCTTCCTGACTTTACTTTTTGAAGTCCCAGCTCTCCATTGTTCTTTATCTTGAACAATGACTTGCACTAGTACTGAGTGCAGAGAGTGTAAAATAGCACCTCCAGAGTTAGAAGCATTTTATACCCAGTTTAGGCTGGCATTTGTGCAATTGCTATACAAGAAGAACAATGAGTGAAGCCCTTCAACTGTAAAAATTGATGATTCAGCAAACTGTTGCTTATATGAATCACTCCTACTCTGCTGAGCAGATTTTTGATTTTAATGACTCTCTACAGTATCCTGAGAAAATAGCCTGAAGAAGAGCTGTATGGGAAGTACCTCCTACCCACTGCCTCCCTACTTTGCAGGCTATGTATCTCTATATATGACCCATAGAGAGCTTGTCTAGAGCTAGCTGGCAAGTAATAAAGCCTCTGAACACTCTTGGGTCCAGATTCGTCTTGGTCCAACAAAACCCATATTTTCAGGCTTGTTGTCTACATAGGACATAAATCTTGATTTGAAGACAAGGCTCTTTACATCAATAACATGGAGACATTGACAAAACTATTTACTTGACTACAGATATCAGAGAAGATATCTTGACTTTAGATGCTGCATCAATGCACCCTATTTTTTGTTCGGTAATAGCATGTTAAGCGATTTATCTGGTCTCTTAGGCTAAAGTTACATCCATGCTAGTAAAATGCACAGTGCTGTAGTGTATTCTCTGGGCCTTAAGCCAACTGGCATGGTCTGGTCCTCTCAGTACTGTTAACCTCTCTTTATCCTTCCAAGTCAGAGTGGCTGCTTGCAAACCACTACTGCAGGTGGTCACTGGCCTGTGTTTACTCCTAAATTATGCTTAGGAGTTGTTTGGGAGAATGCTGCAATGGGCAGTGTAATTTAACAGTGCAGACATTTGGGTTCCAGGGCTAGGCATGGCCAAATATTCTACATACATTTGTTATTAAAACAAAGAGCAACTAGTCATCTTGTATGCCATATATCAAATTTGTTCTATGACCCATACATAAACCCAGCATTGGCAAGTAAATCTGCAGCACAGAATAGTTTTATTTAGCAAATCACCAATTTATCACTGCAACAAAGGCTATTCCTACCAGCCAATTTGAGCAGTTAGGCTAGCAACCTTGTCTTTGCACTGAAACCCTAGGTGGAGGAGTTCTTATGTGTCTCATATAACATGAAAGGTCTTTTGCCTGAAATGCTTTTGAGGGACAGATTTACCAATTGACCCCTGAAAATTTAACTTTTTAGTCACAGGAAAAAAAAAATCTATAATTGTCCTATTTGTAAAATCCTCTCTGGTATGACCTCCATGTAAATTGAATTGCCAAATCAATCGTTGCATCTGTATGAGCAAAACTCGTCAGTTGAAACTGGAACTTTTATTCTCAAATAGAGGTTTTCAACACAGGTCATAAAAAGTTCAGCCCTATATGAGAAACTTTTCAAAGGTTTTGTCCAATTACAAACTAGTAATTTAGGTTAGCGTAACTGTGTAGCCAATTTGTAAGGCAACATGATGCAAGGGCTGGGTAACTGAGTTCACCACAAAAATTGTAATTTTAAAAAAATAAGCCTAATTCTCTAACACTGGATTTATTATTATTATTATTTGTTGAATTATTTATCCTTGAAAGAGCACTGCCCCATCTAAGATTCTTTGGTTTCTTACCTTCCCTGTTTACATAATTGCCAATGTCCTGTGTGTACAAAGCAGCAAAGGATTCATTCATTGTCCCTTACTGTTGAGAGGCCAGATGTGCCAGATCTGCACATTGTCTTTAGAAGTGGAGGTACTTTCTGATTAAAAAAGTACTTTAGAAATTCCAGTCTCAATCCTACAAACACACATACCAATGTGGAAACCTTTAAAATCCACTGACTTTTCAACTATATGCCAGATCGTGGACTAAAGGTGAACATGGGTATCCATTTTGCTGGAACTCATCAGGCAGACTACTCCTTCATGCCATACATCAGCCAGCAAGTATGTCCATCACTCATGAATGGGTAATTACTGGGAGGGCAACAAATGTGGTCTAGCCAGTTTTGACGCCCACAAAAATGCTTTATTTTTGTGCCTATGATGAGTGGCACATTGAAATATTTCCTCTTTTCTTGTATAGTTGGCATCCTACTTCTCACCTTGATGAGTAAATATGCATATCTCAAGCTTACAATATATTCAGCTTTAAAAAAATTCTTGCCTTACTGCCTAAACAATAGTTTGGAATAGTCATTAGGCTGGTCCAAAGCACATGTTTTTTCATTGTTGTTGTTTTGTTTTGCTTTATATAAACCCACATCTCTGAGCAAGAATCTTTTGCTTATAGTCAGTGCAATTTTTAGGGTAACTTATTTTCTAAGTATCAGCCACGCTCACTATAATAAAAGTCAGGTACTATAAAAGCGCTTTACCAGTTTATCTCATAATACTTTACAAAGGAGTAAGTTTAATACTATTTTATAGATGGGGAAATTGAGTGTGAGAAAATTAAAGTGACAAGACCAAGGCCATGGAAACAGCTAAGCCGAGACAGGAAATAATTGAAGCTGTCTGTATATTGCAGTATTTTAGCCACATTCATGAGGGCTTTATATCATTTTGGATAGAAGAGATTCAAACATTGGATTCTACTCTGAGTTTTGCAATTTTGAGTTTTAAATCTCAATTGCGGTCTCAGCTGAGATCAGTCTCCAGCTGATTTATGGTTATTTTTGGAAGAATGAAAGTATACTTATTGTGTCATATATATTGGCTAACAGTAAAACATGCTTGAAATCAAAGGAAGTGAGGGTAGCATAAGAGGGAGATGAACACAGCTAAAAAAAAGTCTTTGTTTTTACTAAATATCATGGCTACAATACAATCCAGTCCCACCAGAAGGTCCCATTTGACTTCAAATGAAGTGATTCTGGAGAAGAAAGAGTGGACAGAGGAAAAGACTTTTCATTCAGAGAAATTAAAAAACCACTACTCCCACTCCTGGCCAACTACTTAACCACCGCATTTCAGGCCATGATGAAGCTGACAGAAACATACCCAACTTTCTCCCAGATAACTGTTTATACCAAGTCTTTGGAAAAGGGAAAGTGGAAGCTATCATAGGCACAGGAACTGCTCCTGAGAACTTGAGATTTGTCTTTATACAGAGCCTATCAGTAGTTAAAACTGTTTTTGTCTCACTGGCGTAGTGCAGAGCTGCTAAACTTGCCTGAGGGTCAGTGTCTTCATATTACAGAAGAGAAATGTAGAGACTACTATAACATCAAGTAAAAACCCCTGACTTGTGGCGTTCATAAATCCAGTCTTCTATTTAAAGAAGAAAAGGGCTTTTGGATTGATTAACTGTGCCAAGGAGGGATTTGGAAATACCAGAGTAGAAATGTCTGGCATTGCTCTAGTTCAAAAAGATAATTGTTAAGTAAACAGAATTTTCAAAGCAAGAGCTTTGCTCTACATAGCAAATAAGCACTTAATCAGGCATGTAAATGGAAGAGAGGCATCTCAGGTATTTTCTGAAGGTAATTTAGGGCCTCTTAGGACTGCTGTTATGTGCTCAAGTTGGTACCCCTGGTAGATTTATAGAAGTGGTCAAAAGAGATTTTGAGAAACTAGATAAAAGTTCTTTAGAGCTACACTGAAGACCGAAGACCATCCTGGAAGTGCCAAAATTGCTGGGAAGTGCTTCAGATTTATTTCTTCTATGTTATTCCTGGAAGAAGGGGCCTTTCTTTTCCTTGATTAGTCCCATGTTTGAGGAACATGAAAAGATTCTTGCTAAGGCAGAAAAAGGTTAGTAGGAAAAATCACAGAAGAAGCTATGCAACGAAATACTGAATTATGCATGCATATATTTGAAGTTCTACATTCAGAAAGAAAAGATGACAAACTAGGACCATGAGGAAGTACTGGGAAAAGGATGACAGTATTCTGAGGGGAATTACTATTGCTCATTTCTCTTCCTCAGCTGGCCGGTCTACTTTCGGGTGAAGTACTGAGAAGATGCGTCACAAATTACATCCCCACCGCTGCAGGAAATCTGCTTAAAGGCAGACTTCACACATGTAATTTGCTCGCGTCTGTCAGTAGTGTGGGTATGGTTAGGAAAGATGCATTCCAGGCTGAGCAGGAAATGCAGTGTCACTGGGACCTGGCACATGTCCCTTGGCTGGGGGCATGGCACGCTGCACCCCCACACCTCCCCTCTTCCACACTAGAGCTGCTGTCTGGGGGTCAGCAATCTCTGCCAGCTGACACGGGGCCACCCTGCACAGCTGGGGCCCCCTTCGTGTTTGGTGCAGTCACTGGAGAAGGACACCAAGCTGGTGCTCTCCACAGAAAGGACCAAATGCACTTCTTGTCCGGTAGCTCTCGAGTCCCTCGCCCAGCTGAAGTATGATTTGAACTCCCTTTCTTCTGGTTCTAAGAAAATGTCTGGAGGCCATTTTGCCAGGTTTTGTTCCCTGCTACGCATTTGCTGTTTGACAGCTGTCACCACCAGTTTCCACAAATACTGTCAGTTCCTTTGTAGGATGCAAGTCAGAAATTTTATTTTTTCCTGTGTAAACGTCGAACATATTTAGAATATTAGTGATTTCACCCCAACTGCTTTTTCCAAGTGTTGTGAGGGAAAGTGTTCTCACCTCCAAAACTGGATTAAATATGTCCACCTTATATTTTTTCCAAACTTGGAATTATGCATCCATAAAAAGGAATTACATGCAAAACTAGCAGAATTGTCTTGTTAATTATTCACATTTCCAAATGGAAATAATTTACTTTTAGAAACAGTCTCCCAAATAAATAAAGCTACATTCAATGTATAAATTAAAATAATCTCTGACACTTTACACATCTCTTTAAATAAAAATAAAAATATCCTCTTTTTGGCCAAAAATGAATGTCATAAAAAGTACTTAAGAGTAGACACAAACATTTAAAGCCACACTGAGACTTCAGACCATATAATAAAAGACAAGTACCACCAATGTAGGATAATTCAGTGGTTCTTAAAATTACAATCTATCGTACTTTACCAATCATTTTCTAAATCTGCCATCAAAACCAAGATTTTATTTTTTTTTAACACAGCAAACCTGTTATTTTCATGACTTAAAGCCATATGGTTCCTCTCAGACATTCTTCTCTAGCACAAATTCACTTATAATATTGAGGTTAATCCTCTGTTCGATAAATGCCTATGAATCATACCTTTACCCATCTGCCATCCTGTGTCAAGGAAGTAACACCTACATCTACAAACATTTCATTCACCTTAGTTTTTCAAGTGCTGCTCTCAGACTCTATTTTCCACAGATTTTATTTTTACTGAGTCCTCAGTTTCATGTCTGTTTGTATCAGGTGGTTCAGTAATGGGTGAAGTCACCAGACTGCTGACCTGATTCAAGGTCGATTTCCTGAGATCAGGTCAAATCAGACTATTGTAATAGACAGTAGAATTGCCCCCTATAGAAGTTCTTTGCACTGCCATTAAGCACCTGTGCTTGTAAATGTTGTAAATATTGCTTTATATTTTGTAATTAACTTTATTCTGACAAAAAACAACAACAACAACAACAAACCAACTAATTTTCTGACTGCATGGTAATAATGTTCTCAGGTTGTTAACAAAATACTTTACAGAAAACTGTTCTGTGTTAAATTTTGGTTCTTTTTGAGCATATTTTGGCAATGATAAGTACATGACAGGTTCCTGTCTCACACGGGGACAAAATAGGTATGGTTGCTCTTGAGAGAATAGACCAGCCTTTTCTCTGTGTGTGTCTGTACATGAGCAGAGCTTTCCATAGTCCTTGGTGACGTTAGTCCTCAGCTGGAGCTTGTAAAGTCAGTTGTACAATGAGAATAAAATGTCATTGGGAGGAGAATAAGAAGCATAAATCAACAGTGTTTTATGCTCCTAATGACTTGTAGTTTTTAACAGGCACAGGTTGAAACCAGGTTGGCACCTAACTTAAAACATCCCAAGACCTGTTCTTCTTCCTGTTTTCAGAGGTCTTGCCACTGTTATTATACAAGTTTAAACTACTGGCCTTACTCCCCTTGCCTTTTTAATTTTTGCTATCTAAAAGGCTGCTGACATTTCGAATGACAAATCTGGTTTCCTCCAGTTCCCAGAAGAGGAAGCCCGGCTTCTGATAACATGTGAATCAGCTTCTGCTGCCAAATGGAAATGGTGTCTTTTGGGGCTAAAGCTTCAAAGAAAGGATCTAAGATATACTGAGCTTGCTGAATATCTTGAACTTAAAGGCAGATAATGGCCTTCGAATCTGAATATGCAGAAGATGCCTTTATTAACAGGTCTCCGAGCTCCCACAGGAAAAGAAGGTTTAGCAGTTGCACTAAGAGAGCTCTGCAATCACTGCCACATCCATTAGACAAGGAAAAGCTGTGCAGGGGCAATGTAGGTGGGTGGCAAGGTGGGGTGAATATTATTTCTACCTGTTCTTTCAAGTGCTCACAGGGATCAATGGATGCTTACATTTTGCCACAAGACACAGGGCCCATTTGCTGACCCTCTTCCACCTTGTTAAACTTAGAGTGCTAGGAAATCAGGATTGTAGTTAATCTGTGCATTTACATAGATAAGGCCACCCATGAGTTTCATGGACAAAGCCTCTTGGTATCTGAAGAGGGAAAACTCCCTTGTTCTGGTGAAACAGCCAGCACAATTTTTAATTTCTCTCTCCAGTGTTCCCTCTTCATAAGCCTCACAATGATTGAGATGCAAAATAAAGGACAGGGTGGGGAAACAAATTATGACCTATGGGAGAGAAGTTTAAAGAGGAGAGAAATTTAAATACAAGTGTAAATACAAAAAAGGCAGTATAAATAAAAGTAGAGGTCACATTACTCACCACAGTCACTGTTGTTTTTATTGTGGGAGTGCCAAGGCACTCCAGCAGTGGCACAGATTCTCTCTGTGTTCATTGCTACTTGAAGACAAAATATAACAGGTATCTCTTCCCCAAAGAGCTTCTAAGTTTTAGGTAAAGTTTAATTGTATTCAATATCTTTACAGAATAATGTTTTCTAAAAGAAAGTCATATTTCTTTGAAAGAAAGAAGACTAGAATATTACATGCTGTCACAAAAGGAATAGTATCAGAAATGCTTTCAAGGATTCCACTGCAAAGAGAAAAAATTTGTGTTTATATCTTTTTCACATTGATCTCTTTATAAATCACGTTATTTGCTGTTCTCTGGAAAGTACAGCCTTTTCCAATCCCCTTTGGAGAAGACCTTATATAATTACGGAACAGCACGGAGCGGCCTTAAAGCAGAAGTATCGAGCATGTTCCGAAAAGTCTTGTATACGTTTAGGACACTATATGAATCATCTTTATCATTACAGAAGGAAGCATCCAATTAGAAACAGACATCTGAAATTTAGAGTGAGGGCATGGTAGACCACAGAGGTTGGTAAAGCAAGGAAAAAGCATAATAACATGCCTGTGTTAGGCTGGTATATTATTTAGTACCAGTGCAACCATGGATCAGAAATATGTTATGTGCCAAATAAAGTTTTTGCTTCAGTGGTCTGGATACAGTTACAAAGTAACTGTGAATGACAATTTTGGCATATAAATGGTTAGCAGATACAACAATCTTGGCATATAAATGGTTAGCAGATATTCTTTCCAGAATTTAGGCAGCTGTCTGGTGCAACCTGATATATTTTGTAAGTAGTTTTCCACATAACATGTCTCACAGAAGGTTTTACAGCTAATCATCCTTTGTATATGCATACACAAGAGGATACTAGTTGCAATATAATCTACATTTGGCATATACAGACATGGTATAGGCAGAGGGCAATGAATTAGGATCTACTGTAAAAGCAGATACTTGTAAATAGCAGCTAGTTAAGAGTTTATCAGCATGTCACTATCCACAACAAACCCTAATATTTCAGTAGGACATAACTGTGTGTGCAAGCTCAGCTGTCACATCTTGTCAGAATGGAGGCTCATGCGAGGTGAGGACGTGATGCTGCCTCTAGCACCGTGCTTTATGTGGGAGTAGCAGGGTGCAGCAGCAGTATGACAGGATGGTTCTGCTGTAACTCTTCATCATTGCTTACATTTTTCTGAACTAAAGCCTTCTGAAAATACTTTTCCTAGGCAACTTCTTACCTTTAGCCCAGGACACTGGGCTCTTTTTCTTAAAAACAGAAAGGAAGAACTAAGTGTAAGATATTAACATGAAACAGCATCCTGTAGTATTAGAAGATGACTGTTTTCACAACACTAAAGGAAGAGCTGAAGAAAGGAACAATATCATTAATTACTGCTGGACATTCAACAATATGTATAGGCAAGTATATAATATGATTACGTGAAGTACATTAATCCCATCATTCTTTCAGTGGGAGAAACATGGCAGAAATGAAGTGGAACTTGGGATGCCAATGTGAGGAATACTCTCTTTTTCTTTCCTTTTTTTTAGTCCTACTGAATTCCCATTTTCCTCACCACAAAGCAGCAAAGATTGCTCAGCAACAATGTGAAACATACTTTCTATTTAATGCCTTCACTTGTGATGCCTCTACCATGATCACCAATTGTGCAGCTCAGGGCTCATTCAAAGTGTCACAGCTTTGCAATATTGCTAAAGAGTCATCTGGGACAGAGTTCTGCATGATCAGACTTCAGTGTGGCAGTTGTGAGTCTCCAGCTGCCTGGTATCACTATCATCGCAAAAAGTCTTGTTTCTGAGACTTCCAGATCTCTAGCCTCAGGGTTGGAAGGTACTCGTGCTTGAAATCTTTCAAGTGGACAGCCTGCCTTCTGGATTGCTAGGGGCATTTAGAAATCAAGAAATTTTGAAGGAATGAAAAGAGCCTTTGATCTGGAAGACCTTCTGAAAGAAAGGAAAGAGGCTGTCTATTTTGTCAGTGCAGACCTGATGGAGCTGATGGAGCCACTTGCTTTGTGAAAAGGGGAAATGTGATTCTGAGCTACATCAGGATCCAACTGACTGTAATTTTAACCTTTTCAACATTTATTAGCAAGGGCCAAACCCCAGTTCTGAACCAACAAGGCTTTTCTGTTCTTATGTAAAGAAATCTCTGAATTACAAGGTACTGAATATGGGGGTCTTCCAAACAGTGGAGAATATGGACAGTATACTTGTCTTGCTTTTGCATTCTTCTGCAGGTATCTGCTACTGACCAGTGCTGGAGACAGGACATGGGGCTACAGGGACCTTCTGATCTAGTATCTCATGCTCAGGAATAACAATCTAATTCAGAATAGTACTTTTCCAGTCACCTTTCTTATCATAACCTTTCAGGGGCATCCTGTGGTATATCCTACTACTTTTCATATGTCAAGCAATCTCTGTGGGTAATTCCAGAAAAAGGAAGTAAAAAAGGAGTACTTGGGAGAATGACTGTGATTGTGGCTTGGTTCCACAGCTGCAGAGCTTTGAAATCCCCCCACTATTCACAATCTCACAGAATATAAGACCATTACAAATGGTCTCAAAACTTCTAAGAACAGTTGTTCTCATAAACTACCTTTTTATCTTCAAACAGTGTCTTTTGGTATATATGCTGTACCTACGATCACAAATGTCTGCTTATTATGTGGCTTAAAATAAATAAACAAAGGACAATAGGAAAAAAAATGCAGTGGGCCCTTTTACTTAATTTCCTGAAAATACAGAAGTGGCTTCTTGGTGGGACTTTCCAGACGTATGTACTCAAGTCAGTTTTCTCTGAAACCACAAAAATGTCTCAAAGTTTATGCCTGTTTGTAATTGCACATTTTAGAACATTTCTGATTCTCTGTTAGTCAGAACTTGATGAAATATTACAGGAATGTGTACTTCACTTTTTTTTTTAATGCTAAAGCTAACAAAGGATGATTTTCAAGAAACATCCAGGTCAGGCATCTAAGCTCTTTTTCAAAAGTGATTTCTGCATACAGAAGCCTAAGTTCCAATGAAAATTGATGTTGTGTCTTCATGAGATGTTTAATCAAGGAAATAAATGTTTTAAGTAACTAACTGGGACTTTTTTCAAACCGAAATGTAAAGTGTCATCTGAGGTCACCAACTAAGCTTGTAGGAAAGGTTTTTTCTATCCATATTAGTAACACATGCAAAATGTATGGAAAAAGGTATACAGAAATTAAGAGAATGGGAATTAAAAATGCAGTTTTAATAATGTCAGAACAGAGACTTGGTTTTTCACTGTCTTCTACTAATGTAAATTATGAAATGTATTTATATCTGTGAGTATAAAACACAGTGAGCAGAAGTAAAGGTTTCCAAAGTTCCTTGGTGACTTTTACTGATGGCAAGCAACAAGGTAGCAAACACCCAATTTCAGCATCCTGTACATAGTCTCTATGTATATGAAGTTCATTTAATATTGACTCACTGAAATGAGTTCCTGGACTTCATAAATGAAAATGTATTTGACCATGAAAAAATCCTGAGATAAATAGAAAAGAGGGAGAGCATAGGTAAAACTTCAGAACTAACAGCTATATTGGGGAAGCACGTAACAAATGGCATGACTAGGGAATATTAAAATCCCTTAACCTAAGTCTGCATTTGATTTATGCATAAATGGTATGAAGGTTAAATTTCTGTATTACTCTAGCTTTCAACAGGATCAAGATAATTTCTCAGTAAGGGCAAGAAGGCAGGAAGGAACTATGAGCCAGGAAGGAGAGCCAGTAATGTCTTTTTGTTGTTGTTGTTTTTCCCCTCCTTAAAATAACATAATGGAAATGGATCTCAGAAGGCATCTGAGAAGGAATCAAGTCTAAGAAGCTTTCAGGAGTTTACATGAGAATTGATCTGTTGTGAATGAATGTACCTGTCATTTTTTGGTACAACTTCCTGAAGGAAGATGCAAAAGCACAGTCATTTATGGCTCTGATAATGTAGGAGTTCTTATACTCATTTTGCTATTTTAGCTCTTGCTAGTTATCTCCAAATGCTGATAAAGCTCCAAGTAAAAACTGAATAGAATGTCAGGTCTCAGACCAGAAAACCTAAGCTATTTTTAGATACTACAATTTCAGTACTGTTTTTAAGCATTTCTGAACATATGGCTCAGATTTTTGGCTGTTTTACAAATATCTTGAGAGTATCTGGTACAGAAATAGTCTAGTTCATCTGTGAGATGAAAGGCAAAAGGTTTACTCTGAAATTCAGTACATCTTATAGTGCCATTCATAAAATAAACATTTGGGGTAATTAAGAAACAGATAATATCTGCCTTCAGAAGTTGCTCTCTTCTAAAATGAGAAAGATTTTCCTAAATTTGAAGAAGAATGACTAACAAAGTCTATATATTTTTCATAGGTATCTTGACCAAAAACTGTTCACCATTGTTGACATTCAGTTTTGGCCTCTACATGCTCAATTAAACAGGGAAGCGGTTTCTATGTTTTCTTCAAATCCAGCTGTGCACGGGTTTGTATTGGAATAGCTGAGTTAAGACAGGTGACTCTTCAATACAGACTTTGAAAATATTAAAAGTGCAGCCTCCCAAGGAAGTATTGGGAAAACTCTGCTGTACAGTGAGTATGTAACACACCTCAAGGATTTCCAGAAACTGGACTTGTGCACTCCTTGATGTCTAGTGTATGTCCTTAATAGAGCAAGTATTTCTGTAACTTAACTTTTAGTCACCTATTTACCACTTATTGAAGAATTCTGAAATTTTTAAAAGAAAGCACAAACTGGATGTTCTCTGCCCATGAGACATTCAGAAATTTGTCTCTCCACATAAAAACAAACAAACAAACAAAAAAACAACAAACAAAAAAACACCACTCATATCTTTTGGTAACGTTTACCAGTAGCTAGACAGAGCAATATGGAATATGTCACTAAAGATGAAAGTCTTACCAACAATGAAACGTGTTCTAGCATCTTGAGATGCTAGAATCACGATTCTGTTTCTCTGTTATATAAAGTGTAGCCATTTATTCCTACATAAGATATTGTTATCAAACTCAAGTTTCACTTTGATCACTGGATGCTGAAATCCCTAATGAATTTTTGCTCCATCTATTGTTAGGTTAAATTTCCCAGCAACCCCGATGGGGAAGTCTTTATTCAGGGTGAGATACAAGGGAATCCTCTGGAGCCAATCTAAGGCAGTTTTGTACAGGCTGTGAATTTGTAGCCATCCAGCCCTGTAGATCCTACAAACCAAAGTGAAAGAGGTTTTCTCAATCTGTGACAGCAAAACTTCTTTGCCCAAAATTGCATCCATCTTTACCACCATGCTAGTGAGTCCTTTTGGTAACAGCTGCAGAGGTAGCTTAAAGGAATATGCTTCTGCTCTAATAGTTATCTTCCTATGATTCTTTTAAAGAGAAATCCAGAGAGGATTGTGATTCAGAGAACAGCTGCTTCCTTGATTCGCCTCTTCCTGTTCTCACTCAGAGGCTGCAGTACGTAAGCAGAAGGCCATCTGGGGGGTCGCAGGCAGGCAGGGGTGGAAGCCGTGCCCTGAAATAAATACTACTTTCCTCAAAACACAGGGAGAGGGAAACCTCAAGCAGATATATGCCTCTTTTTGTATTCAATTCCAAGAGGAATTTGGCTTGAGTGTAGCATAAAGGTTTTTGGACACTGAGTAATATCACAATTCCAAAGTAAGAAAACAAAAGGAAATAGTGTCATTCTATCTAATGACTCCTACATTTAAAAATATCTGTGAAAATTCTTGACACAGTTAGTAAGGAAACACACACTAATTGTTCAGAATTAGAAATCATCTAAAAATCTTCAAGAAAATCTGGACTAGAGTTTATATCCAGCTCAAAATGATTTCCCTATGCTTCACCAGCACCTGGAATCTAGTATGCATATGAGTACCCATGGCAGGCAGAATTGTTTAATTTAGCTTTCTATATACAGCCTGTAGGTTAGGAACAGCAGACAGTACTCTGCAATTTTACTGATTGTTGTCTGTTTACCATAATTACAGAGATATTTTAAACTTCCGCATTTTGTTGTAGGCATAATATTAGGTAGGGAATAGCAGCAGAACATTTTGAGTAATCTGTTATTGTGGACACATCCTGAGGACTAGCTGATGCTATATTTAGTCACTATGTGGTTAACTGTGACTAGACTGAGGATGTTATTTTTTTTGTTTTGTGTTTGAAGTTGCAAATGTTGATTTTTGCAGTCTGAAAGAGCTCAATTAAAAAAAAATTTTTAAATCTCAGTTTTAATTAAAAGCTGTGCATACACACACAGTTTTCCTTTTACTTTGTGTAGACTGGTTTATACTGCTGTAGCTCTATTTAATTAAGTTTCAGTTGAAGCAAATTAGCTGAACAATATAAACATATAAATTCAAAGCCAATTCCAATGTATCCTTTGTTAAGGGTATATCCTTTATATATTCGTTACATATATGTATATGTATACATATATGTATATACATATACAGATCCAGGGCCTGTATCTTGATCTTTTCCCCTCTAAGTAGAATCAAAGAGAGAACATTTTAAAGCATCTGAAGCTTAAGAGAAAAGTACACAAATCATCTGTATTTACAAACATGGACTTTAAAAAGGACTTAAACATATTTTAAAAAAATCATTACAATTTAGTAATATTTCTATCTGGGAGGACCTTAGCATTTTTGGTTAAGCTGTGACTCCCATAACCTCTTAGTTTTGTGGCTACTGTAAGTACCAGCAGCAACTCAGCCTCTGTTCTGTGAAGTTCAGGAATTTGTTTTGTACAGGATCAGGAGCCCAAAGACATGAAAAGGTAGGGAAGGAAACAGATTCATGCTGCTACAACATTCCAACCTAAGATAAACAAAATCTTTGTCTTATATTATGTGTTGGCCACACCTGTATGCCCTTGTAATGATCCCTGTGCTGTGGAGCACAAAAACCTTAGCTGAATTTCATAGAAACACAGAATGGCTGAGGTTGGAAGGGACCTCTTGTCACTTGGTCCAACCCCTTGCTCAAGCAGGGTCAGTTACAGCACGTTGATCAGGGTCAGTCGAGTTTTGAGTATCTCCAAGGATGGAAACTCCATGACCTCTCTGGGCAACTCGGTCCATGGTCAAAATAAGTTTTTTCTTATGTGTAAATGGAATTCCTTGTATTTCAGTTCATGCCCATTGCTTATTCACTGAGCACCACTGAGAAGAGTCTTGCTCCATCCTGATCCTTCTCTTTTCCAGGCTGAAAAATACCAGTTCTGTCAAACTCTCCTTGCATGGAAGATGCCCCAGTCTCTGAACCATTATCATGGCCCTTTGCTGGATTTGATCCACTTAGTCCATGCCTCTTGTACTGGGGAGGCCATAACTGGACCCAGCACTCCAGATATGGCCTTTCCAACACTTAGTAGAGGGGAAGGGTCATCTTGACCTGTTGGAAATGCTCTTCCTAACATAGCCCAGCCTTATTTGCTACAACGGCACACTTCTGGCTTGTGTTGTTGTCCACCAAAATGTACAGCTCATTTTTTGCTAGACTGCTTTCCAGCCAATTGTCCCCAGCTTGTACTGGTGTACAGGGTTATTCTGCCCCAGGTGACGGAGTTTGAACTTCTTTTTGTCAAATTTTACGAGATTTCCATCAGCCTGTTGAGATGTCTCTTAATGGCATCAAAACCATTAGGTGCGTCAACCACTCCTCATGATATTGTATCATCTACAAAACTTCTGAGAGTACTCTCTAACTACTCTCATCATCCAGATCATTAATGAAGATGCTAAATCATATGGAGCACGGGCTGTGGCACTAATTGGTATGACCACACTAAGAAGAAAGTTAGTCTGGAAGTGGCTGGAATGGAAGATAGTAATCTGCTTCTGCTTGTGGTAAAAAATTTGATTTTATAATTGCTTCTTGGAAAAGATAAGATGCTATCATTTTTCTTCACCATCTTCCCCTATTCCCCTTCTCTTTCCGAGTAGGAAAACTCATATAGACCCATTCTTATCTGAGCAACCTTCTTATTTTTTCTTTATAGTTGTTCTTTTCCATGGTCTATCTCATTTATTGCCCTTGGCCAGCACACCAGTGTCTACCAGCTGCCAGCTGTTTAAAGAAAATAAGAAGAAGCATCCATACTAAACTGTTTCCCTGTCTGTCATGAGAACAGTTTGCATTCCTCACAAAAAATTCATTCGTGGTGTAAGGGAATTGACGTCAGTACTGTTACACCCAGGATGATTTTGGCCCTGCGTATTTATTATGCAATACCTTCAGATGCACAACTCCATGATGAACAAATGACTGCCAGATGTCAGAGTAGGATTTTCTCCTTTTTTTGAGGTCCATGAACAAATTCCCATGTGTGGACTGTAAACTTCCTCAGTGTACGTATGTGTATATTCTTTAAAAATTATTCTGCAGAAAATATTTTAAATGGCCATATAAGAAAGAATATAAAAGGAAAGCCTATATTTATTACTCTTAAAAACATACACACACACAAAAAAAAAAAAAAAAAAAAAAACGCTCTTCTTTCTTTCATATATTTGATACAGGCTCCTCCTTCCTTCCTGCCGTGCAGATACTGGCAGCTTCTGTTGGTTGATGGGTCAGGCTCAAAGGGCTATAGTAAATGTGGTTACATCAGGCTAGTGGTCAGTCACTAGTGGGGTTCCCCAGGGCTCCATCTTGGGGCCAGTTCTCTGCAATGTTTTCATAAATAATCTGAACACGGGACTCAAATGTATACTAAGTAAATTTGCAGATGCTACTAAATTAAGAGGAGCTATTGATTCCCTCGAGGGTGGAGAGGCCTTGCAGAGAGGTCTTGACAGACTAGAGGGCTGGGTAATCACCAACTGCTTTAAGTTTAGCAAAAGCAAGTGCCAGATTCTGCAGCTGGGAAGGGGCAACCCTGGATATATATATATGTACAAACTGGGGGATGAGAGGCTGGACAGCAGCCCTGCAGAGAGGGATCTGGGGGTTCTTGCTTGACAGCAAGTTGAGCATGAGCCATCAGTGTACTCTGGCAGCCAAAAGGGCCAACCGTACCCTGGGGTGCATCAGGCATGGCATTGCTAGCCAGTTGAGATTGTCCCGCTCTGACCTGTGCTGGTGCGGCCTCACCTCGAGTACTGTGTGCAGTTTTGGGTGCCACAATATAAGAAGGGCATAAAACTATTAGAGAGTGCCCAAAGAAAGACTGAAAAGTTGGTGAAGGGTCTAGAGGACAAGACATATGAGGAGCAGCTGAAGTCCCTTGGTTTGTTCAGCCCAGAGCAGAGCAGGCTGAGGGGAGGCCTCATGGTGGCCTGCAGCTCCCTCACGAGGGGAGTGGAGGGGCAGGCACAGAGCTCTGCTCTCTGGGGACAGCAACATGACCCGTGGGCATGGCATGGAGCTGGGACAGGGGAGGTTCAGGTCGGATGTTAACAAAAGGTTCTTCATCGAGAGGGTATTTGGGCACTGGAACAGGCTCCCCAGGGAAGTGGACATGGCACCAAGCTTGTCGGAATTCAAGAAGCATTTGGACAATGCACTCAGACATAGGGTCTGATTTTTGGGTGGTCCTTGGGAGAGAAGCCTCTGGAAAGAGGGGAAGATAAAACTGGTATTTTGCCCTTCTCCTGAAGTCATGATGGAATGCTGCACAAAGACACCTGTAGTTAAAGATGATAAACATCATAATATGTGTGGAAGAACCCAGTGTTATGAAGCCCTCAGTTGGCTTTCCAAGTATATCCACAATGGTTTTCAATGAATCACAGAAAAAACTATGAAGTTTTCAAAGCTGTATTTCATAGAATCACAGAATGGTTGAGGGTGGAAGAGACCTCTGGAGGACATCTGGTCTAACCTCCTTGCTCAAGCAGGGTCACCTAGATAGAACAAGTTGCCTAGAACCATGTCCAAACAGCTTTTGATTATCTCCAAACAGGGAGACTTCATGACCTCTCTGGGCATCCTGTGCCAGTGCTTTGTCACCTGCAGAGTAAAGAAGCACCTCCTGATGTTTAGAGAACCTCTTGTGTTCCAGTTTGTGCCCACTGCCTCTTGTATTTATGCTTTTAAGCATCTAAGCAAGGATCTGAAAGTCCTGCATATTCATTGCTCCTATGGATTTCATTGATTTCATGAGACTAGGTCATTGTAATGACACAGTTTGCAAGGATGTTTGACCAAACAGTGTTTTCCTTCCCCTATGTTGATTTCTGGCCTTTATGGCAAACCTCTTGGACTGCCAGTTCATCCTGAAAAGATCCCCCCTCCTAAACAGCTCACATTACAGTTGCTTTTTCTTGCCTACTTCATTGGATGCCAATATTACCAATATTGTCTCTTAGTAGTTTACTGCAGAAAAGAAATAACTAGTGAGAAAAAAAATTCTTTCCAGCTCATGCTTTCACTGTGTTTTACTGAAATTTTATCTTCTGTAAATATGGGTGATAAGTAGAAAACATTACTTGCACTATCTTTTCTTCTATTTTAATTTGCTTTGTTCTAACCCTTTGCCCGAGTGCCAAACACATCGGACTCCCAGTATTTATGGCTGTGACTGAACTATCACATATGGAGTTAATTCTCATTCTGAAGAAACTGCAGGCAAAAGTCAACACATTATTACATGACTTAGGCTTTGCTTGCAGTACATTCAGCACTGAAGCTGAGTCAATCTCCTGCACAGACTGGTTCTACTCTAAATGATAACAGCTTAAGCTGACTGTCATCTTGCCCAACGTTAGCAGTAGAGTCTGCCTCCATGCACTAGCCCATTCCCACTGCCCTCACTGTTTACTACCTGTGTTGTAAAGCCAGACTAACAGATAAGATGATTTTTACAAGTGGCACTATTAATGAACATCATATTCAGCTATTGGTAAATACAACCGCATGAATCAATACAAAAATCCTGATTAAGCCTTTCCCAGACTTATCAATAGTGGATTTTGGCCTAAAAATACCCAGACCACCAATATTACTCAGGCATCCTAGTATGTATGTACTTTCCATGTCTGTTCTGCAGATATTGTGGAAATTCAAGAGAATTAGCAACAGCAATGTTTTGCTAGTGAATAGCAGTAGGACGAGTAATATAGTATGACTTTTCAGTTTGTGGTGGTAGTGTGTTTCATTTCCTGTATCTTTCACCAACAATACAACGTTTCTCACAGGATTTCATCCTCAACCCTGATTTCCAACCCAACATTTTATTTTTATAGTCTTTTCTCAATGCAAATGGCAATGTAGCCTTACCATATGCAAAAAGATTGGGATATAATTCCATTACTATGTCTGTTGTCTCAGTGATTAGATCCCTATTAATAATATATATTTTTTAAAGGTTTCTGCTCTCAGCTTTGGTAAAATACATCCATAAATTTTTCTGGAGCTTTGAAGTGACATATAGCATAAGGCTGAAGTAACCTTGTATTTCTAAACACAGGAATGTTGGGAGTATCAGGTAGATTGAAGATTAGAATATTATGATTCTATTTAGAAGACTTTTGCTTTCTAATGAACTGTGCAATGTTTCTTCACCTTTAAGATAAAGACTGAAAACACGCAAAGTGTTATTTCAATACGGTCTGTCCTAAATTGCTTTTAGTTTTTAACCAGCTTTAGAGATTTGGACCTGGCTTAAGTTGTACCTAAAAAGCAGATAAAATATAACAAAGAGCTTCAGGACTGTGATGAAGCTGCACCAAAAGATCATTTGAACAAGAAAGGAGGGTTTTGGCACAGATTCCACCTGTTTGGTTTAACAATCAGGCAGGAGAACACCTGAAAATAAGCCTATGCAGCTGTTGATCTTTCTGAATAGTAACCCCCCTTATTTGGGATTATGTCAGATTTCCATCTCCAGTCTCCATTACAGCTAGGAAAAAATTGTAGAAGCTCATAGGAAATAATTAAAATAATTAAAACTTTAAAGCACCACTTCAGATGGATGGCTCTGGCACAGAGACATTTAAGCCTGCTGTAGGAAGTCACAATTACTGCTGCATGTATCTTTTCAGACAGCAAATATCTTTAATAAAACATGCTTTCCCTGCTAATCAGAATTAACTATTTGTTTCTCTACCTTTTGGTGGAAGAGAGAAGCGCAGTCTAATTGTGACAGACGGCAGGTAAGATTCTGGCTGAAGCAATTCTAGCCTAGTCATATGCTAACATATAGGGATGGTGAGGAGGAAATACGTATGGAAGGCAACAAAATCCTCTCACTAGCAATAGGAGAACTTTCTTGAGAGATCCAAAGCAGTGAAATTAACCGCAAGGAAGGGGGCATAAAACAGAATTGCAGAAGCAGAAAAAGAGTCCCTAGGTGAAAATCACTCTTGGGTGGCTCAGCCCATTCTGTTTTTCACCTTACATGCATGTATGACTGGAAAGCATCCATGCTTACAGAAAGGCTTAGGCAAAAGAAGGTCAGCATGCCTAAACTGAATTAAATCCTGAGATTTATTTCTATTCAGTGCTCCACATCTGTATGAATAATATACACACTAGCCAGTTCATCCCAGAATTAACAGCCCAAAGTCCTTCATAAGCAATCCAAAAGTAGAGCAGCAGTGGATGAAATCAGAACACCAGAGCTCTGGGATCTGGGGAGTTGTGCAACACCTGCTTGCAATACCATTGGCTCTAGCTACCACTCCAAGATCGTCAGTTTCCAAGTTTTCTAAAAAAAGTGGAATATAAAAATGGTAAGACAAAAGCAGTGGTATTTCTGCAGAATTCCCTTTCCTTGTTCACAGCCATCATATAGTAACCAGTTCCTGAGATTATGTATTTGGTATCCTGTGGAACGCCAATGAATTCAATGGAGTTATTTTGGGTATAAATCAGAGTCAATTTTGCTCTGAGTGTTTCCTGTAGATTTAATAAGGTTATAGCCCTCCAAACTCTGTAGCTGGTCCCTCCTCCTTTTATTTCTGCAACTCATTTCCCACAGCTGTAGTATTTATTCAAAATCCTTGGCTGCTTGTTTTGTCTCTCTTTCTGCCGCCTGGATAATTCGATCCTCTGGAGTATATTACTTTAAAACTCTGTTGTACACACCAGATGAGGGACATTTTTGCTCTTTTTTTTTTTTTTTTTTTCCAAATGAAATTATTTCTGTTTAGATAGCTAAATATGGTTTTCCAAACTTTTTTTTTCTTTTGTCTGTGTATATATCTTTTCAGTGTATATATTGAAACACAGTCTCTGACATTATTAGGACCACAAGCAGGGAGTTGAATGGAAGCCAGAGTATCACTTACTGATTAGACATTTTGGGCTATCAGTGAGAAAAAAGCCAGTAACTTATTTTGTATATCAGGCCCCTCAATATTATTTTTGTTTGTCATGTTAGTATTGTTCTAGATCTTTGTTGTGTCAACTGCAGTCAGGAAACTAGTCAAGAGCAGTGTGTCCTTGACAAAAAGTACATTTAGTAACAATAAAAAATAATTACTTTGAAGATGCAGTAAAAGCAGTAATTGTTCATTTTTGAGGTCCTTGTGGAGATATCTGTTTTTAGAAGTGCTAGCAATAAAAAGAAATGACCTAAAAACAGTTTCTCATCTTCTCTATTTGTTTAAATTCTTGAAAGAAAATGTACCAGATTCATTGAGTGTGCAAGCTTTCATTTAAAAGAGAAATATAATATAGATACATATGATTAGCTCTAAATGTGAGGATTGAAATTTCAGCCCCCTCTCCATGCTGACACCTTTTAATCACTTTCCATCAAAACACTGAACATCCTATATGTAGGATAGCCCTTCGTCTATTTCCTGGGAACTTATTAATTTTAGGTATTTATGGCTCCAATCTTACAGCTTCAGGTCTGTCAGAGTCCTGGATGAAAGTTCAATACGGTGTTTTCTTAAACTTTCTGATTAATTAAGTTGGTTTAACATCTGCTAGCCTGGATTCTGACAATATGTTTCAGGTAAATAGTGACCTAAAGTGACTCAGAACTAAGAACTGGAATGAGGTTTGTCATAGATAAGAGTTGGAGGCAACCATATGAACTCAATTGGCTGATTAAAAATGTTTTCCCCAATGTTTATATGAACCTCAGATATTCTGTGGTGCTTTCATTCACATACTCTTTCTTTTATGTGTATGGATTTCTCTGTATTTTGTATATCTATATGTATCTGTCTATATTTATATATAGATGAACTGTATACGTGTATTTATATTGAATTATTTTACACACGCATACAAACATAAGCGTATATATATATATGTACATGTGCAAACGTATATACGTATAATAGTTGTGGCAATTTACATTTTGTTACTACTGTAACCATTACTTGGCATTGTGGAGATCTGGGTTAGTTCAGAACAATCCACAGCAGCTGTCTTCTCTGCTCCCAAGAAGATTCTCAATTTCTTTTGGTAGATATACAAATTTTCTATCAGTTTGGCCCTTTCTCTGGTGCCTGTTGAAATCTGACAGATATTCCTTTATTTTATTTTTAACTATTTTAAAAGTTAGCACCTCCTCTCTAGCTATATTGTTTTACTCTGCTTTTTCCCAGAAGTAGTTGTGAAACAACTCCATGCATTTCCTTACATGGTTTTAATTTTTTGCTTATTACTCAGTGTAGTGGGTCAACTTATCTCTTCTGTCTTCTGTGGGACAAATGCAAAGTGATGATAATCAGCAACTGATACCTCGAGACTGTTAAAAAACTCCATTAGTTTTATAGTGACAGGGTGATCCAGTCATGGCTTTGGACATGCAACAATCAGGAGTCACTAGTTACTGGCCAATGCACAGTTTTTAGCTTGTAGCAGGAGTGCAAGATGCCTTGGGGCATACTTGATCTCATGTGCTTCAGCAAAAGTGGAACATGAGGCAGCACAAATGAAAACAGTCTCTTTTCTAACTTCTTAGAGTATCTCTTAAATTTGGGGCAAAGTTTCATATTAAATATTTCTCACTACCACTGCCAATACAAAGCTAATGTTTAAGACAATGGCTAGCACATTAATCATCCAGAGAGTGGAGGAAACGTCCTAGTGGAGCTGACTAAGCTGAGGCATTCTGGAGAATGTTTGCACTAGGAGTTAGTCACCCTTCCACAGTCACAGAGCCGGCTTCCACTGACAGAGAGGTAGCTGGCTGTGGGGATGGCTATTTTTAGTATGAATATATAAAGGTGACTAACACTGCATCATGCCTTGGAGTGAACACGTAGCATTTGTCAGAAATACAACGTTCAATGGAATTTAAGAAATATCATAAGTGACTGCATCTGTGTCTTACAAATTTACCACTGAGAGGAAGTGATTGAGCACACCAGGCAACATCTAGGTATGCAGTAACAATGAGTTCTGTGAGCAGAGAGTAAGAAATGTGTCTCAGAATGATCATCAAAGAACAGAAATTAATGAAATGAGCCAGAAAGATCATCCCATTACAAACTGTCCCACTATCTATCACGACAGTAGTTAAAAAGAAGTCTGGTGGAAGTAGGTTTATGTACAAGATGGACCAAATCTCAGCAGGGAGGACGACGGCACCTGAGAACAAAGAATGAAGGGTGCACTTTGTATTAAGTACACACAAGATATAAACCATATAAAGCTGTAAAATGAGGTATTGAAGGAGATATGAAATATATCAGCCACTTTGTGCTACTATACTTTTTTCTACATAGAATAAATATTATTGTGATAACATTTCATGCCTGTGTTAAATCGAAAGAAGGAACAGAAAAACAATAAAAATAGTGAGGAAACCCCTAAATTACCCCTTCTCCATACACACACACGATACATCTTTTCAACAGTCAAAGGGAAGTTCAGGTTCAGCTTCTAGTCCACAAAGAACTACAGTGATATACTTGCATAAATATGAGAATATGGGAAGGTAAAACAGCCAACTTGTGTGACAGCACAAGGAGAACAAAAGAAGGAACAAAAGGAGTGAGCTGGTTCAGAGCAACCAGATAGCAGGCTGTCATACAAATGGAAGTATTCTTTCCTGTTTCACATGCAAATCACCTTCAGATTTGCTTTTGTTGTGCTGTGTTCACCTAGTTCTAACTTTGATTATTTGAGGGGGAATGCTATTTTATCCCCAGCAAGTACTATGTATATACAGGAGTTTGCTCTCCACGCCCTGAAGTACTGGACAGTGGGTAGTGGCCAGTGCATGGGAACCCACGGTGTCATGCTGACCTGAGGACCTTTGCAGTTGCTGGCTTGGCAGCGTTGCTTGAAGCAGACTTGATTGATCTTCCGTTGAAATAAAAAAATATGTCAGACTACGCAGACTCTCGGATACACATATTCAAGTGCAGCTCAAATATAATGAGGGCACTGGATAGGAAGTGAAGCTGGTTAAACAAAGTTAGGTAAAAGGACTGGACAGAAATTACGTCTCAGATTTCACTCCATGTAATCCTGTGACTTTTGTACCGTGGTAAAGGTAGATACCAGAGAGAATGTGGTCTGTAAAATCCACAATGCAATGATGATAATTCTAATGTTTTTCTTCCTACTTAACTCTGAAAGGTCCTGAAAGATTTCCCTAAAAATTCATCTTTTTAACAGAAACAGTACAAGATGTGCTGTCTGTATGTGAGAGTATAGTTATTTATATTAAAAGAAGGATACTTCTGTCTGAAATGATGTAAATATGCCATCTTTTCCAAAAAAAATAATACAAAAGATGGGATACAAACTGTCACAGATGTGATGGGATGGTGAAGATCTTCAGTTCTTTTTAGGGTGCTTGAGTGCCTCGTAGGAAACACTGTATAGCATATTGTAGGGTTGCAGCCAACAATAAGAATCCTGCCATCTCTGTTTTGAAGAATATATGTGGGAGAGCATAAAGCCAATGAAATTTCATTGTAAGTTTTCCTGATTTCTGACATAGGTCCAAATGTGTGCATTGGAAAGATAAGGGGAAGAGATACCTATATACAATTGCCTCACTTTTGCAGCTGGGCATGTTTCTGCTACAGCACATAAAGTAGGGGTTTGGAGACCAGGCATGCCATCCTTCCCACACAGCAGAAAGATGACCAAACACAACACAAACTGAAAATATAGCTTGGGAAGTGAGTCACTAGTTTGTGACATTCTCTGCTATGGTATGAGAAGAAACTTCAGCATATTCTTTCCCTGTCATGTTCAGCCATGGAGCTAATTTCAAATGAAGCCACACGCATATCTGACACACCCAAACCCATACTTCATTATGAGGGACATCCCATGTTTTAGGCTCAAATTTACATCAGGCATGTAAGGACACAGTGTTCTCTTTGCAATTATAGTAAATTACTTGAATGAAAAACACTGAATCATAAAGCTAAGGTTAAGAGTTTTCCTATTTAATTTTAAACCCCTTGCACTCTTGGCTTGCATGTTCATTTTAGGATTTGGGCTATGTCATCAGGCTTGATTACAAAACCTCCTTAAGCCTTACAGAATATTAGGAATAACTCATTTTTATAGAAATTAAATCAGTAAATAAATGATCTTGTAAGATCACTTCTACCTAAACCTTGCCTCAGAAAATACATTTTTCATCCTTTGTAATCAGCATGAGGTAAGGGCATTTGAACTCACCGGTGGTATACCTACTTACCCAATTATCAAACAAAGTCCTATAAGAACCAGTAAAGCATTTTGGGAAGAAACACACTAGGGCAGACTATTTTAGCTTTGTAGAAAAACAAATCTATTGACTATTTGTTGTTTTTTTTTTTTTTCTGCTTTCTGAAAAAAAATATTTTTGAAAGCAATTTTTCTGAACAGCATTTCTGAATCATTTTCTTTAAAAATCCTTCATTCATTGTATTAATGTTTTTATCTTCTTTTGGAAGGGCTCATATACTTCATAACCAAACCTTATGTATCTGTCACTGCAGTGCAGTCATCTCTGGGGTGAAACACAAAAGTTACTCTGGACAAGTAGCAAAAATGTTGACTTTTGAATTAAATAATAAATCCTTCTCTTTATTGCTCCTGCTTTAGTCATATATTAGTTATTCGGGTGACTGAGAAACATCTATTAGCATTATTTTTCAGTAAACCAAAACCTGTACAAGTAGCTGATCTCATAATACTATAAATACTATTTGTTTGTCCAACTTAAGTCAGCTTTTCACAAATCCCCAAATGTCCAACTCATATAGAGATCACTGTAAACTCAGACAGCTGCGACTTCCTAAGAAACAAATGTACCGGAGAACTTCAGGGAAAAGGGATTGTTCTCCCAAGTTGTGCACATTCTTCACACACACATCTAATTTTTGTTCCTGCTGCTTGCCCCCTTTTGTACTAAACCATTCCGTGTTCCTGTTTCTGACACCAAAGCTATGCCGGATGTAAGGAAGTGGACTGAGCTGACAAATCTGGATGCATCATCTCTCATGATACTTAGTGACCCAGAGAGATACAGTAAAAATGATATTGCACTACACTACCTGCTAACTACCCTTTATCCTTGTTAGAAAAAACTGAAGTGTATAAAACAAAAGAGAGGAACTAGAAAAACAGAAAGGAGATTGATTACATTGCTTTTACTGTCTTCAACAGTAAATTTATTGAATGCAATAAATTCAATTCATTTGCTTTAATTTTTTATCTCAGTGAATAATACAGAGCTGGGAAGAATTCAAGTATATTGTGGAATCAAAGAAAGAGCATCAGCTGAAACATAATCACATTGCCTAAAACACATATGCTGACAATACTAGATGTAACACACCATTGAGTCATAGTGAATGGCAAAACACATATATTTTTCTCCCTATTTTAAATTTGTTTACATTAGCTTTTGACAGCACTTTTGCTTCAATGCCTATAAAGTCTGTTCCCTTGTTGTTTTAGTGGATCTTCTAGACAGCGCAAAGGATCTTCAAGGGGAGAACAGGAGGAGAACAGGGTTCTGAGTCATACTCTGATGTCTGAAATCTCTTTAAACTTTTTTTAAGAGCTGAGATTTCAGTAACTGTGATACTTTATGTAACAGTAACTGTATATGCACATATACTATTCTACTAATGCATTGTGTCATCCACTTTTCATGTTCAAAACTTTATATAAACATTTATTTATTCATCTTGAATGCTCACCTGTGAGATTAGTCAGTACTGCCATTTCTTTCTGCCACCATAAGAAAATGAGTGTAGAGAAGTATCATGTCTTGTCAAAAGCTACAACAGATTTCAGGGAATTCTCAGACTTGGGAAAATTCTTTGGATTTTAGGTCTGTGAGTGGTTTGCAACACTGAGCTTTTTACAGTACAAGCCAGTCTTTTCCTTATTTAAATGCCCTGAAGTTTCTAGACCTTCTTCCATTCTCCCCTCCCAGGAAAGACCTGCGCAAGATGTAGTCTACTACAGGGATCATACATATTTTAAATGCCAGTTTCCTTCAGCAATGCTTTTAACTACAAAGTGATTGAGTACCAATTAAACTGACCTTCCAGGTAACTGGAAAAAAAAGAAGAATTTGATGTTCAGTTCTTGAAGAAATTACCTGGTTCTAACAGGCAGGACCCAAAGTGAATCTTGCCTTGGGCAGGCTTTTCTAACAAAACAAATAGCACAAAGGAAAAACAAAAACAACAACAACAACAACAAACCAGTAACAGCAGATACGTGTCAGAAGAGAGAAGCTGAAATTAGAGTGGTAGGAAAAAAGTGCTCAGGATTTTCCTGTCTCAACTAGACAGATTTTTTCATGTCACCCCCCATACAGCAACTGTGCCATGTGCCATAGATTGGTGCTGACGCTCACATAAGTCTTGAACTTTTAATTTGACTCTTTTTCCTATATAGAACTTCACTGAATTCATGGAAGCAGGGATCTGTTTACATGAGTCTAAATACAGAATCCCAGAAACCATGAAAGATGTTGATATGTATAATTTTAAACACAAACAAAGAGAAAAAAATCCCCTTCAAATCATTAACATCAGATGGAAAAACAGGAAGAAACTTCAGGCAAGGACAGTCTTTATTTTATGTGTGTATAATACTGAGGACAGTGGAGCATTGATCTCTAACTGGTGCCTGAAGGTGTTGCAATGATTCAAATAATATTGATAAAAAATAGCCGTCACTGAATTTTTTTTTATTTTTTTTTTTTTCAGTAGAGGAACCAAGGTCACAAAGCTCTTTGATACAGCTGCATCCAAGCATAGGAATAGTTGTGAGATTTTGATTTTTTTATTATTCTATTTATAAGTTTTATAATTGTATAATGCACTACTATAATTGTATAATATAATATTGTACTTATAAATCTGGCTATGTTTTAAAGACAGACAAAGCCAACAACGTCATAATCTCACGGAGACGAAGACAGAATTTGATACAAGGATAAAATTCCTGTACATAGATGTTGGCCAAAACATGATAAAACCATAGTGACTGTGATAAATATCAGGTTTATTCATGAATCTGAGTTGGAAGGTACTGGTGCACTCCAAATGCATGGATTTATTACAGTTTTTCATTTGTAATTTCAGTTTGTTCTAACATTCCTATTCCTTCATAGACAGTCACATCAATTTCTTCCTCAGACCAATGTAAATGAACACTGGTATTCCCCTAAAATTAAGGATGGTATGGCTGAATAAAAGATCAAAATCCTCTAGGTATTCCATTTGCTGGACTCCATGAAGGTACAAGAAGAATTAAGATGACTTTACAGCTCTATGTAGTATTTGCCAGGCCAGCACAGTAACAGTATCAGCTGGCTGGCAAGGCAGGTATTGTTATACACTTTTAGACATCAAGCTAAAGTTTGGAGTATTGACATCTTTTCATACTCCTGCACCTATGGCAGAGGCAGAACTAGAGAGCATTACTACAGAAGGGTAAGGTGGTCAGGCAGATGTGGAGTTCTAGGGTGTAAAATATGATTAAAAATAACCGGCGAGATTGTGAACATGGGAGCTCTCTACAGATGAAACTACCTGCACGACCGTTCTGTGGTGTGAGGAAAGACAGAGACCCTACAGCCAGTAGAGCCCGAGTTCTAACAGTGTCACTGTAGCTGCACAGACCTGGAAAAGTCCTTTGTCAGCTTTTCTATTTAAAACTGAGCATGATGATACTGCTCTGCTACCTCACAAGTGCAAGGATAAAACTAATTTGTAAGTTTTTATAAAATACTTTGACCGTGTAACTACCATGCCCGATGGAAAACTGATGCTGGACAGCTCGCTAATTCAATGCTGAAAAAAAAACTTGGTTGAGTTTTACCCTGTAAGAATAATTTTTTTCTACCTGGTAGTTCTGTGGTAATTCAGTGTCACCACATCTCACCTAGAACAGTTTGTCATCAGATGAATACACAACTGCCACAGAGAGGAGGGAAAGGTAGATTTATAAACCCTGTAGGCTGATAAAGGCATCAGTCTTGTATCTCCTGTGTTCTAAATAATATCACTAACCATTATCACAAACATGACCAACAGTGAATTAACTTCTGTTGTCTGTGTGAGAATGAACATAGGACCATCTCTTTTAGAGATGTTTCTCGTGACTCTGGAGTGTCGATAGACAGAGACTGAGCTGTAACACAGTCCTACCACAAAGCCTAGAGAGGGGTAAGGTTTCCTTAACTTGCTCAGGACAAATGCAACCCTTCCTGTTATTAAAACAAATGCTAATGATATTCTTGTGTAAGTACAGTATCTGTAATAGCACCAGAGGTTTTATCTTCAGTAAACAGCTTTACCTGGGTTTCACATGCTCCTGTAATCCATCCTGCACAATCCAGTAATTGCCAACAACAACAAGGAGAACACAAACTGAGTGGCATGGCAGCTTCACAGTTAAGGAGGAGCAGCATGTAATGGTAAGAGCACAGCACTGAAAACCAGGTCTCCAGCTGAGATCTCCCTTATTGCTCCTTGTGTTGTCTGCTTGCTTGCCATGCCATCTGCCATAAGCCTTGCCAGCCAAGGTTTCCATCAGCATATATGGACTGAGTACTACTAAGTGTTGGACACACCTCAGGTAATGTGCACACCCATCTATGCTGAAGAAGCAAACTAACTGCTGAAACTTTTATCTGAGATGAAATTGTCACCAGACCAGTGCAGTCATGCCAAATAAGAAGAGAGATGACTGTCTGACATAACTTTTTGTTTGCATCCTCAAGTCTTTCCTATTTTAGTGGTGAAGGCACTCTAGCTGTAGTCTGACCTCTTCAGAAAACCACTACAGATTCTAGGGAAATGATTTAGCCTACAAACTTTGGAAGAGTGGTGTCTGTCCTGAAACAGGAGACTCAGCAGGCTCCTCCTGGGAAGGTTTAGGTAATATGAAGCTGATCCTGTTAGACTCCTCTCTTCTTATGGATCAACAAAAGAGATATTACACTGGAATATGTAAATTTGAAACCAAGAATAATCATGTAAGACACCATTATAAATACTCATGAAAATATGAATGGGAAAATGTGAAGGCTAAAAAAAAAGTATGAAATCAGTAACTCAACTCCCCTTTCAAGAGCCAGAAAATATGTAAAAAGAAAAAAATAATTTATAACAATATTATCTGGGTTTCATTTGTTTCTACGTAGTGATAAAGCCAAACATTGTAACATAATTAGTCAATCCAAAGAGTCAAAGTAAAAAATAAAATAAAATAGTATAGAACAGACTGTGAACTAGCCAAAAATTGATAGGTAGGCTTTTTTTTTTTCTTTTCTTTTTTTTTTTTTTTATTGGCCAATTACTCAGATTACATACAGGATGCTCATAGCATAGTGTACCTAAACCAATCCTGGGTCAAAGATTTGAATCTCTTGCACCTTAGCAAGGAAAATTCAAAGGATTGTGTATGTGTGTGTTAAGCTGACTTAAGTAAGAGATGTTATGGTCTGACATAATTATAGAAATATAAGAATATGAATGTAAGACATTATTATATTGATCTTATTTTTAATGTGGGTAGGTATCCTCCTTTTACACGGTTACTGCCCTACAGTTTCCATTTTTGCTTCCAAGGTTCCATAAAGAAAACAGCAGTGACTATTGTAAGTCATGTAAACTACCTAATAGCATCCCACCAAATGCTAAATTATTAAGGCTGCGGCTCCTGGTGTTATTGGCCAGTTGCAATATTAGTCTTGGGAATTCGGCTTGTCAAAAATCCAGTTCTTCAGTGCTACAAAAGAATGAAAAGATGGCATTTGCTGCTGTGGAATGGTAATAATGATTTGCACAATGGAATCTCAAGTTCCACTTCTTGGATAAGTTTTGCCTCAGAACAACTTGAAAATTACTTGACATGAGCAAATAAAGGTAAACATGAAGTGTTTTTCAGTGAAGTTGACAATGCTTGGAAATAAATATTTCTTGATACACAAAAGTAGGGGAGGACATGAAAGAATTCCAAAGCAATGCTGAGAAGCTCACTGAGAGCAGTTTTCAATACTCACACCAGTTGCTTAGACAGTCTTTACAAAGTTCATGACAGTTACTTCTGTTCTGGAAATAATTACAGACCTTTTCTGAAAAGAAAAGACTATATGCATGATGCACTCAGTCTCAAATATTTAAAGCTAGATACGTTATATAAGATGCAAACTATATTTAGGAAGAATGATGGATATTGACATGTCATATATATGTTTTATTATGAGCCCAGGTTTTGCATGTGTACGTTTATAAAAGTCTTATCTTTAGCCTTCTGTCTTCTGGAGTTTGAATTAATGAGCTTTACTTAATTTGGCTTGGGTGAGGAGTTAGAGTCTTACCCAGAATGCAGAGATATTTCAATAGGCTTGCCAGAGTATCAGAGCCTATCTTTCAACATGTCTAAAACTAGATTGAATACATAATAAATAGAATAAATTTTGTGAGTAAATTTAAAAGTAAATATAATTAGGGAAGAGTTCGAAAGGGCCCAGACTAAGTGACTAATAGGGTTTTTCCCCAACTTGAATTTCTGTTTTCTTGTGACTGAAAGACTGTAAATGAATGAGTTTCTAACTCTCGTCACCTTGTCCTGAATTTAAAATACAGCCTATGATAAAAAAAAAAAAACAGAATGGGATTGCAGACCTTGAACAAAGATAGACAGATGTCTTACTACTGCCATCCTACCTGAGCTTTGTCTTTTATCTTCAACTCTTATCAAAGAAAAAATTGAGCACTTCCTGGGGAGTGCCGAGCACCTGGAATGTGCCACAACCAGGACTCAATATTGCATAGTATCATAGAAGTAGGGCACTAGCTTCTTCCTAAAAGTGCTCAAGGCTACTGAGATCAGGGCCTGCTTTGCCCTTCTGAAAAATTTGATGCCACATAGAGCTAAAAATTAGATTTCCACTTGAGGAAGCAAAAGGAATATGGTAATAATTGAGAAGATGTTACAAATTTGGTTGATAAAGGTTACTAATATTTCAAGAAGAGTTTTAAATTTCTACAAGGCATTCAACTTAATACTGAAAAAAAAATGTTCCACTGTCATACAACACATGATCAATAGTTACTTATAATAAAGGATTTTTAAAACTAAGGGGTCTCACACAGTTTGTACTGGGCAAACACTTCTGGCTCAAGCAGAAAAATAGTTGTGAGTGTTTTGAAAATAAAAAAACACGACAAATTATGAAGGGCTTAAGCATCAGTTCATGGAGGTACTTCTAGTGATAGATGGACATTCTATATGTTGTTACACTTTAAAAAAAAATCATCAGGGTGGGTAAAGGACAGCCTTGCAGATTCTGTTTCTCTGTCTTCTCAGAAGCCATTCAGAAGCCAGAATACACCCTAGAGTAAGGCAGGTTTTTAGTGGTCTCCTTCTCTGTATCCAGATAGCAATTTTAATCACAAGTAAGTAAAAGTACTTCCACTTTAAAAGGTTCTTTTGTATATATACAGTGCCTATTTATAATGCCTGTAAGCAAAAAGACACAGCAGGATGTGGGTTACTGGGAGATAACCACATGCCCAGTGGCTTTCCTTGTGTACCCATAAATATTCACTTAAGATGATCCTTTCTTATTGAAGTCAGTGACAAAACTCCCACTGAATTCAGTGGGAGCAGACTCAGGCCTTACTGCAAGAAACTCATAAGCTGTCTTCTTCTGATTATGGAAACGTTATGCAAACCTATGAGATTCTTAAGAAAACACAGGACCAAAGTACACAGACCAGAATGATTCAATTTGTACTAGTAGAATGGGAGTTTTGTCTGTTTGTTTGTTTGTTTTTGTTTTTTTCTAATCATACCTGAGCTGAATGAAAATCAGCATGTCATCTGTTTGAGACTATAATATTTCAATAAATTATCTCATCTCAGAGTGAAACAAAAGCTGAATTTCCAATTTATTGCATTGAATGGAATATTTCAAAAAAAATCCAGTGCAGAAATAAAGAAACACTTAATTTCAGTATTTTCACAACTGAAATATTTTCATACGGCCAAACTGAAGTCATGCATTTAATACCCAAGTTATATGTCTTTGATGAAGCACCATCCATCTAATTTGAAAAGAGAGAGTTTGGCCAAGGAAACACTGGTCCACACGAGAGAACATGGGTATGAGACATACGTAGCAAAGCAGCTGCAGAGGGATATGCATTTCAGTATATGCTGACTTAAAATGAAACATTTCAGATTAGTTCAGCAAACCAGAATATTTGGTTTCATATTCAGCCAACTGGAAAGTATCTATTTCTTTTTTTTGTTTTTCCTGATGGGAAAATGGAGGGAATCTATATAAAAGCTTTTTCCTGTGGAGGAAAAAAAAAAAAAAGTATTGCAACACTACATTTTCCATAAGTAGGAAAAGAGAGGCCAAAACATGTAGATAGAAAATCCTCAGCCAGCTTGAAGTCCCATGAGAGTTGTGCGGGACGGACCCATTATGACTACTCCTGAAGCACAGTCAACTTTTTTTTTTTTATACAGTATGGTTCTGTGAAGACTTTCTGATCTGAAACTTGGTAACAGCACCAAAAATAAGTTGCTTCTTGACTGCTGCTCAGAAATTTTCACCAGGCTAACAAAGATCCAAGGTCGTTTTTTCTCATGGCTTTTTTTTTTTTTTTTTTCCTTCATTTGGTGTTGGATGGTCTGGAGAACTGATTTGAAGAACTTTCTATCATAAAATATTTTAGGACTTTTTTTTTTTTTTTTCCCTCAGGTAATTAATAGACAATATAGCAAACCTGCATCAAAGGAGGTGTGACCAAAGGGAGTTGGATGATCTTTAAGGTCCCTTTCAACACGAGCCATTCTATGATTCTATGAAAAGATTGCATTTTGATTAATTTCTCTGAACAACAAAAAAGTGTGTGTCCCAAGTATTGTAAATCTGCTAGCAACAACTAGCTTTAAATGTATTTAAAAACAATCTGAAAGGTCAGAAGAGAAGACAATAAAATAGGCAGACTTTTTATTTGCTTATGCTCTCTCTCCTGGTGAAACAGGGAAGACAAAATCCTTGCTCTTTGCATCTCCTCAAGGCCAGCAAGGAGTCCTTACTACAGTAGCATCATATTGGTTGCATCATTTGGCTTCCTGAAGGCTATCTATATCTAAGCACTTTTTTTTTTCTTTTTTTTTTTTTTTTTAATCAAACTCCCTTCTTCTACCTCTTCATCACAAACACCGAACAAGAATTCAGCTGGTCATTTGAAAGTATGAGGGAAGAAGGAGAAATAAAACCGAAACAATAAGATAACTTTGCAGTCACCAAAATTTGCAGCACTCTTGTAGTCCGACAGCACCGCCTCTATTAGATTCACAGAATCACAAAATCACAGAATCACAGAATCATCTAGGTTGGAAGAGACCTCCAAGATCATCTAGTCCAACCTCTGACCTAACATTAACAAATCCTCCACTAAACCATATCACTAAGCTCTACTTCTAAACGTATTTTGCATCCAGCAAATATACACCTGCCACATTGCCAGGGCTTTCTTTAGCAGAAAGTGTTATGTATGAATACTGTTTGGACACTTGTGTAACAGACCGCTGCTTAACGGTGGTGCAGATGTGTACCTTTTAAGTGAAGCCTGCAGAAGCTGGATTTCATAAATAAAAGTTCAAATACGTCTGTGTGTTTATGTCTAAATACAGAAAACTGGAGTAGCAAATTAAATAATGAAGGACAAATCAAACATCCATTTTTTTTTAACTGCCTATTTGCAGTTTACCCTACGTTGGTTCTGAAGAGTATAAAAGTTGATTACTCAAATAATTTATGCAAATGATCGACCCATTTCTATTAATGACTAAGACTCTTTCTTCTTTTGCAGGGAAAATAAGAAGAAGTATAACAAAAAATAAATTAAAAGACATAAGTTTTCAGTAATATCACTGTCAAAGATTATTCTCCGATCTTGGACTGGAATGCTGGTGCAATTGTTTCAAAAACCCTTCTTCACTCAACTGGAGGACTTTCATATGAGAATGTCGCCAAGTAAGGTGCAGCAGGATTCTGCCTCTAGTTTGTTCTAGTATAAATAATTAAGTCAGTAACAGTACTCTTAATAAATCTAGATATGCCACTTAGTCTAAGGACAAGTATACTACAACTTACAGTTTGGCAAAAAAAGTACAGAAAATCATTTGTCAGCAGTCCAGTAATCTTTCTATGTAATTATGTGCCAGTTAGGTTTTGCACTCTGTTCAAATTGCCTTGTTCTTTGGAAAATGGTACTGGAAAAATTATATTTGGTCAGCAAAGAAACTAGAAAAATTATTGTGTGGGAAGGAAATAGCTAGATCAGTCTACCTAGAATAAAATTAACCTGAACTTTGAGCCAACAGGAAGCAAATCTTGTCTTTTAAAAATGTTTTGTAAGCTATTGCAAAGTTATTTCTCATGCCTCGGCACTTCTCTGTTTCAGCCAGAACTGAAATCGGAAATGCCAAAATACTGTGAGAAAGGCTGTTCTTGCACTACAGCTGACCTGAATGAAACAAGGAAGTACTGCAAAATCACAAGACAGTCTGCTTTTAGGAGACTGCCATCCAGTTTCCAGACTGGAGAAGTTTGGATGAGATCAGATAAATTCTGGAAACCACTGAACTTCTGCATGCATATCTGAACTAAGCCACCAAGTATCGGTGACTCATGCTTTACTGATGTACACATTTAGTGGAGATGAGTAGAAATAATTTTACTTTGGAAAATAAAGGAGGAAACACAACACACTGCACGAATCAGAGATGTGCTTGCATTATATGCCAGACTAGAACTGCACCATAAATCTGACTGCACTGATCGTAGCAATTTAAATAGAAGTATGTCCCTGAAATCAATGGAGCTAAACTGGTTCATCTGGGAGAAGATTTCTGCCATATCTGTTAATGACATGTAGTTACACTGCAGACACACTGGGCCTTATTCATCCATGATCTAAATGTCAATTGCTTCAGTGATATTCAATAGATTAGTTGGTTCGCTAATCCTAGCTTGACTTATTTTCCTTTTTAATTGCTGACTTCTGATGTTGTACTGCCACTGCTCATAATGGTGACTCTGTTGAAACTGTGTTTATGGTCATGGTGGCTTAGCCTCTCTCAGCTGTATCTGTTGTTTATCTGCAAAGCAAAGCTTGACTTGCAAATCTAGTATTGGTACCATGTAATTTTGGGCTTGAAAATGAAAGCTGTGACCTGGTTTTGCTCATTAAAGAAACAGATGTGTTAAAGGCTGGCATGAGTTCTTGATAAGAAGTTTTAACAGTTTTTTTGTATGCTTTTCATCTACTTGAAGTCTGAAAAAGAACAAACACTATGAATAAGGTGTTCTTTCTTCTTTAAATACTTAGTTTATAACTTAATCATATTTTAATTATTTAAATCAGCAAATGTTTACAATAATTTTCTTAAGTAAAATCCTAAACTAAATAAAATGCTTTTATGGGTATAATCTAGGAAATAGATACAGGAAAATGCCTCAATTATATACTTAGTTAGAAAGTTGCAGGGGGTGGGAACTTCCAAAGGACGGGCTGCAGTGATACAAAAGTCAGGAAATGACCCCTGCGATGGGTTTTCGGGGCAGCAGATTAGACACAATGTCTTCTTATAACTTGTGTAGTGCTGGAACATACCACCCGAGAGCACCGCTGGGGTAGTGCCTCTGGCCAGCCTAGCACTCAGAAGCAGCAGCTTTGCGAAGCTCTATCCCACAGGATGCGTTTGTGTGCGTGAGGAGCAGAGGAACGGGGACAAGGCACAGCTGACCCTTATTGCTCACGCCAGCACTGAAAAGGAAGTCTTCGTCCCAGTGGGCTCATTCTGAGCACCGAGAGGGTGTCCGCAGGGAGTTTTGTTCAGCCGGCGAATCCCGTGTCTGTCGGAGAGCGTGCTCCAGCCAACCTCGCTGTGGTTGGAGAGTGGTGCAGAAGGGAAGCTGCTCTCCCAGCTGAATGGTGTCTTTGTTCCCCAGGCCACAGCGGCTGCACTCTGCAGCTCTTGCAGATACAACAGTGGCTGTATGAGAGCGGAATGGAAATGAGATGCTGGCTCCCCCAAAAAATCCTGCTTCTTTCCATTAAGACTGTGGAGGAATTCTGGCAACTGAAAAACAGCCCTTCCTACCAAGCAATATTTTCCTGCCTGTAACAGCCAGAGCAGCCAAAAGCATAAAGTGAAGCTAAAATACAGTGTAGACGAGTGTATGTGAACACTTTATATGTTGGTTACCTTGCAAAACAGAAACAAGGTCCGCTGGCAAATTAAAGGCAAAAATCTTACAGTGGCTGCAGAGTACCTGCAAATCCGTAAATTCAGCCAAGCTATAAGTAACAGCAGAACTGCAGTGCACCCAGGACAGAACTGTTCGCTAAACAAGGTCTTTGGTATGTCACAAAGTTTAACAGTTTTGCCCTTCATCTGTACAGTTTTCTCAATTTCTTTGTGGGCCCAAATCCCCATCTGCTAATTAAGAAAGCTGTCAGAAAATGACCGTAAATTGAGTTCTTCCAAGTTGAGGTAAACTGCAGGCAAGCTAAGGGATGTCATATTATCTTCTAACTAGAGGTGGGGAATACCCTTCTCCAGCTTATGCTTAATTGGAGTTGGCTTATTAATGAAGAATCCTCTCCTCTCTTCCCGTAATTCATTTTAGAAAAGCAATATTCAGAGAGTTCTTTTTCAAAACTCTCTTCTGCACAGACCCTGTACATATTTACAGTGACAACATTTCTTTAAAGAAAAGTGAGACTTCGGGTTAGTCAGTTCAGAGAAAACAGAACAGTATTACAAATGTGAGACAGGAACTGTATCAAATATTAAGATGAAAATATATTACTACTGGTGGCATAACCTGTTTTTCTAAGCTATTTTATGTAATAAAAAGGGCAATATTTGTTTGCAATAGCAGAGCTATTTACTATTGTGATCACTTAACTCCTCACATAGCTGTGATTTGCTTGATTCTGAAGTGTGTATTCTGGTTGTATGCCTCACGGAAGATTTTAGACTCAGTGGTTCCTACAGCCTATATGATCTCCTTGCTGTTTTCTTTTCAGTTGATTACAGTCATGAAAAAAAAAAAAAAAAAAAACAACCTTACAGTCACATGGAAAACCTTACAACCTGATTTTGGAAATGCTTATGTTACCAGCCCTTATTCAAACAAGAAGTCCCATTGGTGTAAATAAATACAGGATGTAGGATAGATAGAACTCTTGCTTTGTTGCAATTCACTCACAGGCCCCAGCTGCGTGTTTTCTGAGGGAAATAAAGGCAAAGAAACTCTTTTATTCCCCTGGATTTCACTAGAGCAAGCACAACCACAGCAGCAGTTCTACTTTGCAACCTTCAAGTAGCCATCAACATGTTGACTGGAGCATTCATCACCCCCAAGGAGGTGCTCAGCTGCCCAAAAGATCAGGTCATAGATATTAACTGTTCATGAGCACAAAATAACTGAAACTGTACTATTATGTACCTACAGGAAGTACCATTAAAGTGAATGCTCTTAATGAGAGGTGGATGGAGTGCTTGAAAGGAAGAATTTCTGCCCACTAGATCTCAGAACTGTTAATGAAGACATTGCAGACTTTGAATTTGAGATGCAAGACTTTCCAGAGGGCTTTCTATGAAACTTTAAATCTGTAATCAAAAGAGAGCTTCTCAAAGCTGACTGGTACATCAGATGCTGAGCTTTGAAAATCTGGAACATTGTTGCCACAAATGCATGTTCAATCAAATTCATTCAGATAGCCTTCTAGAGATTGCCACTTAAACACATCAGCTCATGTCCATCCTTGGTAAGTATTACATCTTGAGCTATATGAACGTTATGGCTATACAGGGATAGAAATCAAACTGAATTTAAAAAGTAATCAAATGGTAAATATCCCTTTTTAAAAGTACATCTAGTTGTTTTTTCACTTCATCGTAACAGATTTCTGCCTTTTGCTCGATGCTAAACATTTGTAGCTCTTGAAGACATACAGATGAAACACAATGTGAAAAATAAGGCAAAGCATTCTTCATAAACTGGTGAAATTGGTGATATATTCATGATAACATCTGCTGCAGTATCTAACAGATAATTTTTGAAAAGCTAAAAGCTGTATTTGCTTATTAACTCGTGAGTGCTTTTCTATGCTTGTTATTTACCTAGGGGCAAGAGAAGTAGAACAAAGCCGAGCCTTTATTTGCTCAGCAACCTATCAAGCAATTGCACAGAATTATTTTTAAGTAGGCCCAATGGCAGCTCTTTTGAGTTGTATGTCGAGTTTTTGTTTACCTTGCTGTTACGGCAATAATAGCAAGGTGGGGTCATATTCACTCGGTAGGTAGGACCCTAAAATACTGAATGCTCCACTGTTTACCAAGTCACCGGACATATGAGTGCTGGGTTGGACCATGTTTACCCAAATCCCGGGCCACTGACAACTAGGTGTGGCTTTACTGGACTGTTACTCATACAGTTTTGACAGAAAAGCTCAACTTCTTAGCTGCAGTGTTTTAAGGAAATTATAGAGATTTGCTGGGATGAACTAATACTTATTTATGGCAGTACACATTAATTGGGAATGCTGTGCTTCTGGGACCTATGTCTGGATACAATGACCAAAGGCCGGAAATTAAATGGCTGTGACAAAGGAAAAAAATCTATTTGTGCTAACTTGTGGGTAACAGTTAAATAAAGGGCACATCTGTTTATCAAAGGCAATGTGCTGCTTCTAATTAAAACATCATTTTGTTTGATACTAAATTAGTAACCAGGGATGCAGCTCACACCCTTCAGCAGACAAACTTTAAGACTTCTGTCTCCAGTCTGCTATACTGTAAGAAAAAAAAAATTGTTTCATATTTTGAATTGTGTTGTCTCATAATAGTAGTTGTAAGACCGAGACATTATGTAATGCAGTCCTCGCAGCAATGTATGTTTAAAGTTACAGCTTGAGGGAAAATTGAATCAAATAGGAGTTTAGCCACTGTTAACTTTAACTGAGGAAAGTCTTCATATTCTGTACAATGGCAAGAATTTTCAAATACTTTGAAGAATGATGAACAGTCCGAAGTACTCCGAGTTATGATGATAAGGCCTGAACCTTGGAAGGAAGTTATTACAGTTCTGAATGTCTCATGTCGTTCAGCTGAAATAATTTTATTGCATGGTTGATCTATTCCAAAGGAATTACTGCATTTCCAAGAAAAAAGGAAAATGTTTTTAATAGTCATCATCTAAAGCAGTAAGTCACAACATTATTATTATTATTATTATTTTAATTCCCAGTGTGCTTATTCATACAAAAGAAAAAAATAATTATAGAATCTGTGCTCTGTTTTCTAAGCAGAAACTTGGCAGGCAGGTGTGATTTTTGAAAACATTTTAAAAGGCCTCTGTTTTGGCAAAGCTGGGATAAACTGGCTACAGTGCACAATCCTCTTTTCCCCTTTGCTTCTCGTACCATGAGAAATATCCTGCACAGTCAAATCTACAGTAACACAGAAGGTCCCAATGCAAAACATACCTTAAAGACACTATGTATCCAAGAATACATTTTTCAAGATGTTGGTAAAGCCATAAATTTTAACTGTGTGATGTCCTGATTTACAACCCGCTTTGGAGGCTGCCTGCTTCAAACCCTAGCAAAGCCACTTTGAGCTTCTTTCCTCCTGTGCTTCCTTTTTTTTTTTTAACAAGTGTCTGTCTTGAAACAACAGCCATGTACAAACATATGATTTTCTTTTGTGATCCTCTTGCTATTTGTAATGACAGTCTACGACCAATACACACAATACTTCTTCCTGTAGGGCCAAGCCTTGGGATCCCAATAAATAATCGAATTTTATCCATCTTATATGTGTCCATAGCCATTGACACAAGACATTGCTATCTACCCATGCTGGCATTCTTCGATTTAAGTTCTGTTAAGCAGATGTCTGAATTTGTGTAATATTTATATTTTTATATTTTCAAGAAGCCATAATCTTATACTCTTGCAGAATACATTACACAGCATTGAGAGATTTTTCTAAACTAACTGGAGGGGATAGAAGTAAGCTGCCCATCTACCATGTAGAATAACACTAATGAATGACTCCAGGAACCTTTTCTCAGTAGCTGCTCTGGTAGTCACAGTCCATGCTTCCTCAAACTTTATAGATTTATTTAAAGTTAGATTTTTTACTAGATTCTGTCACTCTTCATATTTGTTAAATACTCCCAAACAGCTGATCAGAATCACAAAATATCTCCCAGCCTTGTATTAAATTTCAAATAATATTTTTTCTAGTTAAAAAAATCCACTTTCTTGGACACAGTTTACAATTCAGTAATACACCTCCTCCTATAAATGAAAGAGGAATAGTAATAATAAGTAAGGTGAAAATTTCTATGACCATGGACTAAGTCCATGGATCATATTCTCTGTGAGTATACTGACAGTTAATTATTATTAATGACTGGGATGCATAAACTACTGGCCTCCAATTCTGACGAAAGAAAGGCGCTGTTGCCTGAAATTTGAATGATCTATGGACAATTTAATTTTGTATTAGTTAGTACATTAGCACCACCTTATTGCCTCTTTGAGTGCTTCAAGACAGCATTTGTATTACAGTTAACTCTCCATATCTGTTGAACAACTTTGCATACTAATACTCCCAGGTTGCTAATTTGGTGACTTTGATTAGGCACATTTTTTCTCACTGCAGCTCATGATCTCAGGGAATCTGTTTCCTTGTTATGCTGGGGTTTTTAGCTGCTCTACCTTTTCAGAACACCTTTTTTGTTCTGGTACTATGTGTTGTTCACAAATTACTCAGAGCCAAGGAACTGGAGGACATCTGTTTCATTAACTGTCACAGTTCTTACTGATATACATTGCATAATTTAATTCTCTGCACATGGTAACAACCAATTCTCAATGGCTTACACCAGGGCTTTATAAAGGTGTGTTCCTCACAGGATAGAAATGCATATATTTATTGAATATCTTATAACGGAAAATTTGGAAAGATGTAAACGTTAGATTTTGAATACAAACTTATGCCATTTAATTATTCCCCGAAATAAATAATGGCAGTTCAGAATTGGTAAATACCTGTCTATTCACTTTAATAAAAGGAACTGTTACCTTTGTTCCAGTGTTCAACAGACTTTCCTTTGGAAAGTGCAGTTTGGATGGAGTCAAAGGTGAGAAAATATACTAGAGCATTGAACATCTATGTTTCACATAGTCCAGGAACCAGGCAGGTGATTGGTAGTATTGAAGTTGGGAATTTTGAGGTGGACAGGGTTAATGGCATAGTTAAGGGGAGTCTTTTTATACGTAAATCCTGAAAAAGATTTTCTGAGGTGTAAAATGGTCACTTAATTCCATAATATACATTTGCTAGCATACTTTCTATTACTTCTCTTAATGGTGGCCTGATTTATTTATTTTTTAGTACAGTCTAAAATACATACCTTTTGTGTCATGCCTATTTTGCTGAACAGTGAAGATGGGGCTATCAGGCACATGATCACAGAATGCACGTAAAATTCACATCTCAGTTCCCAAGTGTGGATTCAACAATAACATCTCCTTCCTCTTTCCATGTCCTCCATGCTTTTGTTTCCATGGGAAGGAAACGCAAGCATATAGGCTAGAAACTACATTCCAGACCCTGGTCTGTATGGCTGCAGGACCAGGACTGTTTGTTGCATAAGCAGTGGAGCATACCTCAGGGTAGAAACAGACAAAGAAAGGCTCCCATTAGTGCAATAGCAAGTGAGATGAAATGTTTCTTATGGGGGGAAGTGATGAAGGTTTCATGGAAAGACAGGCACAGTAAACTTGTGCAATCACACAAGCACAAATTGCTGGCAGGATTGTCAGCGTGGCAGGATCCTTATTATGGTTTTGTACACTAAGATAAAGAGGATAAAAATAACACGGGAGAAAGCACTGAATATTCTCAGGTAGACAATACTGTGTGCCATAAACTGTTTGCATTGATTTTTTTTTTTCATTTTAACTAATAGTAGCTCATAGAAAGACAAGCTGCACCTAAGATGCCACATAAAACTCAGTAAATAAAATTTCTGAGCAGAAACTATTTACTGCAAGCTGAAAGCTGAGTTTGGAGGAGCAGCTAGTGTTGCTGGCGTCAAAGGGAAACACATAGTGAAATATATACTGAAAGACGTGTTGATGGATAAGCTTTCCATAAATACGTTCTCCCAGCATTAAAGACAGAGTTGAAAAAAGCCAAATCAAAAGCAACAGATGGGCAAACAATCTAACATGAGGAAAGGAAACAGCATATTCAAAGCAGGCAGGAATTTATTTGGAAACATGACAGTTGCTGTTCAAAGCTCAGGCTTGGACATTGGAGAATTACTGGTATGCAATATACCTGATGCTAGAAATGCACAAAAAGTAACCAAGGCAAGCATATATAAAACAGTAGAACAGGTCCATTGAAACTCTCCCCATGCTATCTGTATTCTTGATGGAGTGAATCTGGTTAAGGGACAGAATAGTGTTAAAGAAACATGGGGAGGATATGAGGCATTTGTTTAATACTATGTAAAGGTACAGAAAGCCAAGGAATTTAGGCTATGTTTGACATTTACCCGAAAAAGAGATGCAAGATTTAACATCAAGTTTGCTTCAAGAATGTAGCAGCAGATTACAAAACCCAACAGTGGAGAGAAGCCTCACCAAATAATTATATATAGAATGAAAAAAGTTTATAAATAAGGGGTACATGGCAGTTCTATACACAGGAAACAAACTTCTATGTAATGTACTTCAGGCTAATGAAAGACAGCTCTGAGGGACATGAACATCTCATGCATGAACTTTCTGTATTCACTGCTGCACATACTCCCATGTTTAAAATTCGAAGTTAGTCACACTTAGTGGTAAAGGCATAAATATTTTTCATAATGTTTGACAATAACAGCTCTTGCCCAGTCTATGAGAAAGAGTTGGACAAGATTCACTTATACATGGAAACTAGTACACTGTCTTCGGAGTTAGAGAGCATTGACTGCACTACATGGCCTTTTTTTTTTTTTTTTTTTTCTCTTTGATGATTTTTTTCTTCATGTTTTCAGGTTTTGAATTATAACTTTATTAGAACCTCTGTAGACATATTTATGCAAAGGGAGAATAGTCCATACTTTAGAGTTTGGACAACAGGAGCTCTTACGCATCTCTTTTAGAAATCACAGGAACTGGCAGAACTTTGGTATGTCCACAGAGTTGCGATGGCTGATTCTAAGTATACAACTATCATATGTTATGAGAAGATGGGAAACTGATCCCACATAATTTTCACTCAGCAAATACTGACTATTTTACCATGCACTTCTGCAAAAGCTCAAGCATGAATTTGGGGATATACACAAGATATGGCTTGATAACTCCAGCAAAAATGAGTTTCAATAATGTGGTAAGTGACTGCATTCGCAGCACCCAAAGCAAACCTGAGGTTTAGAAATGCAACTGTGTCCATTCCCTTCAAAACAATAAATTTCTATGGATTGGTAAAGGAATGAAATGTACAGGAAACTATGAGCTTAAAAATGTAATAACCAAAATATTGGTGATATAAAGGGAATTGATCATACGATAGCATGGTAATTACAGCAATCTGTCCACTAGTATATTTATATGCATGTATGATGGGATAATACTGTGTTATGTACTTATAGCTTTTGGTACAAGTAAGCAGGGAAAATATTTCAGTTCTTTATTTCTGATAATGTAAAAACATTTTGAGCATGATAGGTGGTTGCTGTTGTTAATCCCATAATTAACTCAGAGCAACCACTCAGCAACACTAAGAACTCCTGAAAGCAGGTATCTTCAAAATGCACCACCAAATTTGGTATCTCAGGTAGATGCATCAGCTAATTTTTTTAGCCCTGATTTATTGACTAACACAGTGATATAGAAATAGGTGGAGATTTTCAGTATTGCTAGTTCCATCTTTTACAACTAGTGTGTGTTTACATAAATCTTCAAAGCAATATAAGCTTAAAATGTATGTGATTGCAATGACTTCTCTTTCTCAAAAGCAAAACTGAAGATAAAGTAGGCCTCCACTTGGTTATCCATTTCAGCATGCACTTAACTTTGTCCCTCAAACAATTCTATCCAGTTCAACAAAGCAGTACACATTTCTCCTGTCAATACTGATACACCTAAGGTTAACCATGTGCTGTCTAAATCCTTGGGCTGGTGAAATCTCTTCTTTGGCTTTATATCTACTACAAATTAATCCGAGAAAGATGAATGACCATATTTTAAAAACTATACTAAAAAAGCAAGTCATTTCAACTCCTTTCAGATATAAAGAGGCATGTATGTAGTCAGCCAGTTGTCCCTGCTCACTGTAGGGGCAGGGAAAGAGAGAGACTTCCTTCTATGCTAGACACTTACCTTAGAATGGGATGAATCACCCCTCGGGAGTTTCTACCTCTCTTCATTTACTACAGAAGTGCAGATGACTAGCTTAGACTCAATGTCTAAATTTAGGTTGCTAAAATTAGATGGGACGCATTCCACCTTCATTCATTCATTTAATTAGTCCAGTTAAAAGAATGATCTATTAGTTGTACTGGTAAAAAAAGAAGTGGTGCAATTTTGTTGAAAGCTGTGATAATACTGGCCTGCATTGAACAGTCTGGAGTTTAAGTAATGTGTGGGTGAAATGAAGTAACATCACCGTTTCACACACAAGGAATTCAGGATGCAGAAAGATGATGTGAATCACTATAACTTCTGCTAAAACTTTGTGACAGAGTAAAAAGATAGTGGTAGCCTGTTAGGCAGCACACAAAGCATTAGTTCTCCAACAGAGTCCCTGTATTTCAGTTCACATAATGTAAGAGGTCTGTTATAAAGATGCATGTAATGGCTTGGACTATAGCTGTCTAAAAGATTACTATCAACATTTGTTAATGTTGAATCGGCCTAAGATCCTGAGCCCCTGCTTGAATGCTGGAAGCCTGATGATGCTGGGAAATCCTCTGTTTTGTGTTTGCAGAACCAAAATCTGCTGTGTAGACCAACATGCATTTATTCTAAAGCTACATGTGGCACAAAAAAATGTTTTCATGTTTTCATCATTTTAGAAAACATGGTATTATGCTTGCAGATTTGAAAAAAGTGATTTATCTTTTCTATGTTTTCCATTCAATCATTGGCAATGCAGAGATGTTATCAACCATAAATATTTAACTTTGAGAAAATGCCTTCCTGAATCTTACTCACCTTGACAATGTGTCTTGTAAATTCATCACATAACAAAGTCCTATAAAACAATGTTATAGATATTAAACCAATGAAGTTTGTTGGAATGCTGTTTGGAGAAAGTTAAAATTAACCTATTTTTAAAATTGCTTTTTAGGGTATTTGTTCAAGTTATTAACAGAGAACAATATTAAGGCAACAAATTAAACCAAGATTTTGATATCAAATAAACAAAGGTCTTCTGGCTTAAATTTACTACAGTGTATTACTCTTAGGCCACTCCAGAAAGATTATGTTTCATAGTCCCATTCTCATTACTCCATTTGTTCATGTAGGTGTATATACAAGTTTGTGTGTGTTTGCATGTAAGTATACATACATATGTATATAAACATATATATAAACATGAAGCACGAGCTTCATGCAAATTATCCATGCCAGTTCCAAGCTCAAATAACAACTGTAGCAAATACAAAAGAGTTTCATTCCTTTCTGGAAAGGAGGGTGAGAGACATTCCTGCTGTCCTAAACAGAAAATATTTTGGAACATTAGTAGAATACTCAGTTTAAGCTGTTATATAAAATAGAGGTAATTAACAGGCGTAGTAAGACATTTTGGTCTTATTCATTTGCAACCCTAATTTGGTCAGCTGCATGCCATATTAACAAGGCTGCTCAACACCATATAGATTAAAAGTCATAAAAAAGAAGTATTTTTTATCCCCAAATATGGAACTTTACAACCTGCTGTATTTCATTTAAATATATATTTCTGTTGTTAAATTGGTCACAGTAAGCATAACTTTCAGGGGTTATCAAGATACCAACATATGGAAACATTGTATTAATGCCTGATTTTAAGAGTAAATAATGATCATATATTTTTATAGGGGCTGTGTTATCAAATGAAATATAATGTTTCTCTGTTGGCTAGTGTAGTGTTAGAGATATATTCTGGACTGTATTTATCTCTAAAAATCCATATTACTTTTTCACTGCTGTTATCCAGAACCTCTTCTAACAGTATGTCAAACAATTTGCCTAAATCAAGATTAGTAACAAAATAATATGGTGGCACAGTGTATCTTGCCAGGCTGAATCTTCTCTTTGTATTGTCTGTAAATACACACATATGTAGAATGGATAAGGTAAGAGTTGCATTTTGGCAGACAGCTTATGTAAACCACTGGATCATCTGCAGAGTGGCATTAAAATATTTGCAGTGGAGCCACAGGCAATCTTTCATCAAATCTAATGCATGTGGCTAAAAGCACTATCTTGAAGATCATCTGATAACAAGTTGATAGATAAGGCTTATTTTTACTCAAAACCTGATTAGAACATATTTATTACTGTGACACTTGGCTATAATCATAATAGGCTTGTATTTGTGCCTTGATACCACTCGCCCTTATCATTACTGAGCATTTATTTGTTACTCGGCTACATAGACAATCTCAATAATGATAGTGTCTCCCATTTCTTTTATCTTTTTCTTCATCTTTTTTTTTTTTTTTTTTCAGCTTCTACATTACTACAGGCAGCTGGGTTTCTAGTAGGAGTGCCATATATATTCTGTGTATTTTACTAACTTCATGATCTTTCTTACTCAAAATAAAATAAAATAAAACAAAAATAAAATAAAATAAATATCTATACTCTCAAAGATGCAGTAACATTTCTGGTTCAAGCACAACATGAAGATATAGGATTTTCTAGTGTTTTACTTTTCTTAGACTTAGCTTAAGTTACTTAATCTTTTTTATATAACTTTGACATCTTAATGTACAACATTGTGTTGTTGAATAAAATATTATTTCTCATGTGTTTACTCCCAATATCCTCACAACATGGTAGCAATTTTACATTTCAGAAGAGACCATCTGTTTCTCCTCTTTTTCTTGGAGGGTCCAGTTTATGCAGTCACACATATCAAAACTGCAAATCCATCTTTGTACCAATAAGACCTTGGTACCCTGATAGTCTCTGAGATACCCTTTTTTGACAATTTGTCCTTGCTTTCACTAACACCGAACGTACAGTAAGTAATATCTTGTTGATGCCAGTAAAATGTTCTACTCAAATGCTGCCAACAGAACAGAACTATTTCAGATCATCCATCGAAACAAATTTTTACCCGTGTAAAGCACGGATTGCTTCAGTGAGCAACCAGTCCTGCATAAACTCTTTGTTTTAGATAAAAGCAGCCTGCAAAGCCATCAGTTACAGGTGGCACTGCTGTGGTTATGAAAGATTCCTCAGAAAAGCTGGGCAAATATTTTAAAAAATCACATTAATGGAAGAAATCAAACCAACAGTCATCAACCAAGCAAAGAGACTACGATTTTCCAACAGAGCACAGTTATCTAAGATGAACTGAACAGAAAAACTAACTCTTTCATATTGTCTCTTCTTCACACTGTCTCTATTTAACTGTCTTGGTTCAGTTTTGGCAGATTTTAGTGTTCTGCGATCTGCATAGTTTCCTTAGGAGCCTAGACTGCTGAATCAAAGGCAGATGGGTAGCTTTGTTCCACTCTCAAGACTTTAACAATCCTTTTTGTACAATTATTTGGACTAGCATTGCAGCATTTGCACTGCAATACCAATCTGACTGTGCTAAGGATTTATACAACCACTGCACTAAGCTCTAAGCTTCACTGTTATACCTTCGTTTGCTGTTGCCATTCTACAGTGGCTACCTTACTGCTATTTTTCTCAAAGTTTTGAATTGTAAGAGGGCTAATGGCAGTATTTTTCCTCCAAATGTTCCATTTAAAAGAAAAAAATCCTCCCTCAGTACTAACACTTCTGAAGTCAGAAACATATGCTAATGCTATAATGCATTTATGCTCACATGTGAACCTTTTTGGGTCACATCTGATTGCTCTATTTGCCCATACATAATATACTGTGGGATATATCTTTTCAAGCTGAACATGATACAGAGAAAATCCAGGATAAATTAGCTGAGGGCTAAGGAACATGACTGACAAGGATAGATTGAATGAAATCAAATCTATTTAGTTTATCAAAAGGAAGTTTTAGAAAAGACATGACTGTGATGTTTAAGATGTACATTTGTAGACAACACCAAGTAAAAACATTTATTTATTTGGATGAAGAAAGCTAAATAATCACTAGAGAAAATAATTAGTGGACTGTAAAGGTAGAAACTCACTTTCTAAAGATCACTTTAACTCAAAAAAAAAAAAAAGAGGTGAAAATACAGGCATAAAAATTATCTCCTATATGAAAGATGTCCTGATTGATATAAGAGATCAGATTTGGTGATCTAATTGTAGCTTCAAATATTTATAGCATTGAAAACAACTGAAAGTCCCGGTACATTAGGTTGATATCAAAGAAAATCCAAGACATCTGCCATTAACGATGCACTACTCATCTTACTCATTGCTATCTGCAATTGTAGATTATATAACATAAGTCTTAACAACAATGGGTTGCTATGGATTTGGTCAGATGCTGTCTTTTCAAAACTCTAAAGTACTGAATTACTTCCTCTTTTGGCATCTACTCCACTTATAGTAGCATTTAGAGGGGATCACAATCAGCCAAAAATCTACAGAAGTCTTTCCAACCTCCATCCTCCTCCCCTTTAAAACACTTTACCATTTGGCTTAAGAAAAGATGAATTTTCATTTGATAACTTTAGTGTCTGTCAGTATTCTTGAACACACAGTCATTTTCCTTACTGTAGGAGACCTACACTAGCACTGAGAGAATTTCTGGTAAGCATTATATTTTGGTTTCTAGGAATTATCTGAGTTAGAAGAAAACATTTGAGAATTAGTACTGGCAAACCTAAAATTTTTGGTAAGTACTTGAGACCATCCTGGAAAAAAACTCCTTATACTCAGTAATGAATAAGGACTTTCTGTTTCATTGACAGAAAAGAAAAAACTAACTTCACTCAGTCTTTTATGAATCTCTTAAACTTGAATGCCAAGTAGTAATTTATCATTTTTGAAACATGAAAAGATTGTTTCAGATTACTATATGAAGGAAGATATACAATTGTTCAACTATTCATTTGTTATAATGCACCTAGACTACAGAAAATATCCTACAGAATCTTTACATTTATTCTTGTAGATTTATAAATTTTCCCCTAAAATTTTGAACTAAATTGAAGTGTCTTCTTATAAAGGGTAGTTGATGACATAGACTTCTCCTGTCACTGTAATGAGGATGTGAAAATGATTAATAGATGTGTCCTTTATGTTTAAGGCATTTGTCCTTTCCACTAAATCCTGTTTGCAACTTTTCTGATTTAGTGATGACCTAGAATAATGGTTCTCTCACACAAACCAGCTATTATTTTCTTCCAGGTCCTCTACCACAATTCATTAAAGGTTGCTCTGCCTAAAATTTTGGAACTTGGTAATTTCTGGTCATGATTTCATTTGTTTACGTACTTTCAAAATCTACCATTTGAAAATATTTTATAAGAAAGCAGGAAATACGTCAGCTAAACAAGAGTTGGGCTTCTGCATCAGAGAAAGGATGCTTCAGCTTTCTTTTACACTTTTTCCAGCACTTGGTTCCAGGGAAGATGGTGCATAAAGATGATGGAGGAGTAATTCAAAACCAGCTGTCTATATAACCCATACCACTCTGTCACTATGCTTGCCAGTTCCATGCTATATGTAAGAAATTCCTTTGCCAAAGCATTTCCTGTTTGTGACTAACAAGAGCAAAGGTTCCTCACTATAAATATGTTAACAGGATAAATGATGGGAAATGCAGTATTTGACACAGAAACAGGCCAAGAGAATGATATAAGCATTTTGTATTTTTGCCCTTTACTGAAAAAAACAAAACAAAACAAAACAAAAAAACCCTCAAACTCAAAACTTTACTGTCTCATAATCTTAGATAAAAATATTTTAAAAATGCTAAAGGACTTTCTATGTTTACAATGCTTAAAATATAAGTCTTTATCATGTCATAATATAATATGGAATGCTTAAATCCATCTGAAAAAAAGCACTCAGTTTATTCTTATTTCTCAAAAATGCAATATTATTAACATATCAAATGCAATATCAAACGTATCCAAAATATAAGAACATATACAGATATGCATACATCCAAGCACCGACTTTCTCAGTTTGTAGACGAATTACAATTTTTAAATAGTGAAATTTTGCTTTGGATGCATTGTAAATAGTTGGTCTGTCATTCATATGTAGCTCATTGAGAGTATGCGATATTTTTTATTCAAAATGATTTATTCTACAGATTACAGGATAGTTGTCTGTATGAGCTAGTCAGTGTTCGTTTAGTTTAGAATTACATCTGTGTAACTAACACTTGCAAATATAAACGCAAAATTTGGTTTATTAAATTAAAATTTAACACTGTGATTTAATAAATACCCTAGCAACATCAATACTGATTAGAATATATATGACACATACCAAAAAGCTCATAAAACAATAAATCAATCAAAATATTTATTTATCTCCTGAAAAGTTGAAAGCTTCTAATGTTTATCACCAGAAAAGGACTCTTACCACTGTATTTTGCTTGGTCAGGTTGCTACTCTAGGCACACTGAGATATCAGCACGACAGGAAACACAAAGGAAGCTAAACTTCCTCTGCAGACTTGCAATGTCAAATATGCAGAACACAGATATAAAAACGCAACAAAATTGATGCTTCTTCCTTTAATTTCTCAGGAAAAAAAATCTATTTAGTAAGACAATTTTGAAAACTCTCGTTTTCAAATTTGTATTTATGGCATACAATGTCCCTCACAGAGATGGAATTGGGCTTGAAAGACAGTTTTCTGACATAAAAATATATACCAGCTATTTATTTATATTGCTGTCCTGTGCTAGAGTCCTAGTCTAAGACCATGTCCCAGTTGCACATGACACTGTTCAAACACACAACCATATTTCACCTTCCCCAGCTTACAACATAAAGATGAAATAAAAGGTAACAGAAGTATGAGCAAAATGATGAGGCAATATTCTTCAGAAAGACAGATGGCAGTTTCAGCATGTCAACCACTGAAACACATCATACCTTTTCTAATTCTGAAAGAGGATGCTCTATTAGCTCATGTGACCATATTTGAGTGGTCATGGAGACTTTCTCTCACGCATGAGAAGCAGCATGAGATGAGACACAAATATGTAATTATGTTGAAAATATTTCTGAGTCAAATGGAAGCTAATGTCATCGATCAGTTAAACACCATATCCTCATGTTAAGAGGCAGAGCTTATGAAGGGCTTGAAAACCACATACAAATAATTTGAGTTGATACAGACATGTATCAGCTTAGACATGGTCACATACTGGATGAGGAAAATGACTTTGCAGAAATATTCTGAGTAGGTGATAAGCAGTAAAAGCCTGTGTAGGGAAAAAAGTGAGATGGATGAAAGCATAAAACAAACACAAGATGGAAATACAGGCAAGAGTTTGTGCTGTGTGGATGGACAAAAAGGACTTATGTTAATTACACAGCAAGAATGAACAAAACCTAAGCACTGAATTAATATGAAGACTTATAAAGAGGTCAGAATTGAAAAAATGTTCAGGTTAACAGCTTTAACAATGGGCAGGATGTGGTATTGCTCAGGATGAATGACAAAGGAAGTACTGAGGATGGCTGTGGGGAAAGAATAATAAATTCTGGTTTGATCATGTTCGAGCTTGAGCTGAACCTCCATAGTTACATCAGGTGGAAATTTGAATTTGGATAAGAAATATATTTCTAGTAAACAAAAAGCAGATAATCAATATGAAGCATCAGCTAAGTAACTGAATTTGTGTTTATGGATTAGACTGCCATTAGTTAAGGTGCAAAGTAAGAAGAGAAATTGAACACTGAAAGGACTGTTGGAGAGCATGTGAAGCATATTTTGAGAGCAGTTCAAAGGGACTCTCATTATAGCTGTCTCAAAGAGGCAAAGAGAGGACAGGATTTCAAGAGGCACATGGGTGATATTGTCTAAAGTGGCTGCCAAGTCACAGAGAATGAGGTTGGAATACTAATCCTGAGATTTAGTTAGGAAGACGTAAGTGTAGGCTTACCTGGGAGCATTTTCATCAGTGCCGTGGGAAGAAATCAGAGAACATCTAGCACAGAATTAGAAGAAAAAGTATAAGGCCTCAGTTGTTTAGACATAATATATGACAGAATAGGGGTTGAGCTTAGCACTAATGAAAGACAGCAAGCAGTTGCAGAGGCAGCTAGGAGTGGACAGCTTTTTGGATGGGAGACACATGGCAATATTGTGAATGATGCACTGAAAGAGAGTGAGAAAAAGAAATAAGAGAGGTGGGAACAGGAAATGAGATGCGGTCATGGGGCTGTGTAGAGAGAGAGACTGGAAGAGACAATCAGGCATCAGACTTCTGTTTCTCCACATGAAAGATGAAAGATGGCAGTATAGAAGCAGTATAGTAAGAAGTTAGACTAAGGAAAGATGGAAGGTCGTTTTGTATTCTGTTATTGTCCTTTTTTTTTTTTTTTTCTGGGAATAGTTGTGACAGCAGAGTGAGAATTAAAAAGTTAAAATATGAGAACTGCAGCTCACATTACAAATTTGCTATTTAATTAAATTGAAAAAGTAGTCATTTTTTTCCACAGGAAATACTAGCATAGGTGAAAATATGAAAAAGCAACACTGAAATAAAAGAAAGTCTAGGTAGTAAGGCAGACCTACTAGGCCTTCAGCCTGGAGCTACTGAGGTTCTTTGTCAAATCTTACTCTTGCTGAAGTGCTGGTTTACAGAAAGTCTCAGAATAAGGAAGAGTCTGTAAAGGACACCAGAGAAGAAGGGCTCACCTTAGTCTGTGTTCATAGCATACAAAGTTAGTTTATAAAAAAACAGACCAACCCAAATCTGAGGACCAAGACTAAAGGGAACAGCTGCCTCCACCAGCCACTCAGCAGGAACTATACCACACACACTGTTATATTAACATAATTTTCTGCTCCCTGAAAGAGTTATCTTTGTATATCTGTTAAAACATGACTTCAACATGGTCAATAAGTGATTGTATTTGCAACATGAATAAAATGTATCATCTGCTGTTTATTGTCTGAACCATGAATGTTTTCAAACTTAACTATGGAGTGCTGAGAGTCATCTTCCCAAATTTAGTGACCCACATTCTAGTAAAACGGTATTCATACCAAATCAATGTACTACATACTCAAGCAATTCAGGCATGCAGTTAACAGTAAATTACATTAACATCCTTCCAAAAGATTTAGGAAACAACAGAACATCATGTGCCAAAAGCCACAGTGATAAAGGAAGAAAATGTATTGATGTAATGTTAAGCATGTCGACTTACCCGTTTCAGTAGTCAAGCACTAAGACCATTTAACCTTTCTGCAGGTAGATGGGTGAAAGCAGAAGTGGAAAAAATTGTGGGTTTGTAAATAAAGAAGTGCTTGAGATACATTTGAATTTATTTACAAGGAGTATCTGTAAACGTGCACTTTAAAATCAGCATTAATTCTGTTGCTCGAACTACATGCAGGACTAGTCTCAGGGAAATCTAACAGAATTTGATTAAACAGAATTTAATGTGTCTGAAACTACTGTATGTATTATTGTTGGGCTGGTACAATGGTCCAGCTACTTTAATAGTTTCCAAACTAACTTCTCAAGTAGGTTTTTTAGTTTTTTGTTGTTGTTGTTGTTTTTTATAAAGTGTTAGAGTTTTGTACAGTCAAATGTACTGATGCCCTTGGGTTTTTATTAACAAAATATTTTCTGAAAACTGAGATATATATTCCTTAAAGAGGGAATCTTTTCTACTATATCAACCACTTAATTATTCTATATGCACTGTGCCACACCATGTAACAATTAAAAGCAGCCCTGATATTATCAAGCATTTTTACTGTAATCATTGATACCATATCAGAGTTCAGGGTACAGAACGATGAAAAAAGTCCTTGTTTTCACAAATCAAATCTTAAGAGTACTATAATCTATGGGCCTTTGATATGAAAGGAAATCCTGTATATAAACACAATATTACCAGAGGTACAAAATCATGCAGCATAGGCCTCATTTGTTATGCAAATTTTATGTTGGTTTAACTAGTAAATTAGAGAAATTAGTCATGGTGAAATTTCACTCTGTAATGAGACTAACTTCTGTAAAAGCTTTGAAAATGCATGTGCAGAAAAAAGCAATTTCTTCATTTGTGCACTTACATATTTCAAGAATAGATGAAATTCCAGTTCACTTGGGATAAAATTTGAAAAGAACTGAAAGAACTGCTGAACATATACTTTGCTCTGATACTGTAAGAAACAGTTCTTACTCTCTAATTGAAATAATGTTTGACGGGATAAAGGGAGTGGTCAAAGATTATAAAAGAACACTGAGAATCAATTTATCTGTTGCCAGATCAGCAGAGCTTCCTCCCAAGAGATAGGCACTATCTACTTTTGCCTCGATCCATTGCAAATCGTTGCCTGGTAACTTGTGCTGCTTCCCTTTCAGGTCAGTTTTTGTTAGATAAAAACCTTTTAATTACAAGCTTGACTCCTGCAATTTTTGTTCTACAAAAATATGACTCTAAATACATAAACACAGTGCAATTCCAGGCAGTGCCTTCCCACTGCCTCCACTACACCTATTTATTATCAGGGTTTCCCCTATCTGAATAGCTCAATCTATTTGTCAGGATAAAGTAGCAGCTTTGAAACAAATAGCTAAACATGCTTATTTTCTTCTCTGGCTTCTCTGCCTGTGTGGGGGACGCTTTCTGCTCTGTGCTAGTCAGGATTCAGCCCTTTGCACTGAGCGGGTTCTTCATTTGGAATTTATCTGCAAAAGTCTTCCCTGGAAATAGTGTGTAGCCAGGACAATCTGGATTAAAACCCTAATCTTAGTGCTGCACATTATTTACTGCCCTTAATATAAATGTTGTTTTTCTTGAAAGCTGCCCTTATCTTTTCAGTAATATTTAAAGGTCAGAAAGCTCAGCCTACCTATAAGAGGCACAAATTAAGAGCTCTGATTAGGTCCTTCTGGACATGCTTTGGTTCACAATTCAGTATGCCACATTTTTTCACAATGAAGCTCATACCATGTTTGAACAGAGCATGGGAAAGAGGTTTCCTGTTAGGAAAGTAGATGTGTGTGCTCTACTGAATCTTGCAATAATCAGGGGAGATTTCCTGATTCCCTAGTGAGGTCAAGTTATTACCACAACAGAGCTCTCAGCTAGCATGAGGCAGCTCCTCCTCCCCTCCATGTGGCACCGGAAGAGTAAATGTCACGCTACCATATGTGAGGCTGCATTTTTCCAAGAGCTTTCTGAACTGGCGCAGCTTGCAGCATAAAGGATTTTTTTTTTTCTACTTCATGTTAAATATATTAGGACATGCGGGCGGTTTGTCCTGGTTTGATGAAGCCCCAGCTGCGTGTTTTTGCATAGCTATGTTATCTTCTATCAGTCTACCAACTTACTAGGGTATTGATTTGCATAATTAATGTCCATGGCCAGACATTAATAGAAAATAGTATTATCTTACCAGCACTACCATATTTTCTTTGCAATCAGTCTGCTTTTCTGGAAGAACATTAGAAGAGCCAAACATGGAGCAATTTAATATACAAGTTACATTGCAGGCCCACATGTGGAAAGTCTTTATTCTTTTCTCTTTGATCATTATCCAACTTCAGTCACAGCAAACATGACTCAATATGTAAAAAACCGCTTCTAATAGGATTTATAACGTACAACAGATTATACAACCAAATTTACCTCAAATGGTTTAGAAGTTGCCTAGCTACAGGTTGAGGAACTCCCTGCTACAGCGGCAGGAAATTCAGCTGATGAGCACTGGAGGATTGAAGCTTGAAGCTCCACCTAGTGACAAAATTTTACCATTGCCCTTGCAGGTAAACCCAGGGAAAGCATAGGGATGCCATGAAACACGTCTCTACAACTCCGCTGCAGGATTGGCTGGGAATGAGAATCAGAGTCAGAAGAATTTTATTTTATTTTTAAATACAAAGGCGACTTAAAAACAACAACAACAAAAGCATTACTGTAACCAACCAGCGAATAAAAGCTGACTGCTCAATAAAAGTCCCCACCACTCACAAAAACAATCTTTTGGGATAATGATGCACAGAAGAATAATCTGTCCATAAAAGTAATTCATTAAAATATGCCCTAGGAAGGAGATTTTTGCATGAATAAAGACAAGAGAGAGCTCTGGCCATTATTAACATTTTTTCCTGTAACAGGGCCTTACAACTCAGGTTGCCTACTGAGACAGCAGTGAGATTTTGCTCACCATCTACGAAAGCAACTCCAACACTATTAAAAAAAATAAGTGAAATGCTCATTGTATGCATAGTCATTCTCATTTCGTGAACATTCCAAAACAGGTGTTACTTTAGACCAGCCCAAATAAGATTTTGAAGTTCTTTGAGCTGGTAGTTATACATATGACCATGTATGGCAAGCACAATTTCTCAGGGAAGTTACTGCTGGCTTTAGAAAAGATCTCTCTAGGAATAATATGTTTTAGGGTATTCTTTATATCTATTTTACCTGTATGACATGACATTCCAGCTTGTTTTGATGAACTGAAAATATAAATTGCACTACATTACCTTGACAGTTATAGATGTATTACATAGTCTGTCAGTAGCAATGTTCTAATGGTTCCCAAATTAATTTTGTTATATAAAAATCATAAATATATACTTTATGTTTTTACCCGAAGAAGTAGATTTAGTAAGCATCTAATATTTATTTTAATTTTGTGTATTCTGTTGAATATCTAAATATTTGTGGTCTTCAAAACTGGGCAATATTCTTGAAGAATGTGTTATGATCAGAGGAACCTGATGATATGGATTGAATTACTGGCTTGCTCACAGACCACTATGTCACTTTAGGTTCAATAATGAGAATAGTAATACTTTCATACCTCAAAAAGTTAGTAAGGGTTATTTTATTCATTTTCACAAAGTGCTTGGACGTGGGGACAGTTCTCTGGAATATAAAATATTACGTTTCTGGAAGTTCCATTGCTGGTTTTGATTTTAATGAAGAAATCTGGTGTAAAAGGAAACACTTAGATTAATACAACTTCTCCAAAGAAGAATCTGTTGGGGCTTAGATGGGCAAAGGGATGAATTTTGTTTTAATCTCACTATCCTCACCAGAGTTCTGCAATAGTAAAAATCAATGAACCAACACAATGGGGCTTGAGACATACTTACACTGTGAAAAACAATATTAAGCTGTGTTTGGAAAATATATAATTTGAAAGAAATGCTGACTAAATGTCCCTATATGTAATATTTTGTAGCCATTTACCACACTGGAAGTTGTTATATTCCCGTGTCTCGATTAAGGAAAAAGCTATACAAGCCATGTATTTACATGACAAATCAAGTGACAGAAGCACGTACTGGAATAGTGTTTGCTGTTAAATTCTGCCAAAGTTTCTCTTAATTTGTGGTAGTTTAATGCTATGTAGGGTGGTGCCTGTTAGTGGACTCTGGTTCTGAGCTGCTGTACTTATGTTGTTTGTCAAGGAATGCACTGTGTTAAGGATTGCAATGTAAAGGATAGATAATTGGGAGCTGATGTGTTACCGTGTTGGAAAAAGATGCAATGCAGGTTTCAGCAACAGACTTCTACTGATATGCTAGCATAAACTGTTTACTGGCTGGATTCTGCACATAGAAGAGACTATATTATGTTAGAAGTCTTTGTACAAATTTGGCTACTCTCTAAGCCAGATGTATCTATGTGGGTGTAGACAGTGCAAGAATCCCTCTTTGTGTAGATAAGATTTGTATCAATGAAACATGATTTTTTGGATATATTTCATACTAACTGGGAGAGCAAAATAAGTTGTGATGATGGCAAAAAGCACATTTATATTGTATAACTGTAATTGCACTTGGGATTCTTCTTGAATAAAAGTCTTGCCAAGAAATCACAAATGAATCAGCACTGCTAGAACATTTGGAAGAATTTTAGTTCTACAAATACTGAGGTCTAGCTTTAGGGTGAATAGACAGAGTACATACTTAGGCAGAAGAGGAGGTTAAATTAAGCAGAATGGCTATTCATTCAGATCAGAACAGGGAGAGAAAGAGGCTAACACATGAGGTTCTGCCAAAGTCCCAAGTACGTCACCAACTAGCTCACTCTGCCCAACAGCTGAGCTGCACAGGGGAGAGCTGAATGCTAATGGATTCTCCCAGCACCGGCTCCCAAGCCCAGCCTGTCCGCGTATGGAGCTGGGTTTCTGTTCAGAGAAGAATCGTTTTGGAGCTCCTGGAGGTTCATATGGCACTGTCTGCAGTTTTATATGGTCAGGAGGATTTTTCTCTGCCGTTATTCATGTTAGAAAATTGACTTACAAAAAATCTAAACATGGAGCCTAGATTTTGGAGCAGTGGGCTGTGAACTACAGAACCAATAAGCAGATCGAGCCCTCACATTTAAAGTATATATTTTATGGGTTTCTTTTTACTGCTTTGCCTGCTGTGTTCCTAGGGCAATAATTATATTATTTTGGTCTAGTATACCACCTTTCCCAGTGCTAAGCATGTGCTTAAGTGTATTGCTGGATCAAGGCCAGAAACTGTGTCATAATTAAATGGCATAAGTAAGTACATGTACATACGTGTAAATGATGCACTGGTGGTTAGGAGTGAATCTCGAATATTTGAGTGAGCCCAAGGGAAAGCAGAAGGAATCTAAATGAATAAGGACATTGTTCACTGAGGAGACTAGAAAAAGGTTAAAGGACCTATTACAATTCACTGCTACGATTCATTTATGGTAGACCTGGAGGCTGGACAGCCCAGGGGCTGAAGCAGGGCTTCCTTCGTGTCCCCAGGACAAGGTCCCCCAGGGCAGTTTGCTGAGGTACGTAGCTTTTCTTGCCATGACCTGTCCTCAGGCAACACCACTGGGCTGAATGGTTCTTACAGTATCTTTGTGCTAATAGGGCAGAAACTGTGGTCTAGAAGCTGCAAAGTCTTTGATCAGAGGCAGTTTCTGACATTGGAAATGGTTATGCAATGATCTGCAGCAAACTGCAACTGTTTCAATTGCTGGAAAGTTTTTGTATGAGAGGCTAAACTTAAAAGGTAAGGCAGCAATCCTTATATACAAAGACTAATACAACTATGGAACAAAGTAAAAATCTTAAGTTAGTAAGAGCAACGTTTTTTGCCAAAATATTTGGAGCAATATCATGACATAAAATAATAAAAATTTTATAAACTGAAGTAGTCACAATATACAGAAGTTCTGTAATACTTTTAAGGGTGAACAGACTTTTTAAAATCCTTCCAATTATACTCTAATACACTGCATTACAGTTAGCAACACTGCTGATTTGTTTTATAAATATCAGTGATCCATTTCAGTGATATAGCACTGCTTATCCACAGGTCTCAAAGCACTTAGATAAATATGATTATTTTCATTTTACTGAGGTAGTTTAAAACAAGAGAGTCTTTGTGACTTGTCTAGAAGAAGTTCATTTCTTGTTGCCATGGGCAGGTGAACTAACAAAAGATGAAGAAATGCCTTAGGATAGAAGCCACATCTTTTTTGTATAAACCATCTGAGCCTGGCCAGCTTAGGTGGGGCAGCAGGCCTGTGCAGCTAGCCCCCACCTGGGCTGGGGGAGCTCATGCCTCATATTTCTTGTTCCGGTGTTTGTGCTGATGGAGTAAACTAGCTCTGGCTGTACCTTGCAAAATGCACGGAAATCTGTCTGCCATTCCAGACAATGAAAGCAACATGGTGGCTTGCAATTGTTCATGTGCAAAAGGAAATGGCAGAATTACCAAGAGTGGCTGAGGATGGGACGCTCCCGTTTCAACTCCAGGGCACACTACTTCCAATGTCACTTCATACAGATTTCAAGCACTGTGGTTTCTTTTTAATTTAGGGCTTAAATGAACTCAACAGTCAAAGCAAAAGACAGCGAAAAGCATTGAATTTCATGTGGTTTCATGTGGTTTCGATGAAACCCTTTAGAGAGGACCGGGTTCACTCAAAGCTTAAACCAGGATTTCCTTTAAAGGTTTACTAATTGCAGCTGAGCTTATTTTTCTGACTAATCCAGGCCAACCTAGTTTTGTAGGTGTTCAGAGCCTGTGAAGAATTTTTTGAAGCTGTCACGGGTAATTTATTGAGATGTGACAAGGACAGCAGTGGTAATGGTGGAGTGCTGATAAAGTGTCAAGCCAGAAGAGAGGTTGTTCTTTTGCAGAATGCGCTGTTGGTCTGAAGCTTCAAAAATTTTCCATCCAATTTTGCAACTTAGCTTCCTTTCTCTTTTGCCTTGACTCTGCCCATACAGAAGTGTGCTGACACTGATCATATGACACTGGACAGCTCTGATCTGTGTTTGCGCAGCCACAGGTGCTCTGTGTAATGAGCCAACTTTCTCAGGAGACTAGAAGCTAGCTGACTGGTTATCAGCTCCAAGCTCAGGTCAGCCAACACCTACCTACATGTGTAAGTGTAGTCTCACTGTGTCTCTGTCTGTCTCTGTCTCTGTCTTTCTGTCTCTCTCCACTACATGTTGAGCCTAAGACTTATCTGGACTTTTAGTAGAAATCTGGTTTGCAAACATTCAGTGCTGGACTGTGGTTTAGACTTCGGGTGCTAATTTTGTCATTTTCAGTTCATACTTAGGGGTGAGATGCAGTGATACTCCAAACTGGCCACTTATGAATTAACACCTGCAAAAAGGTTTTCTGTCCTGAGGCTCAGCCGTGACTCCACCTGGTGTGTGTACCACTAGGTGTATTCCCAGCACCCCTCCAGCCCCACAAAGAGTCACACTGTGTTGCTGACAATGGGTTCTTGAAGATGAAGTGGAATCTTTAGTATCAGCTTCCCTGTTAGCAGAAGTGAAGGTGGGCTTCAAAGTGTCATCGTAATGAGCAGTGACTGGTGTGCCAGACAGCCATTGTGAAAGCCCCTGTCTGCTGTTAAGGCATAGCTAAAACAGAAAGTGATTTTGTTGTTGTTCCTTATTGTTTTTGCTTTAATCATGACCGGATGCTATGAGCATCATGTTACACTTATGTAGCTCTTGCCCTAAGCTTAGATTTCAAAATAGTAAATAGACTAAACAACTTTTTTTTTTTTTTTTTTTATTGCTGCGTGCTCCTGCCCTGGGAAAAAAAAGATGTGTTACTGCCTGACTGTGCCAGAGAACAAGAACTCTACATATAGTTCACAGACTGAAAGCTGCTTAAATAAGAAACAAAAATAGTTTTCATTTCTTTTTAATTATTTTTTTTAAAGCTATATCTGATTGTCCCTAAAACTCTTAAGAACAGGACCATCTGCTGCAATACTTTCAAGATTTGGTACTCAAATAGTTTAAAACAGTTTTATACCTTTTTTTTTTCTTTTTTTTTAGTTTTAATATAGACTTGTAAGCCAGCCACATTTTTATGATTGTTTCCCACTGTGAAAAACTCATCACATTATGGGGGAAATAATTATGAATTTGGGAAAAAATGATGAAAGAAATAATTCTCTTTCCTATATATACAGTGGGTTTGATTCTGATCTGTGGGTTTAAGCCAAGGGTAAATAACTTTTCTTGATTCTTTCCAGTTCTTTGCTAACTCTGGGATTCTGATGATGCTGGTGGGTTTTGAGTACATTTTATTCTTAGTCACTGTTGAACATGGGAATCTGGGAGGAGGTCTAAGCCCAGTGTTGCCGCATGGAGACTGGAAGATTCCTTCCTTACCTAGAAAAAAGCACTTAAAAATCCCAGATTGTTCAAAAATCAAGAGAGAGTTTCATGGACACTTTCAGATTAGCCTAATTATTATGGTACTCAGAAGCAGATAAATAAATAAATAAAATTTGTTGTTATTCTCATTTGTTTTTATGCTTTTCAAATTTTAAGGTTCATTGGTTTTGAAGGTTTCTTCAAGTGTAGCCATGCAGGCTCAGAAGTTTTTGTTTTCAAAATGAAAACCAAGATTCTCACTTGAGACATTTAAATATAGAAAGTATAGGGTTAGTATAAATGCCAGATATTATGCAACTTCATGGTAAAGTGATAAGTCAGTCACATCATTCACAAGTGATTTAAAAACAGGAAAAAAAAACATAGAAAACAATCTACTAATGACTATAATAATTTGATAATAATTCAGGATGAAAAATTCTTGCCACCATCTTATGATTTTGACAATCTTTTTTTTTTTTTTTTTCCATCTTTTGCTCTTTTGACTTACTACTGCAATGAGACTGGCATGTGATACATCTCTGTATGGATTACAATTATATTTGCTCCTGGTTAGTGGGGAGGAAAAGCAAAGAGGTCAAAGTCACTTTGGGTGCATGTAGAACTGTAATTGAAACATTTTTCAATTCTGATGAAGCAGTGAAAGCAGACTTCTAAATTACTGTAGGCCACAACTGGTGTAAAGTAGCTACTTCTGCAGTCTATGTAGCTGTGCAGATTCATGAAACATAAAATTATCCAACTTCTCTTCAGTGCTTTTGCCATTTTCAATTAATTTATAATTCCTTTTAGTCTGATAAAGAAGCACAGTGATATGTTTTGTGGTAAGCAGAATGATGGAGATGAGACAATTGAGAACTTAAGTCATTTTCTGCACAAAATTCAAGTGTTCATGGTACTCCACCTGCTTTGATGAAAGGAAGTAGATTTGAGATAAGAATTCATAAAAGACAAATTTGACATATGAAAGCAAGGTAGATGGTCTCTTTGAAGGAGACATGGTTACAAGGCAGTTACTATGGTTTTCAGAATATGCTGGGATGCCTGGGCAGCTCATGCAGGTGGCAGGACAAGTTATCTCATGAGTGGTTAGGAGATTCTAAGAGAAACCAAGAAACCAAGAAAAAATGATCAACTTTACTTTTCATCAAGTTTGACTTAATATGTTTTGTTTGACTTGCTATGTCATGTCTAATCTACTAAATGTGATTAAGAACTACACTCCTTTCATTACTTAAATAATTGTCACTTACTAGTAGTTCTATTACTAGCTTCACATGTTATGGAAAGTATGCTCTGAAATCAAACTTGAATTTCCTCTCAAGAAATGTTCATAGTCCTCAGGAGTCTGCAGTCTTCACTAAGACACAATGGCCTAGTTCTAAATAGAAAAAAATATATATCTCTTAGGGCAAATGTTAGCCTGAGCTAAGTGGGCAGGAAGTCTAAGACCCAAGTGTCGTGGCAGACTTGTCACTTGGAGCCCCACTACTTGTTTTCTCCCTAGAGCCCTCAAAACCAAATACCAGCTCTGTGCTGACGGGACACTGAGACAATATTAGTGGAAGGAAACCACAAAAAGGTTGCATCCTAAAAATAAAGCAATGGTAAACAAGGCTTAAAAAGTGTGGTGGACCAGTGGTTGGTGACACCATGTGAATCTTTTCATGATAAAAAATTCATGTTACTACTGAGTATTTTAAACCTAAATCTTTTGAATATAAAGTCAGCGGGGTTTTAAAAGAGTAAAAAAACTGTGGATGGGGATCTTTCTCACTCCTTACTAATCTGGGAATATTAGCATTTTGTTGGAGGCCAAAACCTGTCTGGGGAGGATTTCAGAACAAAGTTGATGGTACATGGCACTGGAAACTGAGGAATACTTTATCCAACCCCCCTTCCTCATCAATCCCTACCTAGGACCCACTTATTCCGTACCAGTAGCAGCTCTAAAGGATTGCTGATTGACAGAGGAATAGAGCATGACCTGCCTTCAGTTCCTCTCCCTCCCACTACAGGAACACTAAAACCACACAAGTAACACTGAAGATTTCTAAAGGTGATAGAAAGAGAGCAAAAGCAGAAGTACAGCAGTGTGCAGAGTAGATTCAGCATAGCCAAAATGTCAGAGGGAAGGGTACAAAACTGGTGCCATGGCTAACTGCATTAATGACAGCAGCAGGATTGACACCTAACGGGATGTGGTATAATATACTTTCAGAACCACGGAACAGTTTTACAGGTATGTAATCCACTCCTGTGCTTGGCTCAAGTGTGGCTATTGCAATTTTACAGGGACCTACCAGTGGCTAAAGACTAGACTACAACAAGAAAGTGTGCAGGAAGCTGGATGGGAATCCTCGGGGCTATGTTTTCATGATGGTCTGGATAGGAAAACTAGGAAATCCAACCTTATAGGTATTCTAACTTCCTTAAATTAAAATCTTTGTTAGAAAAAATGTAAATACAGTTATAAAGCATATTTTAAAAGACCTTTTTGTCCAGTACTGACTGATATGTTTGGCAGCTATCAAACTGAACATTTTATTTAAGTAAAATAAATGTGCTTTAGAGGTGGAAACTAATAGAGTCTTTGATTAACAGACTTGCCTTACTCTCTTGGACATCACGTTAATTCTCCAGTCAACAGTTATTTTTGTTCTTGAAAACACAGGTTTGAGCTGCTGGTATCCATTTTGCATTTGCTGTTTTTTTGTCTTTTCAAAAATACAATTTAAAAATGAAAGCTCAACTACCTCTGAAAAGAATGTTCATCTGCATCTTACAGAAAAGCTGATAAATGCACTCTAAAGACAGAAATTCTGTTATAATGAGTTAGGCATATAATAAGAAACATTCAGAATTACCAGTTTAGCATTCTAAATTAAGATGAAAGTGAAGAACTTACCACTTTTAAAATCTTATTTTTAAAAGCAAAAATAATTCATTTTTTTAAAAAAGAGTTTGTCTACCTTGATAAACTCACTTCCTTAGTTGCCATGTACTATGTCTATACAATAGCTTTGCAGCAATTTTTCTCATATCAAAATTTATGCACTTCCTCAGAAAAAAAAAATGGAGAAACGACTACTGGACAGTCAGCCAAAGTTTAAAATGCAGAAATATTTTCAGGTTCAGACCTAACTTTTTGGCCATACGGTTAATAAATGACAAGCTTGCTATTTCTTTGCACTGTCTGCATTAGCAGGTGCAGAAGCAGCCAGAAGGAATGGTAGATTTTTTAGAATCAGGAACAGTCTAGCAAAAAAATACTATTCAAACTGTTGTAATCCAGTCATATTGTTTTAATTGGGCAACATGACATTCTGATAACAGATGGCAACTCCATTTGAACAGACTCAGCCAGACTGATAGCGTTCTGCCCCTGTTCCTCTGAATGAAAAGCTATACGCTCGGAGTTTATATTGCAATAGCTTCATTCAGATTTCATACTTGGATAGACACTGTGCCTCTATGAAAGCAAGTAACATTTAAGGCTCTATGTATTAGTGCATAGAGGCTTTCCTGGTAGTTTCTATCAACAAAGCGTGAAGTTAGTAGGAGCTGTAATAGCTGAGCTGCTTTAGAGTTAAGACATTCCTGCAGGTAGCTGTCTACCCCATGCTCAGCCAAAGGTTCCTGTACCAATGCAGAAGGAAGATGCCTGTCTCATAGCCACTCCATCTAGGTGGTGCTGGGTGATGTCCATCTTCTATGATGGTTTATCCTAGGACACCAGGCTTTTTCAGTGGAAGTGCTACATATGTTCCCCTCTACCAACTCTGTGGTAACTCCTGGCAGAAGAGTGGGATGGACAGCTGGAGGCAGAAACATCTTTAATTTCAGAAGAAGGGTTCACCAGAACTTGTTTCTCAAAATTCTGTAGAGATAAAAGTGCTTTCTAAGCTGTGGATAGCTAGTGTAGTTTGCCACTTTGGCATGGGAAATAGCTTATTGGGTGCATTCTGTCAAAACATGCAGGAACATCCATTTCTATGGTCTCCATAACCCTTGTCATATCTGTGCACTTCACAAAATGGCAAAGTGCAGCAGGCGTGGAACACAAGTTATTTGTCTTACCCTACCCTAGGGGGCCATGTACCCCTTGGGACAGAAGAGCCTCAGACATTTGGTTCCTCCTAACAGTAATGATTCTGGGGGGAAAAAAAAAATAAAAAAAAAAGGAAAAAAAGAAAAAGAAAAAAGAAAAAGAAAAAAGCCCACCAAATCTGAAAGACTCTGGCTGCCTCCTGTGCTCTGTGTGCTTTCTCCCTCCCTTGCTGACCCTCTCAAGAACAATAATTGCAATCCAGCTGAAGTTTTTCCTGGCTCTTGCCTGTTTTAACAGATGTTTAATGATCATTCTGGATCAGTATTTACATGCGGAATGGTTTTCCATTAATTTGGAAAAAAAAATTCTGGAGAAAAAAAAGACTATGTAGGGGGATGGCAAGACAAAAACAAATAGAAAAACAAACAAATAAACAAACAAAATCTAGCAAAACCCCCAAAACATAAAAAAAGACTTTAATTCTCAGGGTGCATATATCTGGTCAGCAACAATTTAACTGCTTCCGGAATGACATTCTTAATGTCTCAGTGCTTGAAATGCTTTTGCTGTACACTTGGCAAGCACTACTGTGCAGAAGATCATGATGTACAAAACCACATAATTCCAAATAGCAGACTTTATCTATCTCAGCTGGCCCTTATTTGGCCCTCAACACTATAGTATCTAAGCTCCTCAAAATCTTTGAGATATTTGCCCTCAACATTTTAGTGAAATATGTAAGTGCTAGACTCTGCATTGTTCTTTAAGAGTAATCTCAAGCATGGCTATGAACATGGCACTTTCCCGTTACTCATGTCTTCATAGATACTTCGTAAAGCTATGAAGCTTCAGGCAGCTGCTGTCACCCTGTCAGAGCTTAGGAAGCCACAGTATTAAAGCCGTTAGGTGATACACTATGTACTTTAAAGGTGACCCTCCAGATATTCCTGAAGCCACACTTTCAGACCTGCTGACCATGGTCTCTTATTCTATTATGGGTAGTGAGGACTAAGGTTCCTTTCTAGTCAATGGAGAGAAATAGGCACTTTTAGGGCATGAATCATCTGCTAAAAGAACAGATGAATCATGCCCTCCAAGGCCTATTTTTCTCCCTTGACCATAGGAAGTCTAGACAATGATGTGGATCGAGAACGCTACGTCTCTTCGGATAAATCTCATGCCATAGTCTTGTCATGAAAACTACCATCAAAGTACAATACAGGCATACCAAAACTAAAAGCAAGACCCACAGAGGTTGTCAGCCACCTGAAACACAGAACAATAGAGTTGGGAGATACACCTATCTGTCTCTGAAAGTATCTGTTTCAAAGTGATTTGTTTGAGGTCTCATATAGCACAGACACAAAGTCTGCATCTCACAAGCCTCAGGTCAAAATGTTGTCTATTGATCTATCTTCCCTACCAGTCTGGTGGAAATGAATAAACATAATTGCCACAAATTCAGATGCTGCATACAGAAGTTCTGTTTGTTAAAGACAAAATTCTTAACGACTAATTACAGGAAGGAGGTGAAATCAGGTGTGGCTGTGCCCTATGGAGCAGTTTAAAAAGAGGGTTTGAAGCTACCCTTGTCTTTCAGTGTCCTTTGAAAATAGCATATTTAAAGCTTCCTGAAAGATTACTCTCTTAATGAGAGGAAGTCATACGTAGACCATTGGCCACAAAAATTTAGCTTTTACTCTGATTCTCATTTTACGTATATTATGCAGTGCTTGAAATCAGGATTTTGTTAGGTAGGTACTTGACTTACTGGTTATCTTCTCCTTTCAACATACGGTGTCTCCACTTGAAGCTGTTAAAATAGATTACCTCTCTTTATACTTGCAAAGGCACAAGGATAAGAATTGGCACTTCTATGAGAAACAAGATGCAAAATACTTGTATAAGTTTAGGAAAAAAAGCAGTTGTTTTAACTGCTGTTTAGACTCTAAGCTTTCATTTAGAGAAGAAAACCAAAAGTTACAGTTTTAATGAAGATCATCAAAATGTGATGGAAGTATAACTAATGCAGAAATGCCTGAATTTGCTTAATGCCTGGAACTTCAGCTCCTAAGAGACTAACTGTCTCATCAGTTGTCACCTCATGCTAAAGATAATGTTTTACAAAGTGCAAAACGTTGTTATTTCACTATTTATCAAAGCAAAAAAGGGAAGAAAGGGAATAGTTTATTATTGAGGTGACTTGTCAGAAATATACCTGGACATCAAGGATGGGAAAGAGAGGGAGACAAAGACAGACAGAGAACAAAGAGAGATTGCCAGAGGTGGATCTGAGGATGTTCCTAGTTAGGAGAGGTTAATGTATTGTTGATTAAAATGTTATCAAAAAATCAAAAGAAAACCAGTTTAGTTCCTATTTCCTAGTCTGTAATTCTTGTTCAGCTAATTTTCCATTCTGTTCTGTCAAAACACATTTTCTACAAGTTCATCTCAGAAGATAAGAGCTTTCTGGCTTTTTGGCACAACCAGGGAGTGTCTGGTTGCACAAAGTATGTGGAAATGGGTATGAATTCATAAGCAAAACTTTATCTGCTCTATTGAAGTGGCAACCAATCTGTTTCCAGTCAGTCTTGCCAGCCCAGCCAACTTAGTTAAAGCCCCACACCCACCCACCCCCCCACCCAAACCCAACTAAAGTATGTCAGGGTTTTTTAACGTTTATAAAAGTTTGACTCCAGAAGCTTAGGGATTTCAGCTTCCAGCTGGTAGACAAGAGGTAGATGTTTGACTTACACTGAGCATGAGAAATATCCAGACTCAGACACCCAAAGCAGTGGCAGATCCCACAGGTGGGAGGCTTATTGGTTATAGCACCAGATCCTATGAGCACAGCTTTTTGTGTCTGAACTGATCCTGGAAGATGCCATTTTTGTAATGGGAAAAAGGAGTTCCATTTTCCTCCACACCATATCCAGTTGTATCACTTATGTTTCTAGGAAAGAATACTAACTTTTCCTCCTTTCATTGACAAGGTAGATTTATATTGAAATACAGATGCATTGCCTCTGTGAACTTTCATTAGTATTACTATTCATGTGATATAATTTCTGATAGATAAAAAAACAAGAAATGGGTAGAAGAATATTATTGTTAAGAATCAAGGTAAGAAGAAAAATAAATAAATAAAATAAAACCAAAAAAAAAAAAACCACCTACAAACGCTTTGTGTTTTCCACAAAAGAACATTTATCTGCAGGAAACAAATGAGTAAACTTTGATTGCAGGAAATCATGGTAGTACTTGATCCTGTTTAATACCTTTTAGTTAAGGATTTTAAGAGCAAAAAGTTCCCCCTGTATTTCTCTATCAGTTAGTAGAAATGGAAATGTGCATGTTACTCCAGATTTATCCCAATGAAAACAGAGTGAAAACATCATGTACTAGACAACTAATAAGCAATGATATTACATAAAACTGATTCTGAATTTATTTCATTTTATTTCACTTCCACTAACTCCATAAAATGTTTATGCAAGTAGATGGGATCAGAATCAATCTCTTCCTCAAAATGAGAGACAAATGAATGACAATGCTTGAATTGCAGTTTATACTGCACAAAATTAACCATAAACAATTATATATTTTTTTTCTAAAAGATTCAAGAGAGAACAAGTCTCACTCCTCTGTTGTAAAAATGACATTCAGTCCATTTTCCATACTTCTCTTTTGAAAGAAAATATTAAAAGGTCTATGGAAAAAATGAACAGGCATTTGGCAAAACTTGGCTTCTGTCAAACTGGCAGCAGTTACTGCATTACTGAAACACATTCATAAATGCTGGCTGCTTCTCCCCTGGGGGAATGCCAGTAAAAGTACCCACCCTGGCCTCTCCCTTTCCAGATACACCAATTTAACATTCTTAGGTCCTGCTGACATATGTCAAAATTCAAACATTATAAAGTAGGTCTTTTTTGCCATTCCAGCTAACTCTAAATCAAGGCAAATAAGGGCTACATCGGTCCATTTCATTTGTATGAATGACTTCAGACATCAGACAAGTATATTATGACCTTCAACTATTTATATGGGATATAAATAAAAGATTAACTTGTTAAAACACAGCAAAATTAGCACTTCCCTAATATCCCTCAAGAGTTCTTTATAACCAGAAGAGAAAAACAATTTTCTTTATCCCATTGGTTTTAATTCAGGACATTCATGTTATTACAATAATATTGTCATGTAAATGGGGGCAAAATTAAAGCTTTCTATACAGACCAGCAATAATTCAAATTTCCATAAGTCTAATTCTAATCCTTTTTTAAACTGAAATGTATCAGGAAACAAGGACAGCTGTTGATACATATAGACTCATTCCACCCAGGCTTTGAGCAAGTCAGATGTTGCAAAGCTCCCCTTTGGGAGTTCAAGCTAATAAGCATAATGCTGAAGTGAACAGACTTTGCATTTCCTTCTGCATGCACGTGTACTGCTAACTGCCCCATCCCGCTGTCTCCTTCCAGGTCTCTGACAGGACAAGCAGGTGACTACATGGCATAAGATCTTTGAGATCTGCACCCTTCCCAAAAGTTCATTCTGCAGGACGGAGTGATCCATGCCATTAGTATCAGTTATGAGCAGTGACATTTGCTCAGTGGACCCTGTAAAAATCATGGCTATGGTGGCCTAGGCACTGTAGTTATACTAAACGCTAATAAACAAAACAAACACTTAGGCCTCGTTTGATACAGAAACTGGCAGATATGGGCACTAGAATTCTTAGGATGCATTGACATCTTGTGGCCAAGAAAAATATAGCACATCACTACCTACTGCCAGGATGCGTTACAGTAATACAAGTGCAGTATTTGAGGGCATACATAAGCTAATTTCAAAACACATACCTTGATACTGAGAAGATTGTACTCAGAGTAGTATGGATGTCTTACAGAGAGAAAAACTGAAGAGTTATCTAGTTTGTTTGGAGGCATTTCCAGTCTGCAATGAATTCTGTGCTGCTGCAGCTAGGCTTCTACTGGTATGTGTTGGTTACCACTACAGGACAGTCCCAAAAGAAATGGCAGGATATACGTTCTCAGCCTGTAGGAACCTTAGAAGATGCACAAATGAGAACAGTTACACAGTGCTCGCTCTTTCTTTCTGTTTCTCAGTGTATATATCTAAAACGACTGTAACGAAACTGTGCGTGGAATTCATTGCTGCAGTTGTGATGAGAAATTTGTGGGAAAAGCAGGTTGCAGAGTCATTGGAGAGCCACAGGAGAAATAATTTTATCACCAGCTGGACACTGAGATTCGATGCACTGACTGGTTTGTGACATGAGCAATAGGAATTATCTAAGTCTTTATACAGCTTTTATTAGGAAAGAAAAATCTATCTCAAAGCATTTTTACCCACAGCATTTTATCAGGGTTGTTATTGAGGCCATCGTTCTTTTATGTATGTCAAAACTAATCATGGAGTGATAAATCACATAGTGATTTGCCTAGGACCATCCAGAAGCCTAGTGTCAAAGAAATAGTTTAGTATCTAATTTCTTCCAAATACTCTGTTATACTCACTGTTTCCCTTTCACTGTCATGTCTCTCAAACGAAACATACCTTCTTTTGCCCCCCACTTGATGCCTCAAAGCCGTTGCACCTGCCTTTAGTATAATGGCAGCACATCTCACCGTCAGACTGAGTCCTCACAGGTAAAGCACAGATAACCAGCAGATCCATGATTCTGTGTGGCAGAGTAGTATTGCAGCTGGGTGACATGCTAAATGGCATGTTTCCCAGCACCTACCTAGCATCTCAAGCTTTCATTTGTTCTGTGAAAGGCCAGAACTGTATTTATTCAAGACCATAACGTCCTCATAACCTCCCCTCTGTGCTGTGACCTGACACTGTCACACTATATAGTCAAGATTCCACTGTCACAACAGGTTGTGTTCAGTCACTTTCTGAACTGCTGATGTTTTTGCAAACTTTGCATGAATTTTGCTGGGAAACCACTTTTAGTACTGTTCTCTTTGAGATACTGAATTCAATCAGACATTTAAACCAAAGTGAAGTTGGAGCACAATTATATGTAAAGGGAAGTTTCAAAGTCAGCATGGATCAATCAAGCTACATATTTTTTTCCTGCAAAGCAAAATTTCAGATTTTCATCCTCTGTAGTACAAAACCGATGGGAAAAAAGAAAAATAACCCCCCCAAAACTAGCATGTTTCTTTGTCACTGTTTACAGTTTACACTGCTTACAGTCAAGAGCAACTGAAATACTTTACTAAAAGAGTATGCAATTAATATTATACTCAGAAAAAATGAATTAGACAATACAAGGGCTAGTTTTAGGGCACATTGTTAAGGCTAGTTAATGTAGGCGTAATATTTGATAAGCCTAAATTACATTCAGGACCTGAACAGATATTTTTTCATGGTGGTATATTGTACCAGATGGCCACTGCAGATTCCCACTGGGGTGTCCTCTATTGTGTGGTATTGACATGTTTTTAGGATATTACACTAATGACACGGCATCTGAGTAGTTCCCACACAAAAACAGCATCAGTCTACTAAAATTCCATGTTTAGCCCTGGAACATTGCACTGCCTCATTCACAGTCACTTCTTTTTTTCTTTTTTATTTTTTTTCCCCCAAAGGTTTTAAAATGTCTTTAGCTCAGGTGTTTTGAATTTGTTTCTGATAGAACAGGTCCAGGTTTATAAAATATCTGTAATGCCAATGTGTAAAAATGTTCTGGGAATCAGTGATTTAAAGCATTTTTTTTTAATTTCACCAAATATGTTTTTTGAAAACACCTAATTTTTCTGTTTTCTTTCATTGACTTTTGCATCCTTCACTAATTTTTCTTCTTCTCTATTCTTTTTTTTTTTTTTTTTTTTTTTTTTTTTTTTTTTTTTTGTGGGAGTTAAGCAAATGGCAACATCAGCATTCTCCATGGTGATCAAAAGTTGTCCTGGGAAAATAAAAAGATAGAAAAAATCTGTTGTAGTAAAGGTACTATAACAGGACAGTTGGCCACCATGAGATGTGGCTACATGGTTCATGTCTTCTGGGGCTGTGTACATGTGCCATGACTATGGTTGCACCCAGTGGTCTAGGTGTTTGGTAAGTAGCGCAGCTTTCTGAAACAACATTGATGTGACAGCACACGGCATCCATCTGCAAGGGTCCCTTCTCCCAGCAACTTGGTGAAGGCATAATGGCATGAGTTTATGAATATGAATAGAGCTGCAGAGGAGAGAGACCTAAAATAGTGCTCCCACTGAGAGAAAGGCAGACAAAATTCAGCCCATTAGAGACATTTACAGAGTTGAAGCCAAACATCACACACACAGGGAGCTTTGAATTAACCTTAATAGATGCAGCGATTAGAGTCCTCACCTCAAGGACAGAAGGAACTGGAAGGCTGGTGCAGGGGACAAAGGATTACCAGGGAAAATGGAAGGAGCTAAGAAGGGGGTGGATTACATATGTGAGGAAGCAAGGCTTCTGTATATGACAGGAAGCAAGGCTTATCCCCTTATCATTGAATAACTGCCTGTTTTTTGGCTCCCAGTCCATAAAAATGATGTTGAGTTTTGTGGTCTGTGCTACTGCAGGAGGTCACAGTTGATGATAGTTCTTCCCACTGAACCATGAAAGGCCATAAACTGTGGCTGCTTGGTCTTTCGCAGTTGCACAGAAGACATAAGAAAGCAAACCAAGGTGATTTTGGGTTGGACTTACCTTTGCTCTTACTTCCATAGCAATAAACGGTGTCAGGTCAGAGCAAGCATTTTAGGATCATTGCTGTTTAGGTTGCCCTAGTGTGCCCCACTAGAGGACCTTAGTGACGGTGTTTTGTGCAAAGGAAAGACAATGATGTTAACCTTACTGAGGCTGACAGGCATGCCTGTCAGTGCTATATGTGAATTTGGGAGGAAGACAGCTGTTATCACTGGGAAATGGACTGAGGTTACTAAACTCTTCCCCAAACAGCCATCAGCCAATAAAGACTATTGGCAGTCAAGCCTGAGTGGACAACTGAGTCTGTGTTTGATGCCACAAGACAAACATAATGGATTACAAGGAATAATCCATTCTTAATTTTAAATACCATACAGACTGCTTTTTATCAGTTTCAAATTTCCAGCTTTTTGTCTGAAAACCATTTATGCTAATTATTAAAAAAGAAGTAATATTTTATTTTAAATAAAATTTCCAAGAACCTCTAGCTGATAGGCAGTCTTAGGCAGTCTTGGTTAATAGCTGCATGGCTGAATGTGTCATGTCTGTGCCAAATGTAAATATGCAAATACACTCTCAACGGACCTGAGCTGCAAATTCAAGCATACATACTCTAAGATCAAAGGAGCTACTTCCAGAAGCTCGGTGTCTGGTGGTTAAGAATCAGCCTGCCCCACATACCTTTTAGAAGGTCAGTGCCATGTAAGGCTATATGTAGTAGTTCCTCTAACTTGCAATGTGTCTGCCAGTAAGGGATGCCCAATAAGTAGCTCAGCTCGGTTCTCCAACAAATAAGCAGGAATAGCACCCTACGCAGTGTTTTGTGTTTCTGGCAGTAAAAGTTGGGTAAGTACATTGTCTCCTTAAATTTCTGTATTGGCCTCAAGTCTGGAGGGAAAATCAGGGTGCTGGTAGGGCAAAAGGCAAGGCAGCATAGAATTAGGGTTTATTCATGGCATTAACACAAACTCCATATCTAACCCTAAGCAAGACAGGTATTTCCTTTTTTATGCCTCAACTTGCCTGCCTATGAAAAAGGTGCTAGTAGCTCCCTACCCTTAGTGCTCCCTAGTGCTTAGAGAATTAATTTATGTCTAAAGTGCTTTGAGCTCCTATGACAGGGACCATTACAGAAATATGAAATGTTCTTGTTATTTTTCCAGTGAAATGAAAGTATCCAGTCACTCAGCCAATTGGCAAGATAATTCAGATGCTTTTGACTGTGGATATCTCTGTTTTCCAGGCTTCAGAGGGGCACGTCCAACACCTGATAGCTAGGTTTGGTTGCCCTTCTCTAAAATGAATGATAGCTGTGTTTTTAAACAGAGATAAGGGGGAAAGGGACAGTGAAGGATAATGGCAGTAGTTTGGGGCTGTCTCTTTTGGCTTGGCCTCAGCCCTCTTATCTCACCTAATGGCAGAATGAGTGCCAATGTTTATTTGGCCATTCTCATTCACCAGCTGCTCCTGTACCATGGTGTTTTTCTTCCCAGATGGCAGCACGATGTTCCACGATAAAACTGACACAAAAAACAATGCAAAATTTGTCTAAGAGAGGTTCAGCAACCATGAGAAAAACAGCTGATATCTTTCAGAGCTAGCCAAGTTGCCTGACCTTGATGCCAGAGTAATTATGGTCTGATTTGAACAGTGGGTAAGAAAAGAAAAGGCACTGCCAGATTTATCAGGTATGTTTCTAGAAGAGGGAAAAAATATATTAAAGCTACTTTCCAGTTTTTGGCTCTGTGACAAAATCAATTGCTGCAATCTGAAAAAGCTCCCAGAAGTCCCATATATTAGCGGGTCTTGTGAACTACTACACGCTGGCTAATTAATGACCTTCTAGATACGTATATTTCATTCAATTATACTGTGATCTCATTCAGAGGAACGGTGATATGATATAAACAGCTGTATTTTCCTGGGTTTCATCTTTCATTTGTCAATATTTAAAAGTATTTAATAGATATTTAATATTCAAATAGTATATTTTAAAAAATATTATCTCCAAACTCTTAGTTAAATCATTAAAAAGGAGATGTAAGCAAATTGCTTGTTTTATTAACCTAATCTCTCGGAAGGCAAGATATTTTTTCCCTAGCAGACAGTACACATGCATACAATACTTTTTTGTTCTGCCTTAAGATCTGATGATTTTAAAATCTAATAACTTTAGACTTAACCCTTTTAAATGATCCTTAAAAAAAGACCAAACCACTACTTCACTTGAAATAGTTTTCACATTCCAAAAATCTTCCTTTCACCCCAAAACTCCAATGTTTGTCTGTCTGTTTGCCTGAATTTCCTGTTTCCTTGTATCCCATGTGCTGACCTTAAAATCAAGTTAATCTCATCAGATTCTGAAAATCTATCGATATATACTGATTTCAATTTGTCAGGATCCAGCTGCAACACTGGGATCTCAGATTCTAGGTTCTTCAGGGAAGAGACAGCATCTTCAGAGCCAGTGCTGAGCCCTCCTACCCACTCCCTTAATCTCCCACCTGTTGGCTGGTGCAGCATGATGCTCACTAGCGAACAGATGCATGCACTCGCACGCTCATCTCCCAGGCACCCTGCGCTCATGGGTCCCTACGAATACCAGCACAGCCCTCACAGCACTCACACGCATGGGGTAAAGAGTGAGATTACACAGTTAAGAAAATATTTAATAATAAGACAGGGCAGACTGCAGTGATTAGGTACAGGGCTCAGTCGGATGACCATACTGAGCAGCAACAGTTTGTATGTGATGGGCTCCTTTTATACTCCTTTTTGTCTCTTTCATCCTTTGTTGCTCCACAGCCCCCTTCCCCTAAACAGTCCTTCATAATTTTGCGTAGGCCAACAGAAATCCCTCAAATATCCTAGATCCTCACGTTCCTCTTGTTTAGTTCTTCTCACCAGCTACAAAGTCCAAGTAGTCTCTTTCTAAAGTGATGCCTGTAGTTTCTTGATGGCCTGTCAACTAGTCACTGGAGACTTTTGGTCTTCAGCATTGTTTCTGTTATGCCTTGTCTACCAGATCTGTGTCTCTATGTGTTCTTGTGACCTTGATTGAATAACCTTAATGAAGCAGAGACTCCCCTTCCAAATACCCTTACAACAGGGACTTGCTTTCTTTCAAAGATGGATAGAATTTCCCATGTGTCGCTTTGAATTTTCTTCATACAGAGTCTCTAATAACTGCCTGGTTCTGTTTTTAAGGGAGCAGTGAGAATCAAATAAATTGGAAGCACTAAAGTTAGAAAAGAAAAATTAATGTTTTACTTAAATAAAATACTGTGTAATAAAAATAAATTATTCTACTGATAACTCAGAGATACCCACCTGACTTTTACATAGTTTGATCCAAACCCCTCAAATTCATACTGTTAACCTCTTCCACTTCACCCATCATTGAATACTGAGGAATGCAAGACCAGCTGACCTGCAGAAGGATACCGAACACATGCTCTGCTAGCTGCGACTCGGGTATTTGTCAGGGAGCAGTGGAACAGCGCTGTGTTTCAGTTCTGCTCGTGGCAGATTGCGATTTAGTGGTTACAGACAGCATTGCTAAATGTCACGGTGTTCACAGTTCATTCATATGTGGAGCCTGAGCTAGGCATCTCTAAAGAAAAAAAACATGATTTTTTTTCTCATTTGAGTTAAAGATCCAGAATTTTTGTTGTGGAAATGATAGCAGAGTGACACAACTTTACATGTGGCCAAGGCCGTGGGTGTATGTGCTCTCCTAGCTCCATCTCTGCCAGACAAAGAAATTACAGTTCCCACCTGATCAGCACTGCCCCGAGCTGATTACCACTGTCCTCCTCAGATCTGCCAATTGAGCACTCCCTCGGAGCAGCTCCCCTTCCTATTAGCCTGAATTAGCCAATGGAGCTATCCCTGCATATGAGGGAGTCCTCGTACCAGTAATTTAGGCAATAGATCAGAGGGACGGGCAGCATGCAATGAGAGATAATAATGAAGAGACTGTAGAAACTCTTCAGCTGACACTGGAAAATGATTTATTTTGTCAGCATAGATTACAGGAATAGTTCATTTACCATAGTGGCAGAGAGGATGATGTTATTTCAATTGTGCTAAGGTCTTCTGCCCAGTATGTTTCAGAGGTAGGTTCTGAAAGGCATTGAAACATTAGAAAAAGTTTTTGGAAGGTGCTAGGACAACATTTCTTGTTTTCTGGCTTTCCAATTTCCTGTGTATTCCCCAGGCTAGAAGGAGTGATGTAGGAAAGCTTTAATTTCTTTCCTTCATTTTTTGCCAGTCACTTTATTTTCAGTAAATGCCAGCCAAAACAAACAAACAAACAAAAATACCATGTAAGCCTCTCTAACATCCCCAAACTGAGCTTTTGTGAGGAGAACCAGCACAGATATATCATTACAGAAATCACCATTCCTGGAATGTGACTTCTATAGCAGAAAAAAGAAAAAAGGTCATTCTCTTTTAAAAAATGAATTCACTTCTTTAAGAAATCCACATTCATGTTTGCACATCCTTGTGCCCCAGACCTTTCTTTACAATATCTCTGTCATTAACTTTCACTTATAAGGTTTCTCACAAGAATCAGCAAAGCCACCTGTGCAGGAGCTGATTGGCATAGTACTAGCCTCAAACAGGTATGCTTGAGCACTGTATGTACCAAAATTACTTACCACTCCAATCGCTAATACCTCAGTAAGATTGTATGGGTAGAAAACACTGGATATTTGCACGGATCTGTGATTTAAGGAGGTATTGAAATATTAGAATAAAACGTGTGAAATTCTTGGATTGATGTATAAATCTGCATATATCCTTATGTAATAAACAACAATGCACTGATAAGAAAGAAGGCTAAATTCTTCCAGTAGACTATGCATTTTTTGTTTCATTCAGTTGTACAGCTTTTTGTGTTTTAATAATGTACGAGATATCAGATGCCTGACAAAAAATCTAACTTGTATATTCTCTAGATGTTCTATTTCAATTTAATGGTGATATAAACCAACACTAACTTTTTGTCACCTCTTGTTGTTGACCTCACTCCAGACTGAGTATTTTAGCCAATGTAAGCCTTTAATCTTCTATATCTTTATCAACAGAACAAAATAAAACAATACAAAGTCAGCAGAGTAACTGAAGTGCAGTTTCAGACTGTTTGATGTACAACAGCCTTTTGTGACTTGTTAGCTTCAAGAAGGCGTGTTTTACCGCATGATAGAATGTGCATCAGTTCCCTCTCTAAAAGCACATTCTTCTTGGGCGGGCTGACAAGGGACACTTATCTTGTGCTATAATTCTGTCTATGCCAGATTCATAAGTGAAGTGGTATTTCAACCTAGACTAAGTGAGTGAATTAGATGTACTTTCCTGGAGGAAAATCAAATATCTTAAGGCAGTGAAAGAGTTAAGAAGGTCATTGGATTTGCCAAGCATCATGATGTAATTCTTTGAGTTTACTCATCTCAGAATGACTTAAGGCTCTTGATAATGTCCTCCGTCTTGAGATTCCAACAGAATCAGAGGACTGTCTCTACAAACAAGATTAAGCAGTAGCAGATCTAATGAAAACTTGGTGCTAATTCAGGAAGTCATTCTAAGTTCCTGTGGATCTCTTAGATTCTCAATTCCTTCCAATACAAACTACAATCTTTTAACTAGTATTATGATGTAGATCACACTTACGCTTAATAAAACACTATGTCAAAACAGCTTCTTGCTCAATTGGTATATTCATTGGAGTGCCAAAATACAGATTTTTTTTTTCTCGTTTTCAACCCCCCTTTTTAAAACTGCATGGCAAAGGAAAAGAATCATAGCACGTACTGTGGCTCATACATCATCAAAATTGTTAAGTAGGAACTAAATATAACTTGTGTGTTAAAAGTCACCTGGTGAAATAACCCTGAAAGCTGCATATAAAGCAAGGACATCAGTTCCTAGATTTACAAAAGTTTGTTTCTCTGTTTTATTAAGTTCAAATATGTAAAAAAAGACACTTCCATCCAAACAGAATTTTGTTTTACCTTTTTCCTTGAAGACTTTCCCACTAGCATTGCATTAGCACAATTTGTCATAAGTTGTGATGAAGAACAGGGTTTATGTACAGAACAGAGTTACCTATTTGTTCTGTTTTTAATCTTTGTATTCACTCATGAAAGCTCACTGTAAACTTGGAATCTGATCACATGTTCTGAAAGTAAAATTATTGCTTATGAAAGCAAAAATGATTATAGACAATTTCAGATCCACAAATACCTTTGGTAATCTGTTTTAGCACCAAATGAGTGTTTTTTTTTGTCCTAACTTTTTCCAACAATTACACTCTGATTCTATGCAAAATGGTTTTCTTACTTTCATTTTATTTCACCTGAAGCAATTAACTGGTCAGCATTGCCTGTAATCTTTGACCCTTTATAAATCCCAAATGTCTTGAACGGTTCCCTTAGGCCAGCTGCAGAATCTGTAACTCTTAACTCCAGGACATTTCATGGTATACAGTATACGCACACAGAAATATAATTCAGTTGTCAGAGATCAGGATTTCCAAGTTTTGTTAGTAATTACCTTTCTGAGCCTATACAACAAAATGAATGAGACATAACATCTGTTTTCTGGTTTCTTAAGTAAACTTATATCGAGTGAATTCAATCATTGATTAACTGTTCAAGCCAATGAGATATCACGCTTTTCAAAGTCAGAAATTATTACGATTTCCATTGACCCTACGATCTAATTAGAACTGAGTGGAAAACAATTTTCTCAGCCTGATAAAATGTTTGAAAGATTTCAAGAATTTTTGCATCCTCTTACAACCAAGAAGCCCTGTAACAGCCTTCCCAGTGGCTGGAACCCCGAGTCTACTGTATAGAAGTTCAAAACTCTCCTACCGTTAATTGAAATCAAAGAATGTGGGTTTCCCACATCTTATTTGTAGCCAAACCACTAGGAGCTAAGGTATCACTCTTTGCTGGTTTTGATCTAAAATGACATCATAGAGATGTGGGTGGCTCACAACTGATGTGGGCTCTGGGAAGCAGGATTGATTTTGAGGCTTGGGAATGGAGCAATACTATTATCGGACAAGGGAACTCAAATCACTGTACTCATTTACTATATGGATATGAGAAGGCACTAAAGAAGATTAAATTTTGTTGAAAAGAAGTTTTTTTAACAAACCCATCATTTCTGAGCTGTAACTACCATACATCTGTATTTTCTATGGATTGATGTTTCCTAGTTCCAACAAAGTTCCCTGAGGATGGATTTTTGATTAAGTACACACCATGTCTGGCATTACGCAACTACTGAAAGAAACCTTCTGTTTCCACAGAATGCTGCTTCATCTCCTTGCAGATGAATTTTGATGAGTGTAGATTAGGGAGGTAGACAAGGGAGAATATGGAAGTTTTCCTGATGCACTGGAAGCTCAGAAATCATAGAATCATTCAGGTTGGAGAAGACCTCTAAGATCCTCTAGTCCAACCTTTAACCTAGTACTAAAGTCCACCACTAAACCATGCTACTAAATTCTACATCTACATGTTTCTTGAAGACCTCCAGGGATGGTGACTCAACCACTACCCTGGGCAGCCTACTCCAATGCTGAACAACCCTTTCTGTAAAGAAATTTCTCCTAACATCCAACCTAAACCTCCCCTGGCACAACTTGAGGCCATTTCCCCTCATCTTATCACTTGGTGCTTCATAGATATGAAGGAATAGGAGGGTAACGTGGAAAGACCAGGGGCTGAGAAAGATGTGGGATATATAAAAAAATATTGTCAAATCTCTAGAACAGGCTGATAAAGGAGTGGGAGCCGTTTGGCATCAGAAAAACTTTGGAACAGGGGCTTTGGTCAGAGTAGCCAACACTGCTAAATCATTAATTGCAACGGGCAAGAAGTAAGGGTAATGCAGTCAAGCACTCAGGTCTAATCACAACCCCTTGTTTTAAGAACATAACCAGTATGTATGAAACTAATACTGCTTCTAACAAAATAAATGTAAGTTTTACTAGTCTCTGCAAAATCAGCAAATCTGATCCCTAAACTCTCGCATTCTTGCAGAAGCTTATGAAAATTTACAATCTACTTGTATCTATGGGAATGACAGATTCAGGTCTCTGAAATGGAGCCTATCAAGAATTTTATAACTTCTGAAATATAAAAGGAAACATTTCTAGTCCACCCTCCTTGTCAATTCTGGATTATTTGTCATTTCAGGGAATCCATTTCTAGGCAAATATAGGCTCTTCTGACCAACTGTATTCTTTTCCTCACAGGCACGTAGTCCTTTGAATAAAGGTAAAGAGAAATTGATTATAATCCCAACTGACTGAATAGTAATAATTAAAAACAAAAACAAAACCTGCCAATGAAAGCCTGGATGTTTAACAAGTCTTCAATTTATGTGAGACAGACTAAAACTTCGGACAATTTTTTCTTTTACTTTTTGGCTTCATGGTTAGCTGCTGAAAAACACTGCTCTTGGTCTCCAGGTGGACACCTCTGTTACTCCCATCTTTAAAGGCTGAACTATTTGTCGAGAATTCAGACCCAACAAACAGTAAAATAAAGTGGTCTAAAAAATCTTGCTAACCTCTTAGCTTCAATCTTCCCAGAGTGCTCTTTGGTCCTGAATAAAAGTATTTTTAAAATGTTAGTGTACTCATAAATAAATCTCTAGATAGGTAACAGGAAATTCTCCTTATCAGAACTACTCCATTTGTTCTTTGTTAGATTCTCCTTTGCTTGAGGAAAACTTAACTCTCTGTCATGTTCCTGACAGCATCATTATTTCTAAATCCAGATATCGTCCATACTATAGAATGGTCATGTTTAATATTTTTGCAGTTTTACCTAACACTAGATAACATTGTTGTGTAATAGTCTTCTCACTCTGCCTTATTAGCATGCAAAGCCAAGAAATATTGTGAAAATTGTCACAAAATTAGCTACTTGTAAATGGTATGGTAAAAATCTTGTAAATATATTTTGTTTAAAAACCAAATATGTGCTGTTGCACAGGAGTATAAGAAAAGGCATTTAAATTGCTTAATATAACACTTCTTTCTTAGCCATCAATGATTTGTGACTATATCAAATTGCTTCTCTGTCTCCTACCTGCTTACAAAACTCTGCCTTTTTTTGCTCCACACTACCTGGTTATTCATCACATTATGAATAATACATTCCATTCCACGTTATAGGAAATGTATTTACAAATGGAGTAGAACTGTATCATCAGATGTGCAGTTTGTAACTTTGCATTTTAGAGTGAGCTAAATGATTGAGAGTGCTTGAAATCAAAGCAACCTCCATTATTTATATTACAGTCAGCCTGAATTTGACTGTCCTCTAAATCTGTTGATTTGAGCCAAGTATAGGGCTTTACTATACTATTGACTTTTAAACAGTACTGTCCATTGATTTAATTGGAGAATCCTGATTAAAAATTGATGTGACAATGTGCCCTATTGCCCTCGGTCTGCACATAAAGCTAGCACTGATGTTATGTCTGCAAAGTTATAGTCATTCATATTCAACCACTGTTCTGCAAGTTGTGGTTAAAATTGCAGCTCATCTTTTTAGAGAGAATACCAACAGCAAAAAGCAGATACCAAGACCATTCCTTTTTTTTTCATAAGGGACTGGAAACAGATGTGAGCCGTATTCACTTCCTGTTTAAATGTTCATACTTGTATCTGTTTGAAAAAGATTTTGGATTCAAGCATCCCTCACAGGAATAGAAACTGGGACTCAGTAGGACTACCTGTGATGGAAGAGCTGAATCAGTTATCTCTTGATCAGTGTTGATATGATCAAAGAAACAGAGGCTGAAGTGTAGCAGGATATAAGAACATTTGTGAAGAATATCTTAGTGCCAATAAAGAACTTGTAAAGCACTCCCTTCTAGTTTCATGCTGTACTTGTTATGCATGTACTTGCAGCACCCCTCTTTCATGCAGTGAATTACCTTCCTTAAAGGTAAAATTTAAAGAATACCGCCCTACTGATGCTCTCTAAATCAAAAAATTTCTACAGATTTTCTTAATTGGCAGACAATATTATTAAAACTGACTTTAACTACTTTTAGAGCTATATCTGAGATTCACTCTCACATAGCATAAATGTTAACTACTAGCAATAACTCAATGTATTATATGCAAAATATCTCAGTAGCAAGTGTTACTGAGGAAGAAGAAATGAGAAGATAGCTTCTTTTGTCATTGTAAAATGAGCTTAAGGATACTAAACAAAAATAGAAAAGGAACCAATTGAAAGGTTTACACAGATCAGAGTATCACTGTTCTAGACAGCCAGAAACACGGACAGAAGCACTACATGCATCCAGATGGCCAAACACAGAGATACAAGTTAAACTGATACAATCTCCACATTTGTACCTGTATATTCTTAAAAGAAATGTTTTTGACCTTTTACTGCACTGTAGATGCTGCAATTATAACTTAGTCACAATTTTAACAAGTCCAACCCCATGCTAAAGAAAGACAGTATAACATAACCATACAGCTAAACCAACAGAAAGTATATGACTTATAATTCTGCTTTCCCTGCACATAAGCATTCCAGACACGCTGGCTTTAAGCATATATTCTTGAAGCATCACAATCAAAGTCCAATATTTTTGGAGAATTTAGTGGCAAAGCATGAACTGATTGTATATATGAGATCAATATTGAAGTACACCATACAACAAGACTCCATATGAAATGAAATGCTTTTTCTGTGGGCATATTTCATTTGTATAACACTCGCGGTAGGATTCCCATAATTTGGAGATTTGTGATTTCCTCAAAAGTTTTGTTGTTGTTGTTTTAAAAAATTGCTTGCAATTCCCATATTATACCAAAAGAGGGCGCTTAAAGCTTTCACTATAAAGCCGAAAGGAAATACGCCGAAACTTGGATTACTTTCCAACAATATTTTAGAAATCTTCTCCCACTTCACAACATACTAAGCAGAAATATAAAGTCTGTCACTAGACAATGAGATATAGCATGTGAAGAAATATATAGTTACTTCTATGGGAAATGACATTTCAATATATTTGTATATCCACATTATTCATGGATTACACAGCCAGAAAGGATAAGTGTGATCACCTAGTTTGACTTCCTATACAGTGTCCTGAATTAATTCCTTCTTAAATGAGAAAAGCTGCTTTAGGAGAATGTTCTGCCTTGACTTAGAATTGCCAGTATTTACAAAATCTACACAGTGTATTTAAATAATTTCACTGACTTTATCTGAAGTTTTGAAAAAGTATCTAAAATTCCTAACTCATTTTTAGTGTCAAGATCTTACTGTTGGGTAGTTCCATTAACTTTCAAAATTAATTTCCATTAGTCATTGTTGAAATCAAAATCATGCCTGCAGTAAGAAGCCTAATTTCGAATATCTGGAATACTTCTTTAAAGCAGTGAGTAACAGCAAGGTTGGCCTAGTGTATCTAGCACCTGGAAGGAACAAGTCTGTTTTCTGTTTGTAGCTTGACTGTTTGCCTGTAGTTGAGCTTCAGTCGTTGCATTGTGCAGTGCCTCAAATTCCTTGTTTGCAAAATGGACCTCATTTTTAAAAGTTCTTTGGAATCCCTGATCAGAAAGCACTGTATCAGATAAACATGAGCCATACATAGTTCTTCGTTGCCTTGCATCTCCCAGATTGCTCTAGCAGAGAGGTAAATCCCCACTGGAAATGCAAGCTACTATATAGGTATTCTTGGAAGGATTAGAAACTGTATTTTCCTTTTCCAGGAGAGAAAATAGTCCTAAAACAAGCAGAATGCTCTGTCCATATGTGTACCACAACCCTGGAATTTATCTAAGTGTTTATATTTAGGTATTTAGACATTTAGGTATGCCAATAGCTGCATGTCTTGCTTCTGAACTACAGAAAAGCCTGAAGTTTTCCTAAATCTCTAGTTCACTTAAAATTTAACTCCAGACCTTGAATTTTGGCCTTCTAGAATATTTGACAAAGAATCCAAGGAGGTTTACCACTCCACATTGTGCCATAAGGACGCAAAAAACTTTCAGGAGTCAAATCCTGCACAGGAGACTTTCCTGATCAGGCCGTGTGGATGCAGGAGCAGTTCCAGAATCCAAACTCCCAAATCCTATTATTTCAGTAGGTACCTCATGTCCAAATGCCCTAACTTTATACACATGATCCACACTACTGTCTAAAAGATGCAGTTTAGGGAACGTGAAATAAAATTCACCAGAAGTAATTGTTGGCAGGAGACAAACGATGAGTGAACACCATAGCTATGCAGACTTCTTCACGGGGAAGAAGAGTGGAGGAACTGATATTAGCATTGCACTGTGCATATGCACTGTTCACAGTTAGCACTCCTGTGGAGTCAAGCTTAAAAGTGACAGGCTGTGTGGACCGAACACAAGTTTAAGCTTCCTTGCAAACAGAAAGCATTTTCCAGGGCTATATCTCCTGCCCTTGCACATAGGCAGCAAAGTGCTTGCTTCAATAGAGGAATTAGGCACAGACACTTGAAAACACATCTTTCTTGAGTCAGATTCCAAACTTTGATGAGATTCAATAATTGCTCTGTGAAAGTCCTGCCTTTGCTTTGATGAGTTTCAGCAATGATTTTTTAGTTGCCTGTCTACACTACATATTTTCCTATTATATAAAATTAAAAACATTTGAATAATACATTTCTATAAGCCACAAAGAAAATGTTTGAAGTGCAACAATTCTATTTTTAGCAATGTATGTTACAAAAGCAAATATTAGCAATGCGCAAGAGTATTATACTCTTCATATTGATATAGCTATCAACTACAATAATTTGCATTTAGCAGAAATCCTCAGTTATAAATAGCTTTTCAATAATTCTGTTCTATCTGGAGACTGGAAAGGTATTTCATGTGGCTACCTGACCCAGATGTTTATTTCTGACACAAAAATGAAATACATCTAATTCCCAAGTAAAAAGTGAAATGAAAAGGAAACAAAGATTTTATTTTCCACTTGCCTTTAATACATACATATGTGTGTGTGCATATATTAGAAAACAGGTGCAAAGTAAATATTCAACTGTAGCTTTACCGTAGCTTTTTAAATCTCACCCTTTGCTTCTTAAATTGGCTTCCTATGCCTATCTTATGAGTAACAGAAAATAGACTTCCAACTGCAAAGATGTGAAATTTAATCCCCTATTAAATTACTGTATATTTTTTCTGTTCTTTAGAATGTGATTAGTACTAATGTGCTATATAATAGGGAATGCAAAAAAGAAAATACTGTGGGACCTCTTAAATAATATCCTTTATTGAACAGCTTTTGCCTACTAAAATATCAAGCAAGAATGGCAAAAAGTATGTAAAAAAGAGCTGTCTGTAAGATAAGTGATTTGAAAAAGGGGATAAGAATCCAAGTGCTTTTGACATCTATAATTTCACATTTGTTAGGGATTTTTATGTTATGTAACTTCATTATCTTAAGGGTTTGTCGGCTGGTTTGTCACTGTTGCATGAATTTTTCTTTATTTTTTTAAAAAGTCATTCAAGAATGTATTACAGTGTTTCCTAAAGTTACAATGATTGTTGGCTTTGTTATACAGTTGCATTCTGTAAAAGAAGCTTTGGGTGAAGGAAAATGTGAAAATAGATATATTAAGACAAAATATCTTGTTATTTCTGCTTACACAACTGCTGTTTTAAAAGCCATCATTTTTGTATTTCCTTTCAGCGACAGTGTCCTCTGCAGGTAACTGAATCCTGCATGCACAGGGAATTCACATGCTGAAAGGGGGGCTGCAGAGGAGGCTCCAGTCTTGACCATATAATTTTTCAGCTACTGGAATAGAAAGAACTTCTTCGTTCAGCTTACCTGAAATCTAGATTATGTGCACAGACCTAAATGGAGCAGAACAGAGGGAGGAGCGTAGGAGGGTTGCAGGGAATGTATGCCTTTCAACAGTGCCAGGGAGTGCATATATAGTGGTGCAACATGCTCAAACATATGGGCATACATTTGGTTGCATCTGTTTTGGATGCCCAAGCTGAGAGACCTAGAGAGCTGAAACTTCAGCAGACCTTGGGAACCAGCCTCTGAAAATCAGGCCTTCTATACTGCCTCAGGGTATGCATGTAAAAGTAAACACCAATAATCACCAGTCAGGTTTGAAAATTGAGACTGGAGAATAGTCTACAAACTGGAGTTAGAAAAATAAATGAATGGAAAATCAGAGGTTAGTGTTCTAGGCTTTTTTTTTTTTTTTTTTTTTTTTTTGAATCCAATCCGAAACCTGAAAAGAAATCCTTAATAACTGGAATGGAATAGTTGAATCTCAGGGGTTTTACTTGGGTTTGGTTTGTACACTGCTGAGAACTGTCTTTACAAGGACTTATCTGGATGGATCTGGATGAACCTGTGGTATTTTTCTTTGATAGTTTTGACTTTCTCTAACACGATGTTCAAGATGAAAACATTCTCCCTTGCAAGACATTTCATCCGTTAATCAAACCAGTGTATAAATCAAAATAAAATCAATTAGAATACAATCCGAGAAAATAGATGTCTGACCTTAAGAGCAACTATCTGAATACCTTACTAATGTGGCCACATACATCAGCCCAGGTAATATGGAAGTGTTCTAGATTTTTCCTTAGTGATGTGTATTCAGTATAAATTAGTTTGCTATGAAAAATAAAATGACAGCTTTAGCTAGATTCAGGATTTCTTTTCCACAGATTCAGTTCTTTGATCACGAACTACACTATATTGAAGTTTTGCTATTGTCAACATACTGTACATACACAGTGTGTTTACTTTTGTGCACTTTTAACGTATTTAACCTTAATGTCTGCTTCTTTAAAGCAGAGAAACTGTGGCTCAGCATCTTGAATTGTCAAAGCAACCTATTGCAGATTTCTTTTTATAGATGAAAAGAAGCGTCCAGATGATGAACGCTATTCACAAAGTGACTGCTGTGGCAGCCATATCATGTCTCAAAGTACACATGGCTGCATACATAGAAACTACTGAAACTTGCAGTGACATGTAAAACTTTTTCCATGGCATAGGAACCTTTTTGTCACCTAAGGAGATTCAGCTGGAGCTGTTCCTAAAAATGCAAGTGTTTTTGTTTGCTTTTTTGTTTGCTTTTTTAATATCACTTCACTGTATCGGCCAAAAATGAGATATTCCTTTCCCCCTTGGGACCCTCAAGTTTAACATTAGAAGAAGTTTTGTGACAGTCTAGTAAACCTTTAATGAGATTTCTTTTTGTGACAGACAGATGTAAATGTATCCCTCTAATCCTATCCTTTCAGGTCTTTGTCTGCAGATGAATGTTAATAATTAGTAGTTGCATTCCCCCCCGCCCTTCATAAAATTGTATTCTTCATAAATTCATCATCTTTTTTGTTGTTGTTGTTGTTTTCTCAAAGTACCAGCAGCCCTGACAAGCCTCCCTTTGTTCTTATGTTTATAAATAATTTATAATGTAGAAATATCTCTTCTTAGTCTTAAAAAATAAACTAATGGTTGAACATAACATACTGCCAGGAGCAGATCTACCACTAGCTTTAGAAAAAAAAGAAAAAGAAAAAGAAAAAAAAGCTTCATGCTTAACAAAGAGAGAAGGTAGGAACGTCACATGGAAATCCATTTATCTGAGCGAACACTGATTTTTGTTTGCAGATGCTAAATGTGTCTGAGCTACCCTCATCTTATGCTCTGTTTTAGCTTTTCTGCTTCTTTTGCAGACTACACACTTCAATTCACTCCATAAAAATGTAGCTTCTTTTAAATGTTCTGAACACACAAAGGGCTACAGCATGGACTAAGTTATCAGCGTGAATGTGTTTATACTGGTGCAGGTTATTCCCCCAGGGAGTACAGCAGGCCTTATACTGACACTCAGTTGACGATTGCTGTACATGTTGTAGACATACTGCTGAAGAAAATCATACAGCTATCCAAGAAACTAAGTCTATAATAAATGGCCTATGGACCTGCTGTTGTTGGGATTCTTTTATGAAAATGCTGAAGTATCTGCTGCAGTAGCAGATACTTTGTCACAAAGAGCAGCACTCGCAATCAAACTCTAAGGAACATGAACTCAAATCAGAACTGAAGTACATGGAGTTTCAGCACCTACTGGATGCCAAGGAGAGATCCAGTTTCCAAATGTTTATATGACTCTTTCTTAATGTTTTAATGCAGCCACAGCAGGAGCAGCATCCACATAAAAGACTGGAGTTCTTGTTAATCAAGGTAAATATAACTGGACTCGATACTAAGCTGCCTACTACAGAGAACGCTATTTTGCTGCAGGTTAATGTGTCAAAGGAGATGGCTGAAAAGTCACTATGTGATATACTGAAAACATATTCAGGTCTTGTAAAACAACCGCCCTAGCATGCAATTTAGATAGGGATCTCAGTGTTGCCTCACATTGTCTGCTAGGATTTTGAACCAAAACAAGAGATTACTCGGTAGAGTGCATTATCTCCCACCTCAGAAGGTTACCTGTAGCAGTGACACAAGTGAGCCGACCACTAACTACCACACTCTGTGTGGTAACATCCCTAGAAGCAGGGTAACTGCTCTGAAGACTCCATAATTACACACAAGCAAACAATTTGGGTGATACTTTGTTTTACAGCAAGTGACTGTAGCTCGATTTTCACATACCCTACTTTAAGCGAACTCCTCACCAGGCAGTAATCTGCCTGTCCTCTGAAGGCTACAAGCAATATTCGCCTCCTCTTAAAGCACATTACCACAAGTAGCACTGGTAACTATGACTGAGTCTGCAGCGCTATGCAATTTAGGGATAAGAAGTAAAGTGAAAATCAAATACCTTATCCGAGGTCTACATACAGTAGAAAAAGGGAAATTTAGGCAGATATGCAATTCAGATGTAATAATACTCTTGACCTGCAGGGCTCAGCTTTGGATCTAGTAATTTAAAGGAGGGTTGGAGCCAAGATTTTAGTTTGATTTTGCAAGAACCAGGCCAGCTGCCCTTTGTAAATTATTCATTCTTGCTTTTGGCTGGTTTCTGACTTTGTAAGGTGGAATGAGTTTTGGCCAGAAAGAACATTCATGCAAAATCTTTTGAAATCACTGGTTAAGGAGCTCTTTCTGAACACAAGAAGATTTCACCCCTAGCAGCTCAGAGATGAATATGCTTGCACAAAAACAGATTGGAAAGAGACAGTTTAAATCTCAGTTAAGTGTCCAAAATCAATCTGAACCTCCACCCCCTTTTTAGGAGTTTGATCTTCTAATCCTGTACCTTCTCTCTCCCCTTACTTTAACAGAACAGGATTCTGAGCTTCTGTTAAATACATTTTGTGATAGTCTGTAAATCTCTGATGAGTTTGCTGCTGCCTTCAGATCTTACAGGGTATCATGCTAGGACTCAATGTTTTTCAGGAACTGTACATTCAGAACGGAATCCTGCTTGAAGATGCCTGGGTGCACACATTGTAAAGAAAGCAGGAAGACAGACCTAAAATAGAGCATGCATCAAGACCAGAATTTCATCCAAAGGTAGCATGCTTGTGAGGAGGTATTTGAAAGCTTACTGCAATCTTTTGAAAGAAACCTTTCAGGTTGCTGAGGATTGCTTTGGATCAAGACAGAAACTCATGCCGTGGGAAGGGAGGATGAGGTTGAAGGAAACAAAATATTTTATTGGAAAGAAGGGGAAAATAAGTGGGGAGGAGTATAACAAATGGGTATAAAAGGATCTCAGACAATTGTTTGACAGTGGTACCTTCATTCTTCCATGCTTTTGATTCTAGCAGAGATGTTAACCCTTAAATGGTTTTGGATTTATGTAACTGTAATCTTCAATCTATTGCATCTTCACAGTGAAATGTCTGTTTAATGATGCTGATACATTAATTTTCAAGTTTTAACTCTATCATCTTTCATGACTATATAAAACATTGTAATTGCAACACTACTTTCTCTTTGTTAAAATATTCCCTTTCTGCTCTGTTGCACAAGTAAAAGCACTTCCAAATGTATTCATAACCTACTCTATTCTGTTCTGCTCCATTCCAAATTTTAGCTTGAATAAACACCCCAACACCCTACTGCCTAGAGGAGACATCAGGACCCAAACATTTACCCAGATTTCAATTTTTATCAGATTCTAAAATGGACCAATCAAAACTTCAGCTGTAACATACTTGATTTTGGATGGTTTCAATACCTTGATCAAAATTTTTTCAAGGGAGACCCTTTGCTGGTTATAACAACATATCTTTATAGCACTGAAACTGTCTGGATCCCTGGTGTTATTAAGAAAATACAGTATACAAAAGCTTTAGGCTTTAAACCATACAGCATGATTATTATGATAGCAGGAGGTGTCAGGTGGAGACAAAGACACGTGGATAGAATTGATTTGAGGCCCGTCATCAGAAAATAAGGGTGATGTGATCACAGTACTTATAGCATATGCAGCAGCTGTATAATTCTACATGGCAGCTTCCATCATACCCTTCACATGAAAAAAAAAAAAAAAAAAGAAAAAGATTCTGAGTAAATGATGGGTGAATACAGAATAAATTGTAGTGTATGACAAGACACTTTCTTTTTTGTTTAATATATAAATCAGGAGCACTTATGAATTGATATTAATTAAAATAATGTATTTGCTTTCTTTCGACAGTTATGTCAGCCTCATTAAAAACTGAGTGCTAAATCTTCATTAGATTTTCAATACTAAAATACTTCCATGAAATATAAATTAACATTTAACTTGTTGCTGGTCATAGCAAGACAAAGGGGGGCTGGGAGGGAGACAATTGGGATGAAATCCTGACCCATCTAAATTAATGGGACTTCTGTTTCTGAATTCAGTAGGGTCAAATAATTCCCTCAGTGCTGGCAACAAGAGGCAATAGCTTTAAATCTGATGTACATGAAGGTCTCAAGAAGTATATATTCCCATCTTCCATGACGATAGCTAAAATTTCCAATGTGCCCTAGGTGACATAGGAGGAACCTATGTCCCAATGAGAGTTAAAAAGTTTTAGATTCCTGGGCAGTTGGGTGTTTTATGAAATCTTACATTGTGCCTTGAATTTGAACAATTCTCCCTAATGAAAAGACAGTAGAACTATTCTAAATCAAACTACTTTTCAGAATATGAAACCTGCAAAGCAAGCAAGTAGTTCTTATGTGACTGCTGTGATTTATATCAAACAGCAGACTGTCACTGTTATGGATCTTAACAGACGAGCCCTGTCTGATGAGCAACACAAGCACCAAGGAGTGAGAACGGGTGTCCTAGAGCTCCATGCAGTGAATCTCCAGATCACAACTGGTGCAAGATTTCCCAGCAGACGTGAAGTTTAGGAAGACAGATAGGTCAGAAAAAGAGAGAAGAGGAGCAGCTGAAATGCAGCTGAAGGAAACCACCACAATGTGCATTTTCAGTCATAGCTGTGATCAGTGACCCTCTTACGTCTGCAATAGCTGCTGTCTTGAATCAAAGCAGGTCTAACAGGAATAGCTTGAAACTGAATTAAAGACTTATTTGAAATGGCCTCGCTGCCTCTCAGGTGTGTTGTGTTAGCTGAAGTAGTTTGTAAGCCTATTTGCATTTCAGAAAGAATGAAGATCTTATAATTATGTTTTATCTGACTGTAGCTTGTTTTGCAATGGAAACAGCTGATTCTCTCCTCCCTGGGCTTATGCAAGGCAAAACCACAAGGTGGTGGTATGGTGTCACTTTTTTTGAAACAACAACAAAAAGAGGTTTTGTTTAATGAGCTTGAACTCACAAGCCTGCTCATCTAGTGAACTGTGACTTTTCAAATACCAACCTATTAATGTCAAAGGCAATACTGAAGGGAACAGTTCTGTTTGATTTAAAAAATACAGACAATGTGAAGTCCACTATGCTCTAATATCTATCACCTATGGGGCTCCATTCATGCCTAATGCTTTATTCAAGCTAAGACCTAGTTTTTATATATCAGATTAATACATATCTACAGCTTTGCACCTTTCTATTTTGATTTTTTTATTATCAGGGCTCGCCGGGGCCATTTTCATTCCCTTACTATAGCATCTGCAAGCAGGTGGATTAGAGATAACTCTCATTGTGCTTTGTTTTCTCCTGACACTGTCATTAATCATTCCTTAAGCCACACTTCAACTTATAGTAATCAGGACTGGCTGTTCCCGAGCTGCACAAGAATTGCCTTTCACAATGTAATGTGAAATTGGAAGCGAATGGCTGAAGCCAGACGCTTCTTCTGCATTCCCCATCTATCTCATCATTTAGGTATTTATCCATCTCAGGCTTGTACAGGGAGCATCTCTCTCCTTCCCATGAGGACACAGATTGCAACAGAGGATCAGATTTGTTACCCAGGCTTTGGGCTTTGATTGTCCTCTTATAAGTTCGGGATTAAAGTGAAATTTCCCACAGGGCTATGCAGGATTTGCTAGCATTTAACTGTTTAACCTGGCTGTTTGTGAATGAGAATCCTGTGGTCAACTATTCCGTAGAGAATATTATGGTAAGCCAGCTCTGAATGGCAGACATTTCGGTAAATTCCTGTAAAGACTGCTGCAGTTGATTCCATTTAAGTTCATACCTGATAACAATTGTTTTCTTGTATACAATGAGCAGTAATCTTATGATAAAAAACAATTGTCTATTCTCTTGTGAAATATACGTCAGCTTTAAAATAAATGCAGACCTTCAAAAAGTTATAGTTGTCTGCTTATGCTTTTAGAATCACTGTGCATTAATTTGTCTTGATCTAGGTCATATCTTTCACTATGCAAAGAGCTGTATTCTCTTGTATCTTACCCAATTTTAGTAGTAAGTATAAGCTAATAGTATCTATAGTAGCATGGCACTGGAATGGACAAACACTTTAAACAAACTGCATTTGATGTATTAATAAAGACAAATTGATGGTTCTGGAAAGCATGCTGTTAAATATGTAGCCAAAACAGATGTATTTTTCCTGGCATTTGATGTGATTCTTGCACAAAGGAAAGTACCTATAATGTGCTATTCTCTACAAAAGTGAAAGCAAGGGGGAAAATTTTCAGTCCACATTATCTATCTTTTAGTCTTAGCTTTAGAGCCATTTAAAGGAAAAGGTTTTAAAACAAGTCAAAATCATTTTGTTATCTAGTTTAAAAAGACTGTATGCTCAACCACTGTATATATATTCTATTTAATGTGGATGTGTTTTTAAAATGCCTAGGAGGATAGTGCTCATTTCATGTGCTTCTCCAAGAGAGACATAACACCCAAGCAACTGAAGTACATAATTTAACAAAACATTTTAGCTTGCAGTGAAATCAGTTCCCTTGGAGGGAATGGACTGAATCATTAAACTCAATTTTAACCCCACTCCCTGAGAAATTTTTACATCTTATTCAAAAGTTTGCTTTTCATTTTCTTCTTTGTTGGCTAAAAATGTGCTGAATTTCCAAAATAAGCTTTCATGGGTTTTAGTTTGGGGAAAAAAAAATCAAAAAGATTTGTATTTATCCTTTTAAATATAAAGAATCCCAGGCACCTCAAGGGAAAGGCTTACAGGCATTATCAATTACAAATTTGCAAATTTTAATGCACACTGGAATTAACAAATATCAAAGACTAGTATATTCATCTTTTTGTTCACTGTTCAACTATTCTGTGTTAAGAACCTGTAGTTATGACATTGATCTGGCGCTAAGCAGTGTCTCGGTGGAAAGGAGCAGTGTTTGGCCGTGTAACTGTACCTGTGAAAGCCTCACTGGCTGAGTGCAAATTACTAAATATCTTTACCATCGTTTAGTGTTTCTCTCCTAGCATTAAATGATTATGAAAAGGCATAAGCAATCCTTTCTATTTATTTGAAATATCCTCTAGATTCACATGAGTAATTTTCAGCTGTGTATAATGCTCCCAAAGTAACCTCTTCATTTCCATTGTTTTAGTGTGAAATCATTTCCTCGGGAGATAATTAGAGTTGCTCCATTTATTACATTAAATGATTAGCATGCACTTGAAATGATTCAGTATATTTTCCTTTATTGCTGATGACTCTTAAATATGGGCCTACATTTTTAATGGATAAATTAAGATTATCTTGACATTTTGTGGCTGCCTCAGCAGCAAAAGCAGAGAGGCTTTCTTTTCCAAACACACGCACAGGTGTGCCTGGAACAATGCACTTTACCTGAAGGGCTCCTGAGTATGCCACCTGGTTCAGCTTAAAAACCAGTAGCAATGTTTGAAGGTAAAACAGGGGTTTAAATGTACCAGAGCTGTGATTACATTTGTTGCACGTGTAGTTAGTAACTATTCCTAAGTGTCACGGGATCAGAGACCTAGCATCTCAGCTCAAGTGTCTATTTCCTCTGAACAACTAGCACCTTCTTCCAAATTTATATACAGTTATTTCTTACATTGGCAGACTTGCACTCTTATCTTATTGTATGAATTAACTTAAGTGAAGAACAAAAGACTTTTACTGTGTGCTAACTAGTGAGCTAGCATCCACTGGATTGTGAAAATAAATTAGTCTAGAATTGGGGAAAACATATCCCAATCAATATGAGCCACAGCTTCAAGACTTTCTTTTAGGAAATCAAAGAGCCTGTAGACAAAAAGCATCGGCTGCAGGCCTGAGCAGTGACCAGATACTTGCAGTACTCACGTCCTGACAAGGGCTGTGACATCAAGAGAGACCTGGAGGTGGGTTTCAAATGTGACTGAAATAAGTAGAAGTAAAAGGACTCTGTCTTCCCAAGATCATGCCAGGCCGTTCTCAAAAGACCACAAAGGAGATGTTTGACAGGATTTGAAAGCTTGGTCCATTGGGGCTAAATAACCTAGAGCATTCTAACTATATTAAGGGATGTAAAACTGATGTCATTATTAAAGGATACGTTCCCTTGTGATGTTGTACAGTCACCTATTCTGCATTTCTCATATTTCACTATGGCCCAAAGACTCCTTACACAAACAGTCAATTTAAAATCAAACATCTCCTGTATTTAGTATCTTAACTATGCAAATTATTAGAGGTTTTAATGGGTAATAAATCTTTTCATTCTCTCAGTCAGCTTTCAGAGTATATACTTTTTGAGGAGGATGCCTATGGATTAGGTGAGCCCAGAGAATTCATCTTATGCTTTAGCAGGAAAGCCAGTTTGTACATTCAGTGTGGAAATTCATACATAGGGAAAAGAATATGAAAACCATGACTGCACTGGATATGAAAGGCAAGATATAATGCAAAATTAAAAAAAAAAAAAAAAAAGTTATAAACGGTTTCAAGTGTTTAACACAGTATTAAAACATACTATCATAAAACTGTATCTCACATCAGAAAATAATATTCGAAATGAAGTTCCCATTACTAGAAAGAGACAATCTGTATTTTTTGCCTTATTCACTAATAAAATATACAAATCAGTCCTTCCTGCTGTCATATATTCCTTCAAAAACAAACAACAAAACCAAAACAAATGGGATATTTCATATCCTGTGAACAGGAACCATTCCTGTATTTGGGATACTAGATCCCACTAAATCTAGTAAAGAATACTCTGTTATGCAGTGTTACTGTAATTTTATGTGGTAGTGCTGCATGAAAACAGCAATGGAACACATGGTGTTTAAATCACCAGACATCCTGGAACAAATATACTTCTCCCATTTGTTTCTTGGCTGATCCTCACTTGAGCTAGATTCTTACCTGTATTTAAGCTATACCTTTGATTGCAGTGTGGTCACAGTCTAGAGGCAGACTTCCTTAATTTAACTTTTAAAATTTTAAGAAAATACTTAATTTCATTTTTTCCTATGGCAAAAGCAAGAGGAGTGTGGATGTCAGCTAGAATTAAGCCCAAACAGAGAATAGACCTCTGTTCCTAAATGACAATTGAGCGAAACCAGCCCCATTCAACAAAACTCTTGCACTACATGAGTATGTCCCACCAGTGAAATGCACCAGATTTAAGCAGGAGGTTTGATGAACTGGGACTCAGAGATTGCTTGTGCTCTTATTGAAGTCATAAATGTGGCACTTCTTTTCACTGCAGTAATATTGGACCAGGACCATCATAACTAGGGATGAAAGCCCACTCACCTTATTAACGGCAAGTAATCCCATTTCCTAGCCCCAGGACTAGCGTGTGATGTAGGCACATTTATCCTTAAAAACTTACTTGAGCAATATAAAAGCACACCATTAAATAATAGCACTACTATAGGCATATTATACTAAAAGTGCCATGATGTTGTTTGTATATGACAGGCATTTTCTGTATAAGAATGCTGAAATTCTACACTGATGTCATTAAAGCGTAAATGACACACTACCAAAAGATGGAGATTCTAATGTATGATGGTTTAAAACTACACTTCTAAGTTTTAGAGTATTTTTAATAGATTCAAAGCATATTTTTAATAGATGAAGTTATAACAATACCAACAGTAGTGGCGTGAAAGGTTACAATGGATGAACACCATCTCTCTCAAACATTTATTCCATTTAAGCAAAAATACCTGATAGAGAGCATTTCTATTATTCACAAGAAATCATGCAATATAATGGTTCCTTGCACTCCTTTTGTAATAGCTTATTTAAATACTTGGGGCTGCAATTCAGATTCCCACTTTGTTCAGACTTCACAGAAATACTTCTTACAATTGATCACATTTTTATTCTTTATTGTATTCTAAATAGCCTTTGATTTCTCAGAACCCAAGACTAAAAATTAGGTTTACAGAAGTGAAAAGTACAGTCTTAAAAAAAACCCTATGCACTTTTTTATCCACAACTGAGGAACAGCAACTACAGAATTGAACAAAAAGTCTATGCTATGAATCATTTTGTTTACAGAATAGCTTTAAGGAATTATTCCTGAAGTCTAAATTGAGCTTGATGGGGCTTCTCTAAACCCCTAAAACCTAAAATGACCCAAAGGTATACATAACACTTGACTTTGGATTTCTTTTATTTGTAACATTTACTTCAGTGCTTCCACCCTAGACTACAGCAGTTTAGAGAAACCCATGCTGATAAGGTTAAAAAAATATTTATTATCTTGTTTAGTTTATATATTCTCAAATCCAGAATTTGAATTAGGAGGTTGTAATAGATCTCTACTTATGAGGAGACTTGATATCAGTGGTTTATAGATGCTATGGTTCCAGCTTTTTTCAAATTGTTTAAGAACTTTTAACGTATTCATTATGAGTACAAGGTAATCTCTGGGTTGATGCAAAAAGTAGCAAAAATCATCACAGATGTTGATTTACATCACCTGAGGATAAAGACTTTTTGAGAATAAAATAGTGATAGTTATTTTCATTTCAGAAGTGAGCTTTTATTTAAAGACCAAATAGAAACAATAATGTATAAATAAAGAAGCAAAAGTATATTTGAGTTAAATCACTGTAAATTTACATTCAAATACTAAGACAGTAGAAGATATGACTGGACTTTAGGTTAATGTGCTACCTTTTCTGACCACCTTTTGCCAAGGTAAAATGGCATACTTAGATAGAATTACTTACTTTTTAAAAATAGAACAGAACAGAACAGAACAGAATAGAATAGAATAGAATAAAATAATAAAATAAAATAAAATAAAATAAAATAAAATAAAATAGGCAAGACTATGCTACCATGAAGGACTATTAATAGATTCAATCCTGAAATAAACCACTGAATTGTATGAATACATACTCAACGTTTTTAAAGAAAGTTTGTTATTTACCTGAGTACAAGGATCTTTCAAATCATTGTAACATGCAAATGAAGGTATACGCAGTTTTTCATTCATGTAGTAGAGAAATGATAATCAGAACCAGCTCTCGCAAGGGTATATCTAATCTCAAAAAATGCCCCATCTCCTAACTTTCAGCTCATTCCATAATGATTTAATATGATAAACTTCATATGGCAAAAGTATTATCAGGCTACAGCATGGGACTTGAGTAGACAACACTGTTCTTTTTAATACTACTCCCATTTGCATTTTAAATAACCAAATGGTTTTCAGGCATTTAATAGAAAAACATTTTTTTTTAAATGAATACCAAGAGACATTTGTAAATAGCAGCACAAATTGCTTCTGGGCTATAAACCTGAGTGCCAAGTTTCACTCCGGTATGAATACAGACAAGTGTTAAAAGTCTGAAAAATGGGTTCCTTAATGGATATACTGGCAGGCCCGTAAGTGTAATAGAGCTAGCATGTGCCACTTTAATAAAGATATCATATTTCATCTCCTAGATTACACATAGCTTCTCTATTCTAAATAAAAAGATTAGAACTAGAAATATTTTCCCTCATATCATATTTAAAAATGTACAAGGAAATGTCATCCAACAATTTGTAAGCATTGAAATTATTTCCTTGAAAACAACAAAAAGTAATCCCTAAAGATATGGCAAATGTACAGTTCCTTTATTGAACAAACAAAAATAGATTATGCATTGCTTTTTCAAAATCAAATACATCTGCTTTGAATGAGGCAGGAAGACACATCTACGGGCTTGAATCTCACCACAGTCTCTGTGACTCTCTATATTGTAAGTGCATCAGTAACCTTGTGTTTAACCAGATTATTTACAGTCAGACCCTTATAAGATCACACCCATTGCTGCTGGTGTGAGGGAGGTAAGGAGACCTCTGAAATTGAATACAAATGTGATATTTATTGTTACATTTATTAGGCTATAACCATATATCAAATGTGCTAAATTCACAGAGATAAAATAATACAATCATATCAAGTCTGAAAATTTAATACTAAACAGGGACCCACAAGTTCCCTTCCATCCCAGCTTGCTTTGTAGCTCATCTGAACAAATACCCGGCCATGGAATTCCTTGCACATTTCATATGTGCTTCTTATTAAATGTAAGTGCTTTTTTCTTCTGAAAGTTCTCCTAGCTGTATGTAAATGTACTTATAATTTGTAAATTAAAACATTATTATGGGACTTTGCTTGTTTTTGCCAAAAAATAAAAATAAATTTAAAAGCATAGATATGTGTTTCACGGTAGGAGGGCAGCTTGTCTAAGCATTGCTATTAATATGAAAACACAGATTGGTCTTCGGAAGCATTTTGATGGTGGGGTAAATTACTTTAGATTTCACCTGACTATATTATCCCCAGTTGCTATGCTAAAAATGCAGCTAGAATGTAATGCACATTGGCAGTGTCAGACTTCAGATCCTTACACTGGTGTGGTCGGGGCGTTTAGGCTTTTCTTTTCACAAGTGCTACTTTCAGCATGAGAAAAAGGGTTCAAGAAGTCACTGAATCTATAGATTCATTTTAGTAGAAAACAGGACAATGTGTTTGGAAGGGGAAGCAAGAGTTCTCCAGATTACACCATATTTCCTCCTGGTTAACCAAATAATAGTAAGCTTCAAGTAGAGCAACAGCCTTCAGCTTGTACCTTGCTTTCTTAGACTGAAAAAAATGATCCACTTCAGTGTATATGTTTTCTAATATACTTTAACTACTTCTTCCGTATATACCCATATAACATGATTATGTTTCTGTCAAGATCTAAGTGGTGTGGATCGACAGATATAGTAACCCGCCAGAACAAAACTAAGTAAGCTAAAATCACCCCAATGTCACTCACTGGTATTAGTGGGTGAAACAGGCCCTTGTGACTGACAAATATATCAGGCATATTCCACACTCCATTAAAAATAACAAATAAAGATAAAGGTTGATAGAAAAAAAAGGTTTAGCTTGTGTTTGAATGCCTTTCTTACCTTCCCTAAGGAAGATCTTAAAAACATAGAGTCGCATGCACGAGAAGTATTCGTTAATATATTGGAGTGATTTTCAAATGCTCAGGGGAAGGTCTGGTTCTTCCTTCTTTCGAATTGATGTAAATTTGAACTGCTTTCTTCGGCAGTAGAGGAATTACACCAGATTTACACTCATGTAGCAGACAGCAGAATTTAACACTTGATGTACAGGATTAAAGTTTATCCTGAATGGCAAAGTAAGGCTGCTCTTCATTCCAGAAGCACAACTTAAATTAAATTATAGCAATTTATTTAAAACAAAACAAAAAACAGTGGCCACAGCTGATTTTTGAGCTTTTTGTGAGTAAATTAACAACTTACCTGGGACAAAAAGAAAGACAAGCAATAATAGCACAAAATCAGATAATTCTTCTTAGACAAGAGAGATTGTGGTTGCTTTTCCTGACAGCTGTGATTGCAGAATCTGCAAAATGATTTTGATATAGATTTTAGAGATTTTTCCCCAATTATCTTTCTTTATAAGGAATACCTTCATAATACTTAGTGGTATCCTTTATTACAAGTCTTATTATAGTAAAATCAATGGAAGACTGAGTGGTGGGTGTACTGTTGTGACACTTAAACTATTTGTAAATATTGCTCAGAGCTTTCTTAGCATATTTTAGCAAGGCAACATTTCAGCAAAGTATAATTTATCACACATGATATATGCTGTATGCTTCAAAGACAATCACCCTGGAAAACAAACTCATGAAAGAGAAGCCGTGAGCATGTCTTACTTTCAAGTAAAAGCATTTTTTCCGTGTCTGGACAGAGTGGGTTTGGAGGATTGCTCTGTGATCATGCAAACTCCAAGTGATGGGCAGGAGGCTGTTTTTGCTTTGCTTTCAATGCCCAGTACAAAACAGCCAGTGCCTTGGTGGATGTCCTTTCTCTTAGCTTTGCAGCTTAGCCTTGCTGCTTCTTATATTTTTTGTTCAAGCAAGCTCCTTCGACTGTAAGATTGAGCCACAACATCAGCATGCTTTCATTACCTTTTCATTAGAGATATGAAAAGAATGCATTGTTTTACAGTAATATTACATTCAGGAAGGGCTTTGTTTAGACTCATTTAAAATTCTTTTAAGACACTATGTAAGAGGAGCTTCAAAAATGTAAGGAAAAACTCAGCGAACAACCTACCAGTCTGTATCCATTAGCTTACAAAAAAGAGGTAACTCCTTACCCTCAAGCACACACACATACTTTCTGGAAAATATAATGTTCTTGCTGTCAGCCCTAATTCTAGTAAACCAAAAAAAATGTTTTTGTACTATGCCTGTTCTCTTTTATTATGGTCTCCAATTTACGGTGTATGAAAGATATTTTACACATTTTGCATATAACAGTATGATTGTAAAGTGATCTGTATTTTGCTTTAGCAAACAGGGACCCTGACCACCAGCTGACTGATCAGCAAAGCCTGAAATGATACAGCAGGTAACCCTTAGACATTGATCATGTATTGTGTATAATGAAACCTTTATATTCTTATAAAAGTAAAGGATAATTTTGCAAAGTTGACTGCCAAAGTAGGTTGGCCACAACACAGGTAAGTGTTACATGTTTCAAGTGACATGATGCTGGTGAAGAACATATATTGTAACTCTAATTCTCAAACCCCATATATATTTAAAGGGTTTCCCCAAAGTATATTCAGTCTGGATTTCTTTAACTACTTGTTACTTATACCAAGAGATATAGCTAAGTATCTATACGCATATACATATACATACAACCCACATACATTATTTTGTTGTTTAGTTTCTGGGGTTTAGTTTAAATTTGCTTCACCAAAATTTCTACTATGGACTACACTATATATTTTATTTTATTTTATTTTATTTATTTTATTTTATTTTATTTTATTGGGGGGGGCAATTTTGGTGCTTTTTATTTCAGGAAAAATATCTGACTGGAATTATTGAGATTTTCACCAAAAGGTGTATTGGAAAATTTGACCCACTGTTAATAGGCTTTGTATTCTTGTCTTCTACTTTTGTAAACCTACAACTTACCTTCTTTTCTTAACCAAATGGTTTGCTTAATAGTAAATAGAATACTTTAAAAATAATCATGTGACTGCAGAAGTCTCTAGATTAGTGATTCTCAGGGGAAAAAACAGAAGTAAGTATCAGAAATCAACACAGAAATCTAAGTGGGTGAGAAGAATTTAGCTTAGCACATTATGATGTTAAGGACATGCCTTGCTCTCCCTGAAGTCAATTAAGTTGTAATCTTTCATCATTGTACCATTTTACAATCACAGAACAGTCTGCATTTCTTTCTACTTTAAAAAATAGATCTTGGATCGTTACAATTATATGGACACACTGCACAAGCTATTACAATCCCTTTTCCAAATACAAACTTCCACTTTGACAGTGCTCTTGGTTCTGACAGGCATCTCAATACATACAGCAAATACAAAATAACACTTGTGTGCAGAAGCTTGCCTGTGTGGTAAATTAGGTGACAGTGTGGAAGGGATCACTGAAGCAACCACTCTACATGGGACCCCTATCTATATTCATTTTGGAGCGGACAGTCCAGGGTGTGCTGATAGGCTGCTACGCTAGATTTCAAAGTAGTGATCAATAAATATACTAAAAATAAATAAAGTATTTATTTTTATTCTTGTTGAATATTCTAGTTAATTCCAGTAAATTAGTTACAGTGTGTGAAAACTCCCACTAAGAAAAGATGTTTGACTGTTTTTTTTTTATTACACTTTACTAAATACAGACATGTTTCTCACACTGATGATTTACCAGAGCTTCAATATACCTCTGAATTTTATACATGCAAACCAAAAGGGACAGCAGGGTTCTACTTTTAGAATTTTAGCACCACTAAATATCAACTAAAATTACTACACTTGCAGAAAAGTAGGATAAAAACATAGCAAACTCCTACTCTTAAATACTGCCATACAGTCAGGAATGCAAATAAATACACTTAAAAATGTGGAAGTGTTTTCAATTAAAAATAATATTTACACTAGGAATGAATTATATTTTCTCTTGAATGAAATAAGGAAACTTGGAGAGAAATCAGATAGAGATGGTACAAACATGCTTAAAAAATAAAAATAAATAAAAAAAAACAACAGATAACACAGATTTCTGTAAAACAAGCTAATATGTTTCCACACCTTAGTATTTGTAATTCTGAATGAGAAAGCTGTGAGTTAATACATGAGAAACTCTGAAGATTTAATAAACTTTGTTTTTATTTATGAATTTTATTTTTATTTTTAAGTGCATGAAAAGAACATTATTATTATGGGATGCGTGTTTTTTATAAAGTACAAATGAAAACTGTGTGCTGTCTTAATTTTCAGCTTATATTTACAGACATACTACATGGCAACAGCATTAAAGAGAAAAGGAGGGATACATTTTCCTATTCAGTAAAAAGCTATGGAAGTTGCATGGGGTAGAGTCTCTAGGAAATCCACTCTTTCTTTGAAAAAATGTCATTGGTGAGATAGGAGATTGGCACCACAATGAACAAAATATAGTGAGGGCTGATACGGACTGTCAGCTAGAATTTGGGTTAAGACACTGACTTTTGTCTGCACAGTGTCTACCTTCCAAAGAAGATGGAAGATGCAAAACTGCAAGTTTCCTCTGTCTGGTTAATGTGGTCTATACAAGTGAATAATGTATAAGAAGATGTTCCCTTGATAATGTCACAATTATTCATTGTACAGCCATAAACTCAAATATTCACATTAACAGCTAGGTATTATTTTTCTTCTCTGAAATTAAGTGAGTGGCATCAGTGGTCATAAATGAGAGCATTCATCAAAGGCGTAGGCCATGGCAGAGGATTAAGTGAATGCTGATGAAGTGTCCAGATTCCCATAACTTGGAATGGGCTGCATTCAGCATTCCTTTATTATCCATCTGCCACATAACAAAAAGTCTCATATATTTAATGCAGGTTTGCCCTCGGCCACGTAATAGGATTAGGAATAATTTCTACAAATTTACAAAAACAAATCACATGGGAAGGCTTAGAATTTGCTAATAATTTCTCCATAGCTGGGAGATCAAAGAGATGTAAGAGTCCAGAGCCAGGCGGTAGTTTGACCCTGGCCAAGCTTTTTTAATGAAAGGGTTAATCTTCTCAGAGGTGACCATAGAGGAGCAAGTAGTGTGACCAAAGGCAGATTCAGGCCTCCAAAAATAGGAAGAAAACGGTCTGCGAAGTACGACAGCACGAAAACATTTACAGAATAACAGTACATTTTCTGGCTGGAAAAATAAAATAAATCAGCAAACCCCAGTGAATTGGTTTTAAGCAAAGTGTCACTGATTGGGAGGGACGAGTGCAGTGCTGGGGAGAGCAGACATGCAGGGAGGAACAGAAATTTCTACTTATTTCTGAGGAAGAGAAAATAGGCTGTATGCCTTTGGTCTAGAATGAATCTCTATTGTCTCTAGGTAAAAATGTCTTCTACAGGAAGGAGCTAAAGCTTTGGTTGTTTGCCTCTTTTTGCCATAGATTTGTTCTTTTTGCAGAAAACTGCTGCAAACACACTGGGTTTCTTAGATGAGGTTCTGGGAGGACCTACACAAGTTGTCTAGTGAAGCTTTTTCAGAAATGTCCTTGGCTTGCTGCAACTAACAGGTAAAAATTTTGTCTCCTTTTATACTTGGAAGGCAATTCCATCTTGCAAACCAAATCATCATGCAGCCATACAAGAAATGATGGGGGAAAAAAAGACAGGGAATGAAGGTATCAGGGTGTGGGGGGTAGAGTATCTGTATATATATATATATATTTTTATTTTTTTTTTCTCCCTTAGCAATCATTAAGCCTGTCTGACATTTTTTCCCCTTTCTGGATTTCCTTCCCCAGTCAGTAAACTGCAAAGGAAGCAAGTTAACATCAACTAGCTCTGGGTGACTGCTAGTGCAGTTTTCCATCACAAGTGGTTTTAATGACATTTTGGACGGAGAGAACAATGGAGTGCTAGCCTTTTTAATTTAATAGAAATCATGTGATCATTCTTAGTCTTGGTCCCTGGTCTGTTCTAACAAGTTGAATGTAATGCTACATCTCTGTGGTTTTCTTTATCTATTGGGCTACTCATCAAGTAGCAGATCAGATAGTCTGATTACAAGCAAATTAGTGAATAATTTATTACAGCTGCACAAAAGCCCATGCAGATGTCTGAAAGTGAAAATACTGTTTCTTATGTTTCTCTTCTTGGGAAAGAATTTTAGGCCAAAAGTTTATTTCCGCCCTAAGATCAACTTCACAGGAACCTGTACATCTCCCCCACCTCCCCCACCCCTTTCATTAAAAAAGAAAGGTGGAGTGGTGATGACAGGGAAATAATGAAAAAATAATTCACCAGAAAGAATGAAACATTTCCAGTCAGAGCATCTATGTTTGAACACGGGGCCTGACATGTACTCAGCATACAAGAAAAAAAAATGAAAGCTGAGTAGCTTTGAAAAGGATCAGATTGATATCCCTAGGGAAAGAAAACTTATATATTGTGTTGCTTGCATCTTTCACGCAGAGACTCCTATCAAAACGGCTAGAAATGGAGGAAGCACCTCGCGATATTATTAGGTAGTTGAGGACTGTCTGCTCTTTTCAGTCCCGTGCCACAATGAGATTTCCAAGAAGGATGCCATGGAGCACCCAGAATTGGTGCGAGCTTCATGCCTCCAGGAAAAAGGAATATTCAGCTGGCAATGCCAACTGGACTGAGGTCACCAAATCCATTTCACACAGGTTACCAGGATGCCAACAGCTTATAGTAACTTGGTATTGCTACCAGTCGGGACTGAACCTAAATGTGCAGGTGAGAAGAGACCTTAAATTATCTCCTCTAGCTATGCCTTCTTTCTCTGTGTATTTATATAGACAGTGGTTCATTCTATCTCTTACCCATTTTGAGTAATCCCATTCAGAGTCTGAAATCCAGGGTAAATTTTTTTCATATACAGAAACGCAACTCAGCCTTCTGATACAATTTTTTTTTTTTTTTTTTTTGCAACTTCTTCAGTGCATAGAGGTGTAAGTATCTTGTAAATAACTTTGATGCAGGGCTTGAGGTTAATGTTTTGTGTGCCACAGTCTCAAGCTGTGATGGTCATAACAAAAATAGCAGCCATTATCATCCATCAAATGCCAGAAACAGCATACGCTCAACAGCTCTTGTTAGCTTACTGACAGCATAGATCTATGGACTTCCATGTGCATCAGGCAGGCAAAAGTTTTAACTAATGATGCATAGATTTAGGGGGTATGTAGACCACCTTTAGACTAAACCCTGAGCAGCTAAGCAAATTTTAGGCATGTGGCTTAGCAGGCTGTTAGCTGGCTCTAATCACACTGTGTAGTTACAGGAAAGAGGTTCTTGCTCTGAAACTCCCCTGGAACAGTCTAAGCTGGGTACTTTTAACTGATTCCTGACTCTTTACTTTGTTGGCAGAGGTAGTTGCCTACCTAAAGGAGGTGGTTGGGTTAACTACCTACACTTGGGCTGTGGGACAGGACTCAGACTTCAGACCATCAGCCAACAGAACTCCAGTAAGGTCTCTGCAGCGTGCTCCACTTCAGCTTACCAAGTACAGGTGCTATGACAGTGCTCTTCACTGATGGAAAGCAAAAATGTAGTAATGTCTCTACTCTATTGCACAAACGCATTACCTGTGAATATGCTGCTAATCTGGGGCACAAATTTAGTTTTACTATAGGTTTTATAGAAAACAACATGGCAACTAGAAATTGAATGATATTCTATTCTTTTGTTTGCATTTTCACATTGTAGGAAATAACAGTCTTAAACCAATTTTGGATCTGATATCATTTTCAGACTCGTATAACATTTATTACCATTTTAACATAGAACTGCAGTTTTAATACCATGCAGTATTAATCTGATAAGCTGTTTGAAATAGAAATGCAGACATACGATGCATAGCTCAAAACCACAGTGTTGGGATTCAGCATCTGATTAAGAGCCTGTGTTTCCTCAGGATCAGGAGTGGTCAGGATTCTTGGAGCTAGCCTTTTTCCAGCTGCATCTGGAAACCAATTTTGCCTTTCACTGTCTTAAGCAGAGGCTCATTTACTGGTCACTTAGGTTGACCTTCTTTATGTATCACAATGCCACTCAGTGGGATAAAGAATGAGGTGCCTTTTTGGGAAATCATACTGTGTGTTTACAAGCAGCTTCTTGACCTTAACCAAATGAGTTCGGGAGCAGCATCTAGCAATCCATTGTGTGAATTCTGCAGTTCTTCATGCCAGATCTTAAAGAGTTACACTGTTCTCAAAGGTAAGGTCATATTTCTGGCCTACACCTAAGGAACAACAGAGATTTTCATGGGTATCAGAAGTCCCTGGTGCCCCCATTATGATCATGACTGTATCCTGCAATGCTGTGCAGGCCAGATAAGCACAAGGGAGGGAACTTACACAGGAGTGTAAGTTCCATACAGGAACTCTCACATCAGGAGTTTATATAATGCACTGTCAATGGGCGAGACTAATTCTTCCAAATCGCATTTGTTCTGAGAGATCTCCTACAAACACAGGCAAATTTTAAGAAGTCCTCTTATACAATGGGTTCATGTACCACCTGGTAATACTTTCTTCTTGCTCCTTTTTGGTGACAAATGGCTTTATCACCTTGTTGACTGCTTAAAGGAATGGAAGAGTCCCAACACTTCATGGGAACTAATGTTTGGTCATTTGAGAACTATGTATTTTCATTGCATGCTGGAAATGAAGGTGAGAAACAATGTCATCTTGCTCAGTACAGTATGGTTGCACAGCTAAATGAGCTGGGGAGAGAATGTCAAGAAATGCTCTTTAGCATTGATATCTAAGAGCACAGCAGGCCAGTCTTTCTGCACTTCAAAATTTTTTCTCCATGTATTTTCCTGTGAAGACTAGTGAGATACCTATTAAATAACTTCAGAACAAATATCACCATCTGCCACATCACCACCAAATGCCTTATAGGATTCTTACTTAATGCATGGACTTCACAGATGCACAGAAAATAAATATGGATAAAGAAAACCAATTAGAAACATCTTCCATGAAAAGTCATGTGAGCACCAGCCAAACGTATAACTGATAGGTAGACAGTTTTGAGACATGCAATTTGCATAATAAGGATGAAAACATGGAAGAAGATTTAAACATTATTTCATTGTCATTTTCTCACAATGACATTCTCAGATCCTCAGTATAGCATGCAAAAGCAACAGGTTTACAACCCAAAAGATCTAGACTTCATAGAGAGCTGTTAATGAGAGGAACAAACCTCTCATCTTCAGATTGCTAATTCAAGTCCTTACTCAAGTGCCTTAGAAGTCACTACAATGACTACATTGACTTCCTACTTCAATCATGAGTCAAAGTCGCATTTCTAAAATGAAAAATAAATATAGAGAGCAAATCATTTCTATGATAATTCTTGTCCAAGGCTTACTGTTCAATTATGAACACTAAGTCTTAACGTGTCTTTCAACGTCACCTAACATTATATATTGGTCTAAGAAATAATACTCCATTTCTCTATGAACGCTGCCTCTCCTACTGTCTAGGATAATTTGAACAGCTTTAGGGTACAACTAGAGACGAAGATGCAAAACCAGCACGTGGTTAACAGGACTAGTAACCAGAACTAGGAAGCAACCAGATTACCTGCAGGCCATTTTCGGCAAGGGAGCAGGGTTCCCCTGACTCCAGTGCTAGTATACCAGTGCTTTTTTTCAGACATCTTTGCAATCATACCAAGCAGCAATAAAATTCATATGGCAGTGCATGCATTTTATTGCTTACAATTCTCTTTTGTTAGCATTACCCAGTAAAGTGCTGAAAGTAACTCTTCTTGTAATAGTTCACATTTTCAACATGTCCAGTTCTGAATTCTAAATTTAATTCTATTAGTCCAATTTAATTCACTCAGAATCAACCCACTTTTAACAGTTTTCAGGCTGAAAAATAAATATTGAAATATCCAAAACAGTATTTTGTAACCTCCTGGTTTTTGGCAGTTAGACAATAAAAAGCTACAAAACAACGGCTTATCTCTATTGGTAAAATTTAAAAAAATGGAGCAATCATTTTCTAATGGTGTGAGTTTTACTACTTTTATTTTGCCATGACATTTTATATTTTGCATAAACTGGAAACATGTATAAACTGGAGACATGGTCCATGTCTCACAAACATGGTGCAATATCCTACTTCATTAATTGCACAAACTACAGCCCATAGTGTTTCACTGCACAAGACTCTGGTCATCTGCTTGAGAAGGCTAAGAGCTGAAAAAGCATGACAGATAGGAAAATACAGGCACTACATAAAATGTTGCCTATCCAGAACCCCTAGGACATCCTTTGTAAAGTTGAATGCCTTAAATTAAATTAGCTAGTGGGCATAACCTAACTGATGGCATTTAGGCAGACATAGAAAGGTTGACTCAATCCTTTGAAAAAAGCTCTCTTTCGCAATCTAGTGTATGGGAAGGAAATGATTATAACAATTTTTATTATTCACATGGTGAAAATGGTTAGCTCCCATACGAGTATGCAGTACAAAACTTTGCATGCCTCATCTATGGAGAATGCAGCAACTACAAAGGACCCTGGACAAAGAACGCTGGTTTCCTAAGAAAAAGAGGTTATGCTAATAGTCCTGGTGGTCAACAGTTCAATCTCCATTTTATTGCTTAATGGAGCAACTGGAATATATGCACATGTAATGTTCTAATTGTTAATGAGACAGTTACAGCTATCATAAACTCACTGCATACTGTCAGGGTGTATTTGCCCAGTGCTTCCAGTTAGTGGAATAGGGGAAGAGCCAGGCAGGCTGGATTTGCATGCTTTAGCTTGTTTCCAAAGGAGGGCTTGAAAGTTTTATCTCCATGTGGTTTGGGAACAGCCACGCCACTTCCAGTGACAAGCTGGCCCTGAGAGTAACACAGAATTATTCACGTTGTACCACACCTGCCTTAATAAATTCTTGCACACTACGAGGGTCTGCAATTCTAACACTATCTGCAACACAGATAATTCCACTGTTGTTAATTAAGAGTTAATAACACTAGAAGCCTTTAAGAGGCCAATTACACTTACACTGGATTTTAAACCTGCCAAAATGACTTAGGAGCATAAGCCTCACTGATCATTCAGCTCCCCATTTTTATAGTAGTTTATGACTGGTATGTGCAGGCATATCAGATCAAACCCCTACTGTTATGTCAGAAAAGAAAGCATTAGCTGAAAACAGTGGAGGTGTGAAGAGAGAATGTTACAGCAGAGCTGAGTGTAGTGGTCTTCCTCTTACTTACACTGGTTTCATACTGAGTGCACTGGAGTTCTTCCAGTTGCACACCACTATGAGTAAGAGGATGATCTGGAAACACAGAAATGATGTGAGTCAGAGGTAAAACATAACATGGGAAAAAAAAAAATCTGAAGACAGTGCTAGACCCTGAATCTTTATCTCATGAGTGAGTTAAGTACTGCTGGTCATCTACTTTGATAGCTAGTTGCTTAGGTCCTCTCAGAACTGGCAACTGCACCACAGCTTTTACACAGACTCTGAAGCCTTTGTGATATTTCAGCCATTCTAGCAAATTCACATTTTCAATAATAAATAATGTACCCCTATAAAGTCACCTGAACACCCTGAGAGAATTATAGCCTTTATTATGTACAATTGGGGGTATATTAATCCTTACATTGAAAGATTTTTTTAGTGACCTGTCTAGAAGTTAGATAAATTATCAGAAATAGCAAAGTAAAATTACACTAAATGTCCTTTAGTAGAGCCACTGAAATGCCCTCTGCAAAATATGGGATTGTTTAGTTAGAGGAAGAGAATCCAGGGACAGACATGATCATTTTTTGTGGCATAGCTCTGAGGCTGATTACTCGAGTCAAGTGACCAATCTGGGAACTGTGAACCTCTGGACAGTCATTTTCTTGCTATTACTAGTGGCTGTTTTAACCTACTCACCTATTAATCTACCATGTATTTTCCCTTGATTTACGGAACTTACCTTATAAGTAACATTTGGTAGAATGGTACCTTTACTCATTCAAAACAAGCCCTTCACCTAAATCCTTCTGAACACATGGGAAATGGCTTCTGAGCAACAGAAATAAAAGGGGAGGAGGGGAGAAAGCTCGTTTAACACAAATATTGCAATATAATTGAAATTATATTAAAAAATTAAATGACTTTTTGTGAACTTGTTTAAAAGGGTCAGAAATGTGTTTGAGCTGTACAAGATTAACCTTTACTCGTTTGGGAAAATGCAGACTTCAACAGCAATCCTCTGCAGTGGTTGCACTTGCTAAAAGTTTAAAACAGTAATTTTTTCCCAAGAAAGGTCATCTTGAGCTAAAATGTCAAATAAATTATTTAGATTACTGAATTAGAAAAGTGAGGATCTGACAGGCTGAATTTTTTATGCACATTAGCCACAGTCAGGGTCTCTATATGCTCTTTTTATTAAGTGCACCCCCCTTCCCTTATTAAAAATCTCTCCATTTATTCCAATATATTCTCCTTAATATGTATTTTAGCATCCAAATAGCTGGTCCAATTTGATTCTTACTTGTACAAAACAGGAAGCACTTCATTTGACTGTTGCTAAGCACTTTTTCCAGTATAAAACAGATGTAAAAAAAAAATCTTACCACTAGTTTGAAGGGGAAATCAAGTGATCAAAAATCCATTTTTAAAGCCTCCATGTAGCTACTAAATCTTAGATTCTAGCAGAAGAAATATTTTTAAGGGGAAAGACTGTTTTGAAGGAAGGCAAATTAAAAGGACTGAAAAGGAAAGTGAGTAACTTTTCTGTAGGAGCTACTGTTGTAGTTATGTCCTAGAGTTTTTTATAGGGCAAAATATGGGTAAAAGGAATTGCTAGAAAGTTGGAGGATGTAGAACATATAGCTGCTCACACAGAGGTTTCACCCTACAGATTCACATCTGCATTTCTCATTTTTCCTCACATTCATAAATACTAATGATCATTGAAGCAGCACAAGAGCCTCTGTCCAAACACAATGCCATAGCATTCAGCTGAACAGCAACAGTAGCAAAACTTCCCACTTCATTTTCCAAAACCAATATTTGCTCAGCACCGGTGTCCTGGTTTCAGTTAGGACAGAGTTAATTTTCCTCCTAGTAGCTGGCAGGGTGCTATGTTTTGGATTAGAATGAGAAGAGCGCTGATAACATGCTGATGTTTTAATTGTTGTAGAGCAGTGCTTACACCAAGCCAAGGACTTTTCAGCCTCTCTCTGTCCTGCTAGCGAGCAGGCTAGGGATGCAGCAGGAGCTGGGAGGGGACAGACCCAGGACAGCTGACCCAAACTGGCCAAAGGGGTATTCCATACCATCTGACGTCATGCTGAACAATATATAGGGGTGGCTAGCCGGGGTGGAGGGGGGGGCCGGCTGCTCGGGGATAGGCTGGGCATCGGTCAACGGGTGGTGAGCAATTGCATTGTGCATCACTTATTTCGTACACATTATTACTATTAATACTATTATTATTATTATTATTATTATTGTTATTCTTTTCCCTGTCTTAATAAACTGTCTTTATCTCAACTCACAGGCTTCACTTTCCCGTTTCTCTCCCCCATCCCGGAGAGGGAGGGGGGAGGGTGAGAGAACGGCTGTGTGGTGTTTGACTGCCAGCCGGGCTAAACCACAACAGCCCATTTGGCGCCCAACGTGGGGCTCGAAGGGTTGAGATATCGACAGATTTGACCAGAGTGTGTTAAACTAAAATTGGTATAAGTATTCGACCTGCTTAATAGTTGCTAGTCACAATGTTGATTGCCTTAATCTCAAGTCTGCTGTGCCTGTTTCCCAAATTGAGTTTTATAGCAAGTTACTTTCTGTATGTGCTCCCTGTCGTGCTGTTTACCCTTTCCGGGCCCTGGTTTAAGATTGTTATGGTACTGTGTGGTGTAACGATGGCTTATGAAATGATGAAGTATCTGGTCATGACTCTAACCTGGTATTTGTACTCAGCACTGTCGTCGACTCTATACTTCGGAAACCATATCTCAGAAACTATTAGCAATTACACCTATTGCCTTTTTTCATCAGGGAGTCAGTCTCTGGAGGGGACAGGGGAAGATATTTTTTCCTACCTGTTCACTCTCCCTTCCTCCTTCACCACCCTCTTATCCCCCGAGCTAGTTACGGTAGCTCTCCAAGATGTTGAATATCCTTGGGATACTCAGACCAGCATGTTCTTGTTGTTATGTCTCCTGAATGCGCTTCAGGTTTTGTTTAAGGTTAAACAACTACTTAGGAATCTCATCCGGAGATCTGTCTTGAGGCGGGATATTTGCGAGTGGCAGGGAGTGTGGGAGGATATGGGCAGGTTTCTAGGGCAGTGGGCACCTCCAGTGTTTTGGACATTCACCCCTGAACAACTAAAAAATCCTAAAAAACTGGTAGAATGCTTGAAAAAAAGGTGTCATGACTCTGGCAGTTCCAAAGTGACACAAATCACTGTGGCGTGCTGGGGTCTGGCTTGTGCCTATCGAGCTGCAATTGATGCTACTATCAACCTAGTGACAGACCCTGCGGCCGTTCCAGTCCCGGCTCCTGCAGCCACTCCAGCTCCAGCTCCCGCAGCTGTCCCGGCTCCAGCTCCCGCAGCCGTTCCAGCTCCCGCAGCCGTTCCAGCTCCCGCAGCCGTCCCGGCTCCAGCTCCCGCAGCCGTTCCGGCTCCAGCTCCCGCAGCCGTCCCGGCTCCAGCTCCCGCAGCCGTTCCGGCTCCAGCTCCCGCAGCCGTTCCAGCTCCAGCTCCTGCAGCTGTCCTGGCTCCAGCTCCCGCAGCCGTTCCAGCTCCCGCAGCCGTTCCAGCTCCCGCAGCCGTCCCGGCTCCAGCTCCCGCAGCCGTTCCGGCTCCAGCTCCCGCAGCTGTCCCGGCTCCAGCTCCCGCAGCCGTTCCGGCTCCAGCTCCCGCAGCTGTCCCGGCTCCAGCTCCCGCAGCCGTTCCAGCTCCCGCAGCCGTCCCGGCTCCAGCTCCCGCAGCCATTCCGGCTCCAGCTCCCGCAGCCGTCCCGGCTCCAGCTCCCGCAGCCATTCCCACTCCTGTGGCTGGGTCGGAGAAACGAACTGTAGCAGTGCAAGCTGACCCTGCAGAGGGTATTCCAATCCCTGTGGCAGACCCTGTGGCTGGGTCGGAGAGGCGAGCTGTAGCAGTGCAAGTTGCCCCTGTAGAAAAGGTGAAAAAGTGGTATAGAGACGCAGGTCGTTTAGAACGCAGAAAGTCTTCTGCTAAGTCTGGGTCTGGAGAAGACGAGGCTGGGCCATCAAGTGTGCAGGAGGATGAAGATGAGGATGAGGATGTCAGTAAGTCAACAGTAACTACCCGAACCCTATACCAGCGTGAGCTACGAGATGTGCGAAAAGATTTTGGTCGCTGTATAGGTGAACAGCTTGTCACCTGGCTGCTCCGGTGCTGGGACACTGGAGCCAATGGTGTGAAATTAGAGGGCAGGGAAGCCAAGCGGTTGGGATCCCTTGCTAGAGATGCAAGCATTGACAAAGCAATTGGAGATGGAGCACGATCTCACAGCCTCTGGAGGCGTCTCCTGTTAGCTGTGAAGGGAAGGTATCCCTACAAGGAAGAACTTGTATGTGTACCAGTCAAGTGGACCACCATGGAGAAGGGAATTCAGTACCTGAGGGAATTAGCCGTACGGGAAGTAATTTATAAGGACTTAAACGATGCACAAACATCCACAGATCCAGATGAAGTCCAGTGTACTCGACCCATATGGCGGAAGTTTGTACGGAATGCACCATCAACATGGGCCAGCACATTGGCAATAATAACCTGGAAAAACGGTGAAGATCCCACAGTGGGTGACATGGCTAAACAACTCCGGGAGTACGAAGGAAATCTCTCCTCTTCCCTACAGGCCTGCGTCTCGGCTGTGGAGAAACTCTCTGAAGAGTTCCACCAACTTAAAGAGAATTTATCTTCCCCCCCACCTGAACAAACCAGTGGCCACCAACTAAAAGAGAATACTTTGGAGAAACTTATTGAAGAGGTCCACCAACTTAAAGAGAATTTATGTTCCCCCCCACCTGAACGAACCAGTGGCCACCAACTAAAAGAGAATACTTTGGAGAAACTTTTTGAAGAGGTCCAGCAACTTAAAGAGAGTGTATTTTCTTCCCCACCTGTACAAACCAGCGTCTCAGCTATTAGGGGTAAACGTGCATCCATGCAAAGAAGACAATATGGTGGGTACACACCCCGCACCACCCTGTGGTTTTACCTACGTGACCATGGAGAGGACATGAGAAAATGGGATGGAAAATCTACTGAGACCCTAGAGGCACGGGTACGTGAGTTGCAAAAGAAAACAATCGGGAGAAAGGGGTTCTCTGAAAAGTTTGCTGCTCCAACTTCTAGCAGGCAGTCTTTTAAACACAGAAACGAAGATTCTGACCAGGACTAGAGGGGCCCTGCCTCCAGCCAGGGGGAGGAAAGGGACAACCGAGTTTATTGGACTGTGTGGATTCGATGGCCTGGCACGTCTGACGCACAGAAGTATAAGGCTCTAGTAGACACCGGTGCACAATGTACTCTAATGCCATCCAGCTGTAAAGGGCCAGAGCCCATCTGTATTTATGGCGTGACAGGGGGATCCCAGCAGCTAACTGTATTGGAAGCTGAAGTGAGTCTAACCGGAAATGAGTGGCAAAAGCACCGTATTGTGACTGGCCCGGATGCTCCGTGCATCCTTGGCATAGACTATCTTAGAAGAGGATATTTCAAGGACCCAAAAGGGTTCCGCTGGGCTTTTGGCATAGCTGCCTTAGAGACAGAGGACATTAAACAGTTGTCTACCTTGCCCGGTCTCTCAGAGGACCCTTCTGTTGTGGGATTGCTGAGGGTTGAAGAACAGCAAGTGCCAATCGCTACCACAACTGTGCACCGGCGGCAATATCGCACCAACCGAGACTCCCTGATTCCCATCCACGAGCTAATTCGTCAACTGGAGAGCCAAGGAGTGATCAGCAAGACCCATTCACCTTTTAATAGTCCCATATGGCCAGTGCGAAAGTCTAATGGTGAGTGGAGACTAACAGTGGACTATCGTGGCCTGAACGAAGTCACGCCACCACTGAGTGCTGCAGTGCCGGACATGCTAGAACTCCAGTACGAACTGGAATCAAAGGCAGCCAAGTGGTATGCCACAATTGATATTGCTAATGCATTTTTCTCCATCCCTCTAGCAGCAGAGTGCAGGCCACAGTTTGCTTTCACTTGGAGGGGAGTCCAATATACTTGGAATCGGCTGCCCCAGGGGTGGAAACATAGCCCTACCATTTGCCATGGTCTGATCCAGTCTGCGCTGGAGCAGGGGGAGGCTCCTGAACACCTGCAGTACATCGATGACATCATTGTGTGGGGTGACACTGCAGAGGAAGTTTTCGAGAAAGGGAAGAAAATAGTCCAAATCCTTCTGAAGGCCGGTTTTGCCATAAAACAAAATAAAGTTAAAGGACCTGCACGAGAGATCCAGTTTTTAGGAATAAAATGGCAAGATGGACGTCGTCAAATTCCAATGGATGTGATCAACAAAATAACAGCTATGTCTCCACCAACTAGCAAGAAGGAAACACAAACTTTCCTAGGTGTCGTGGGGTTTTGGAGAATGCATATTCCAAATTACAGTCTGATTGTAAACCCGCTCTACCAAGTAACTCGTAAGAAGAATGCTTTTGAATGGGGCCCTGAGCAACGACAAGCCTTTGAACAAATTAAACAAGAAATAGTTCATGCAGTAGCCCTTGGGCCAGTCCGAACAGGACCAGATGTAAAGAATGTGCTCTACACCGCAGCCGGGGAGAATGGCCCCACCTGGAGCCTCTGGCAGAAAGAACCTGGGGAAACTCGAGGTCGACCCCTGGGGTTTTGGAGTCGGGGATACAGAGGATCTGAGGCCCGCTATACTCCAACCGAAAAGGAGATATTGGCAGCATATGAGGGAGTTCGATCTGCTTCGGAAGTGGTCGGTACTGAAGCGCAGCTCCTCCTGGCACCCCGACTGCCGGTACTGGGTTGGATGTTCAGAGGAAGGGTCCCCTCTACACATCATGCAACTGATGCTACATGGAGCAAGTGGGTTGCACTGATTACTCAGCGGGCTCGAATAGGAAACCCCAGTCGCCCAGGAATCCTGGAAGTGATTATGGACTGGCCAGAAGGCAAGTACTTTGGGATATCGTCAGAGGAGGAGGTGGTCCGTGCTGAAGAAGCCCCACTGTACAACAAGCTACCAGAAAATGAGAAGAAATATGCCCTGTTCACTGATGGGTCCTGTCGTATTGTGGGAAAGCATCGGAGATGGAAAGCTGCTGTATGGAGTCCTACACGACGAGTTGCAGAAGCTGCTGAGGGAGAAGGTGAATCGAGTCAGTTTGCAGAAGTGAAAGCCGTTCAGCTGGCCTTAGATATTGCTGACCGAGAAAAGTGGCCAGTTCTCTATCTCTATACTGATTCATGGATGGTAGCAAATGCCCTGTGGGGGTGGCTACAACAATGGAAGCAGAACAACTGGGAACGCCGGGGCAAACCCATCTGGGCTGCTGCATTGTGGCAAGATATTGCTGCCCGGGTAGAGAACCTGGTTGTAAAGGTACGCCATGTAGATGCTCATGTGCCCAAGAATCGGGCTACTGAAGAACATCAAAACAACCAGCAGGTGGATCAGGCTGCTAAGATTGAAGTGGCTCAGGTGGACCTGGACTGGCAACATAAAGGTGAATTATTTATAGCCCGATGGGCCCATGACACCTCAGGCCATCAAGGTAGAGATGCAACATACAGATGGGCTCGTGACCGAGGGGTGGACCTGACCATGGACACTATAGCACAGGTTATTCATGATTGTGAAACATGTGCTGCAATTAAACAAGCCAAACGGTCAAAGCCTCTCTGGCATGGAGGACGATGGCTGAAATACAAATATGGAGAGGCCTGGCAGATTGATTACATCACACTCCCCCAAACCCGCAACGGCAAGCGCCACGTACTTACAATGGTGGAAGCAACCACCGGATGGCTGGAAACATATCCTGTGCCCCATGCCACCGCCCGGAACACTATCCTGGGCCTTGAAAAGCAAGTCCTATGGCGACATGGCACCCCAGAAAGAATTGAGTCAGACAATGGGACTCATTTCCGAAACAACCTTATAGACACTTGGGCCAAAGAACATGGTATTGAGTGGGTGTATCACATCCCTTATCATGCACCAGCCTCCGGGAAAGTTGAACGATACAATGGACTGTTAAAGACTACACTGAAAGCAATGGGTGCTGGGACATTCAAAAATTGGGAAACACATCTGGCAAAGGCCACCTGGTTAGTCAATACTAGAGGATCTGCCAACCGAGCTGGACCTGCCCAATCAAACCTGTTACGCACTGTAGAAGGGGATAAAGTTCCTGTAGTGCACGTAAGAAACATGCTGGGTAAGACAGTCTGGGCTACTCCCGCCTCAGGAAAAGGCAAGCCCATTCGTGGGATTGCTTTTGCTCGGGGACCTGGATGCACTTGGTGGGTAATGCAAGAGAATGGGGAGGTCCGGTGTGTACCTCAAGGGGACCTAATACTGGGTGAGAATAGCCCATGAGTTGAATTATAATATGTTAATTATCATATAACACTGTATGTCATCGCTGCCATGATTGCTATATATCATAGATGAAAATGGTGATTAATTAGAAAGTATTGGAAAGAGTGTAACCTGAGCATGACATAAATGGTATGGAATAAGGGGTGGATATCTGTCCTGGTTTCAGTTAGGACAGAGTTAATTTTCCTCCTAGTAGCTGGCAGGGTGCTATGTTTTGGATTAGAATGAGAAGAGCGCTGATAACATGCTGATGTTTTAATTGTTGTAGAGCAGTGCTTACACCAAGCCAAGGACTTTTCAGCCTCTCTCTGTCCTGCTAGCGAGCAGGCTAGGGATGCAGCAGGAGCTGGGAGGGGACAGACCCAGGACAGCTGACCCAAACTGGCCAAAGGGGTATTCCATACCATCTGACGTCATGCTGAACAATATATAGGGGTGGCTAGCCGGGGTGGAGGGGTGGCCGGCTGCTCGGGGATAGGCTGGGCATCGGTCAACGGGTGGTGAGCAATTGCATTGTGCATCACTTATTTCGTACACATTATTACTATTAATACTATTATTATTATTATTATTATTATTGTTATTCTTTTCCCTGTCTTAATAAACTGTCTTTATCTCAACTCACAGGCTTCACTTTCCCATTTCTCTCCCCCATCCCGGAGAGGGAGGGGGGAGGGTGAGCGAACGGCTGTGTGGTGTTTGACTGCCAGCCGGGCTAAACCACAACAACCGGAAAGGCCATTCTATCAAACAATTCTACATTGATAATAAGCCCCTCCTAATTGGACTTCTGTTGTGAATTTTCCCAACAGACTAAGCCATACTATGTGCACTGTGGTGCAGATCAAGTTCTCAGCCTCAGTAGCCAGACCAAATGCTGGAGGTGCAGGGCATGACAAGCGGGGAGATACTTTCAACTTACCAGCAAAAACAGCCTCTCACCATCCTTTCCAAGCCCAAGACAACTGGTGCCTATTCTCAGCAGAACAGTGTCCTACCAAGTTTCCCTGTCAGCCTCATAGCATACCCAGGTAAGGCATGTAACTGTGAACGTAGAGGTTGTGCTGCTGCATGGGAACCTCTGAGGCAAAGGGCCTTGGCACTGACCTACTAAGGGGGCTCATTTTGCTCCTTTCTGAGGTCTCAGGCCTGCCTTGTGCCACTGCACAGTGAAGAACACAACGCAGAGCTGTGCATCCTGGAAAGACCTGGACGAACAATGCTCATGCTATGGTACATCTCAAATACAGGTCACATGTGTGCGTGCTAGTAGTTCTGTTGCCTACAGTTGCATGGAGTGCCATAAAATCCCCTGAAAAGAGATGAACAAGGGAAGAGCTACCCTCAAGCACTTATTCCTTACGTGTTTTCTTTTTGAAACACCTGAGATTTTTATGTTTCTTTCGCATATAGAACATCTGGCCTGTGTAGGACAAACTTCCTTTCACCCTAACCTAAGACTGACCTGTTTTAACTTTCTGTCTTGCAGAGGCACCAAAAGTACTTAGTCATTTGTGCATCACTGAGAAAAGGGATTTAGTGAATAAGACAACCATAGACCTTACTCCTTGGTGATTCCTTCTTTGACAGGGTAAATCCCACAGAAAAACAGCGCTAATAGAGCATGACGATTTGAAGAATAGAGCCCTAACTGTTGACATTTCTGTTGTCATGTCAGGTATTATGCTATGATAAAGAGAAAGAAATATTAAAAGAATTGTGGAAAGCTCTCTGGAACTAAGTTTGTTGATGCTGCATTACAGTAAAGGCCATTAGTACTTCTCCCATTCAAGGGTATGTCATCTTTCCTGTATGAATTCTTCTTTTCTGGGCTTGATCGTAATTTAGCTTTGCCAGGTCACCAAAGTAGAAGTTATAATTTGTTATACAGTGTTAAATACTCAAGGGTCCTTTCAAGGTCTGAATTTAAGCAGAAGCAATTTTGTTTTGAAAATGTATACTACCTCTGATTGCTATATTTGTAATATGAGGTAAGATGCTGCAGAAAAGTGGGAACAATATACTGGCTCTGAGCTTAAATTTGTGAATTACACAGAAGAAATCCCACATTTAAGTTCTTTAAAAGATAGAGTAACCTGGAAAATTGAATATTGAAAATATGAGATAGTCCAGTAAATAATCTTTCCAATAGTTTCCCTAAGCAGCTGGGACATATCTGATATCACTGCTTTTGATCATCTTTGCTATGTGAAATACTCATAATTTGCACAGTTTCATTTCTCAACTGTTTTGTAAGGTAAAATGTTTTAATAGCAAAGTGTTCATCACATATGATACAAACATTTTTGGACCATGACCATTAGCCCAGTCAAAATAAGGGTATTGTTTTTTCACTGCTTTTTGCTTCTTCCTTTTTTTTTTTTTTTTTTTTTTTAAACTCAAAATATGGTTGCCAATTGCTCATATCTACAGTATTTGAGAACATTTCTTACCTTTCTCCTTTTAGTGATTTGTAAGTTTTTTTATGCTAACATTGTTGGACAAAATTGATTCTGCAAATTTTGAGAGGTCATATTGACAGAAGCCCTTTGATAGAAATATATTTCACCTTATATTAAAGTGCAGCGCAACACTGGTGAAACAGTTCGCTAGTTGTTTTCAGGAGAAGCTTTTTGTTCAACTTGTGTCTCAATTTCATTTATGTAACAAGGCTGTTTTCAAAAAGACTGCATAGACCAAACTGACACCTGGTGTGTTGACTCCTACCAAGACGGTCATTTCTGCTCTAAGGAGAAATCTGTCTGAGAGAACTGTCTGGGTAGACTGATATTTCATTTTGCTTCAACAACATATATTAAAGTAATACCAAAGTTCTATGTGTCAGTCCTCTCAAGTCCTTTTCAAATTAACACTGAAAAGGAAATTCATCCATCCATATATATGTAAATATTCAAAGCCAGCTCCCAAACAGTGGCATTATCCATGGGTTCCTGTGGGCTTGCCATAAAAATGAATAGGAATATTTTCTAATATTGCCAAGCTTGTACGATATTTCTGAAATAGGTGAGAGAAAGCAGCATCGTTCCAGAAAAAAAGGAAGAACATTTACCAGTTGGAACACAGGCAGATGTCACTGATAGCAGATGGTTTTAAAACTGGCATTTTAAGACTGCAGCTGCCTGACTGTGTTATATTTCTACCCTTGATTGGAAGATTGGATAAAACGCTTTTGTAAGAGGGCAGCTTTAACAACAAAAAGAGTATAAATGACTGGACAGCTATAAAATCAGGCATTTTTTCTATTGCATACTTTTCCAAAGCTTTAGATTGGACTAGAGAGACTATTTGTGTCAAAATTTGTAGAAAGAGGAGAGACGTACTTGCTCTGAATATTTTTAGGTGCTAAGTCCATATGGCTCCCTGATGCTATCTTAATTCAAGGATATTCTAGGATTGTTTAAAGAAAAAAGATGAGACAATTACAGAGGAAGTCCTCACTGAAGCCTCTTCTAATCACAAAAAGGAGGGGAAGGTAACTGGAAACAGCTTTCACAAATCTAAGGGCAAATTATGCTTCATCAGCCTCGTTGTCTTCTACAACGCAATGACTGGCTTTCCAGACCTGGGAAGGGCAGCAGATATAATTTCAAAACTGGAAGTTTTTTTGGCATAGCATCTCTATAGCCACACTGGGGAGCTATGGATGGGAGGGCTGGACTACAAGGTGGATGAAAAATTCACTGGACTGTGGGGCTGGAAGGTTAAAAGTGAGCAATTCAGTCTACTTGGTGACTGATTATAAGTGGGATTCCTCAGTGGTAGATACTGAGGCTGATGTTTAACACGTTCTTAAATTATCCAGACAATGGGATGATGTGCACCATCATGAATTTCACGGGTGACACCAAAGTGGGGGGAATGCTTGATACTGTCAAAGCTAGGGACATCACTCTGAGGGATTCTCTAAGCCAGAGGCTGAAGAAACAGGCTGACAGGAGCACCAAGTTCAGTGAGGACAAAAGCAAAATCCTGTCTGGTTAGGATAATCCCATTCATCATTACGTGTTATCAACTGACTGACAACACAGTAAATCTGCAGTTTGGGGGTTCTGGTGGACAACAACCTGGACTATGGAATTTGGAATATGGAATATGGAATATGGAATATGGAATATGGAATATGTCCTTGAGGTGATACCACTAGCCACTGACAGGGCTTTGTTTACAAGAATGGAGCCGGTGGGTCAAGGGAAATGATGATTCTTTCTGCCTAGCACTTGTGAGGCTGCATCTAGAGTGCAGTGCCCTGTCCTGTTCCCTTGAGAGTGAGAAACCCGAGAGAACCCAAAAGAAGGGCACCAAGATGGGTATGAGACTGGAGTACATGATATATACACATACATACACATGCATATATACTTAAATATACACATATACATATCTGTATATGATTTGTATAGATATACATTGAAGCTGAATGGACTTCATTCAACTAGGAGGTAAGAAGGTGAAGGGGATCTTTTTGCAGTCTTTTATACCTAATGTCTAAATGCAGATTATAGAGAAGAGGGAGAAGAACTTGTCTTAGAGATATGCATGGAAAGATAATCGTAGCAATTGGAAGTAGCAGCACGGTGAATTTAGACTGGGTGTCAGGGAAAAAAATCACAATGAGAGAAATTAAGCATGGGAACAGGCTAAGGAACCCCTTTCCTTGGGGATTTTTAAAACCTGACTGCAAAAGGCCATGAACAATCTGATCTAACTTCAAAGTTAGCCCTGCTTTGAGTAGGAGGTTAGACTAGATGACTTCCAGAAATCCCTTCCAGCATTAATTTATTCTGCTTCCAAGATGTGTCAGAAAATTTTTAAAAAGGCTGAGAAACATTATCTCTGCTGACTTAATGATTAGAGATATTAGTCTAGTGACTAGAGTAAGCCTGAGAATTTTAAAGATTATGATTCATGGAAACCAATGCTGCTTTTCTTAGTCCCAGTATGGAATTGCCTTTCCAGATCAGAAAGACCTACTATGAGAAAAGTCATATTATGACACTTGAATCTTCAGTATACCATGACATGATTTTTTTTTTTTTTTAATTAAGAATTCTAAAAAAATTTCACCCGGTCACAAAACAGAATTCCTACATGCTTGACTTTGACCTTTCATTATCATGTTATGGTTAATACATGTAAATAATATTGAATTCAGACAGACTTCTTTGGGTATCTGAAGCAAAATTTCCACAGAGCTTCAGCAAGACCCTTTATAGAGTATCAGAAAAAAAAAAAAAAGAAAAGAAAAAAAAAAAGGACTAGATTTTCTGAACCACCACAAGTGGAAATACATTTTTAAACATAACTGCAATAAATTTAACAAGTTCTTCAGTATTACCCTACAAAACAAAGGCATTTCAGTGAAGAAAAAAGCAGTGAATTGCCACTCCTGTTGCAACACAAAACATTTTCTTCATTTTGAGGCTTGTACTCATATTTTCAAAAATGAAATTTCAAAACGTTTTGAAATCTGCTCTGAGGTCCATCAGCTTTGGTAAGCTCAGCTGCATATGTCAGAAATTGTTGTACACTGTGAAGTCAGATTATTCAAACAGCTACAGATCAGCAAGGAAAGCCAGCCTTGTTCAGCTTGTAATGTCAACATTTTAGTGCCTAAAAGCACGTGTTATTTAGCCAAAGAAAAACATGCTTGTCTGATGTCCTCATAGACCATTAACAACATTAAAAAAGGTACAAAGGTATCTGGCTTTGATTTCCTAGGATCTGGCATGGTGTATCAGTCAACAACTTGTTTTGTGATTTGCATTTTTCAGCAGACAACAGGTCTTATTTTAGCACAACCATATTTTAGTAAAACACTCACATACATTTATGGAGGCATATTTAACATATGATGCAGACACATGTTCTATCATCTCCAAAGAAACCCCTATAGTCCTTTTGAACTTTGTTCTGGAGATAAAAATTTGGCCTCTGTTTTTGTCTCTGTTTCTCAGTTATAATCATAATCATAATTATATGGCTACCTAGGCAGATACCCTGTAAATGAACACATCCCTTACATTTTTGTATTAAATGGTTAGTACATTTCTGAACACAGACATGAGTCCCTGATGTCCAGTTAGCTGTATAAACCTCTTACACAGCTTGGCTGCCATACGACTTGAACAATGGATTTTGAGTTCTACATAATTCTTTTTTTTTTTTTTTTTTTCCAAAGGCTAATTAAAATCAATTCCATGGCTTTTCTCTGCTGTTATAAAAGATGCTGTGGTTAGATGTTTCAATCATTAGCAATATGGTACTGCTGGATTAAAAACAAATTTCCATATAACATAGTGATGACAGTTAGTCTATGATAATCCATGTAATTGCTAATGAACAAAACCTGCCCTGCCTTTATACCTGAATATTTGTTGATGGTATCCGAAAATAGGGATGACATGAATCAGTATTCTGATTTATTTTTTAAACTATATTAATCTATTTAGCTGTGCAACTTTAATCATATTCTGTATTTCACAGAGAATCCAGATGATATGAATATGTGCTTTCATATAATTATGAATATTAAATATTTCAGAATTTAGTTCTAGAAATATATTTTCTTCTTCTGGTTACTTTGAGTCACTCAACTTTTGTTTAGATGTATCTCCCACATTTAGTCCTTAAGCCTTTTCAGTTAGGCTGCATCAAATTCTAGTCTTACCTTACACAATGTAAAACTAGTCTGAGATCAGCATCAAAACATTCTTGAAAGCTTACAGAGTCCAATTTAAAATCATCAGACCCAATGGAGCTGAAATCCTTCCTACACTGAAGGTCAATGGGTCTTGTCACTGACATAGCCAAACAGGATTTTATTTCAGAGGGTTGCAGAATCAGTGGCTTAAATGACAAGAGAGTAAGAAAGAAGACTAATAATTATTTTGGAGGGTAGAAGCAGAAAGAGTAGAAATGAGTATTTGTAATTGAATAAGAGTCAGTGCTGTACAGACATCACAGCCTAAACTCTTCTTCCCTTGGTGTCTTTTTTCACAGTAGGGTTGCTCTTTGCCTAGCCTTTGAGAAGGGGCTATCACTACCTTTCATGTGAAATTATCGTAGTTAGAAGCATACAGCTGAAACAGAATCTTACCATTTCTGAGTTAAACAACTGTAAACGTAATAGATATACACCACATGGAAGTAAAAGTCCTTGTTCTGACTGATTTGGCAGAACCTGCACCTGAGTCCCTCAGTTCTCACATTACTGGTTCATTGGTTATTATAAGGTTGTAGCATCTTATCCCCATCTAGGGGACACAAGAAACCTTCCAACAAAATCGTAATTAAATTTGATTGATTCCCATCAGCTTTACTTTATATACATCAGTGTTTTTCATGAAAAGGAAAAATATTATCAGGTGATTAATAATTAGCTCTTTTGATAAAAACAAACAAAAGTATCTACTGTTCTTCCCCCAAACTTGTTTTGCTGGCTATTAAATTTTGTAGTATCTAACATAATTGAATTAGGTAGATGTAGTATGTCACTGATAACAAATCTGAGCCAACCCTTGGAGTTTACTATCTTCCTTTCTTGTACGGTTACTACCTCACTTAACTGACTGACGTGGTCCTTATAGACTAGGAGCTATTTTAGTGTAATTTCCTAAAGGAATTATAGTAGACTGTCTCAAACGTCTTACTAAAATGAAGGCAGATGACAACCACCACTCTCCCCTCATCCTCTGAGCAAGCTGTTTCATCACAGAAGGCAATCAGTTGGTCAGGCATTTACCACTGGTAAATCCATGTTGGCTCTTCCCAATCACCTTGTCTTTCACGATCATGGAAACAACTTCCATGAGTGCTAGTTTCATAATTTGTTTAGGGACTGACTTGAGGCTTATTGGTCTGTAGTTTCCCAGATCTTCTCTTTTAGAGATGGGTATGTATTTGTCCTTTTACAGCCATTCAGGACTTCCCCTGATCTCCCATAACCTTTCAAAGATGAAACAGAGAAACTCTGCAGTGCTATCAGCCAACTCTCTTAGCACCCTCAGACACATCCCACTATGTCCCATACACTTGAATATGTACAATAACTACAAGTGGCACTTGACTCTCCTCTTCAGACAGTGGTTCAGCTTGCTTTGTCATTGCTTTTTGGCACAGACTTGCAGGCTAAGTTTACCTTTGAACACCAAGGCACAGAAGGCATGTCACCCTTTTCTGTATTGTATTTAACTAACTTGTCAGCTTGTACTAACTTGTTCTGTAGACAACCTGCACCTTCCTTGTACTTATGCTTGTTGCTCACATACCTATGCCTTTCTTCTTATTCCTGACATCTTGTGTTAGATTGAGCTCCAGCTGGGCTTTTTGCCTCCTCTGCACCTCTGACTAATATTTATGTATTACTCTCTGAGAGTCTGTCTCAAAGTCACTGCTCAAAACTTTTTACTGGTACCTGGAATTGATACCAAAGTTTTACTCTTAATATTTTCATAAATATTAAGTAAAATTCACAGTACCAATTCCAATGAGCAAAATTCAAAATAGCAACATATAGGTTATTACCATGTCATCTCATCTGCTAGTTTCTTTCCTGAGCATTTTCAAAATTCTTTACGAGTTGGTTTTACACTATCATAGCATTTAAAAGGGAAGGCCTTGTATAATTGTTACAGAGGTGTGTTTCAGTTCTACACAGAAATTTTTACCATCATTTCATGGTTAATAAAGCTGCTACTACATAAGAGGTACATAATGAATGCTACAAGGAATGCTACAAGGACCATGTGTGCTTGTGTACAGAAAATGAATACATCTATGTATAGTATCAGATAAAGGCATAATGCAAGGATGAAGTTTTTATATAGGCATCTTTGAAGAGACGGCAAGAGAAGAAGCAAATACAGGCATTTGATATGGGCTGGCAATGAACACAGGAATGTGTGTTCTATGAAATGTGCATGTGCACATGGAAAGTACGCATTTGTTACGGACAAAAGTGCTTATGCCAAAAGACGTTTATAGACAAGAGTATTTGTACAGTGTGTGCATCTGTGTGAGGGAATTTAGCATGGAGTTATAAGCCTGCTTATGCATAGATAAACAGAGAATATTTTGATTTGTCTGGTTCATTATGTATATACTAAGGCAGCGGATCTAAGTGATATCAATCCACTACACATACATATTTACAAAGTATGGACTTCATATTTTAAAAGGAAGGATGTACCTGTATAAAGCCTTGGTCGGTGGCAAAGTGGGAAAACATAGCAGAAAGAAGGGAAGGGAAATGGCAATAAAAATAATTAACTAACACACTAAGATATAATAAAACATTCTATGTGTTGCCTTGTTAAAAGTTTTGAAGCTTTCATTGTATCACCTGGAAAAGCTTCATTATTTTGTTTATTAACATCACCTAAGTTTAGTCAATATTTATGTGTCCAGTACAAAAAAAAAAACAAAAACATATTGGTTATTTTTACTGTTGTTTACTTCTAATATTTTTATTCTTAAATAGTAGCTCCACTTTGACAAACACAAATTTTCCAAAGATTTCCCAGATCCTAAGAAATTTTGCAGGGTTGGAAGGATGGGTACGTTTTTCTTTTTGCATATTTCCTCGTAAAAAAACTTTCTTTGTAATACAGCTTGCTGCTCTGATTATTACTTGTGCTTTGAGTGGCACTTCCCACACCACCAATCATTATAAAAACAGACTTTGCTGCTAATTTCCTGGAAGATTCAAATACTCCTACTTCAAGGTCATCTCAAAGGATAGTTTAAAGAGCTTTTTCTGTAAAATATGTATATTTACATGAGCACGCATAAATGGTCACCAGGGAAGATAAGCTATCAGAGAGTAAAGAGATGTCTTGCCTTATACAGTTCACACACCACTGAAGCAGATAAAATTGGTTTTGTACCCAGCCTATGAACACACTGTTAGGAACTCTGTCCTCAAAATTGATCTATAATACTGAGATAAAATTCAATGCATCTCTTTTCATAAATATCTAACTGTGGCATCAAAATTCTACTGCTCTTGCCTGAATAACCATCTGCTGGAGTTCCAGCAGGTAGTGGAGTGACTTCACTTGTGTGCGCAGGACACATAGGAACAGGCTGCATCCATAGGTAATTAAAGCATTTGTATCAGTACACAAAGACGTGAGTACAATTTTACAGTTATTAAAGTCAGACGCATGACTGACTATGAAATGTTAAGATTAGATCTGTTTTTATTTTTAATAACAAAAGCATCCAGTATCCATTAACCTGCCTTTTTTTCAAGCCTCTATTGCACCTTTGTATTCCTGCTTGTCTTCCCTGTCTCTAGTGCATAATACTGGCACACTACTGTGCTTTAGAAACAAGCAGGACTGTAACATTACTGAGGTTCGCTTTTGTTCTGCCATTTCACTCTGCGGCTGTGATCTACCTGCACAAGCTCAACTTCAATGTTCTGTGAAATTTTTATATGGGCATAACGGTGCATATGTGCTTTAACGGTCTTAAAATATACGGTCAGCTCAGTAACACACAAAATCAATTGAGGGCATGAGCAAGCACACAAGGATTATTCACAGCTGGAAAGTGCTCAGAACCTCACTAACTAGCACAGAGTTAGCAGCTATTCCAATGTATTATTGGAAAAAATGAGAGCACATTGTAGTGGCTGTCACGTGGCAGCTCCTACAATTTTGCCTGAGAGTTACTGTCACTCACTTCTCTTCACGTTACAGTTTATGCAATACATAAACTTCTAAACTAAAAAAGAAATATGTGGGAAACTGGAAAATATATTTGTTATCCACTTGCTGCTACAGCCAATAGTAAAAAGTCCTGCTGACTTCACCAGGGAAGAGAATCCAGCCCCATTATTTCACAGGAAAGTATACATAGATGTGATCTATGTGATGAAGAGGGAGAAAAATCTATGAATACATGTAGCCAATTATCCTATAAACAGCCAAGGTGCAACACACCCCTTTAGAAGAAATCCTGTTTTATTTATTTGTTTGTTTGTTTATTTCTAGTATGTCATGAGAAAAAGAAAAAAATGGTGAACATTGGTTGGCAAAACACAAATAAAGAGAAAGTGCTTGAGTCTAGAGCAAAGAAGACACCGAGCTATAATAACAAAGAGCACAAAAACCAAGACAATTCTTTTCTGCTGGTATAGTTAGCAATTTGCTGGAAAAATCCACGGAAAACTCGTTCAAACTTTTGTGATACCAGTAGATAAAACTAATTTAGCTGATTATTAGTTGATACAGCCTGAGGAATCATTTTACTGGTGACCTCAGAGAAGAACAGAGCTTTCAGAACACCCATCCGTGTGGATGCTTTGGAAAGGCCAATTCCATCCTCTATGCACCTGAGAGAACCCATGTGGGAAATGAAAAGATGGACCCAATGTTTTCTTAATTAAGGTGTACTGAATTTGAGATGGGTGGAATAAAAAGAAAGCTTCAGTTGCCTTTCTGATACATAAAATACTAGAACTTTGGAGGCACAGGAAGAAGTCATATAGATAAGCAGCTTCTACTCCTTCAGAGATATGGGGAGCACCAGTTACAAAACTACTCACAAATGCTTTGGAATGGAGGAGGAAGTGGCTCACACTGGTTCTAGCCTTCCTGCTTCTGTGAGAAGTATAACTCCTCTTACCTTTTCACCCTCATTATTTTATTTCAAGACTTTAAATTAATGAAAAGTATTGGTTGACATAGAGTCTTATTTATACAGATTTCAAGGAAGGGCAAAGTTAGCACAAAACATTGTCAAACACACTTTACATGTGAGTATATTCTGCCTTCTTCAATTTTACGGTGGGGAATCATTCCACTTCCTTCAGTACCGTATCAATTAAGATAGATGCAGCAGAGCTCAAAATATGGCATTTTATTACATCACCCTTAAAAAATAAGTATTTGGAAAGAGTAGTCCGTAATCCTGACAAAACTGAATGGCAGTCACTGAGCTTTTTTCAAAGTAAGGCTAATTTGTCTGTTACTAAAATGTTGAAAAGACCTATTATGACCATCATTTCATTTTCTCTATGAAACATCTGTGTCAACTTTCAAAAGATTTTTCCTTCATGTGACTGATTTTGAAAGATAATTCCTTTACAATGCTGATTTTAGCTTCTAAACTACTTGCATGTATTACTACTCCATTTAAAGCAATGCATTAAAGGCCACTCTCTTTTCAAAAGGACAATTCAAATATATGACAGAATCAGATTCTTACTTGTAAACACAGGCACAGAAATATTTGTAACCCTATGAAAGCAAATGAAAAATCAATCTTTGAAAGAGCTGATCTTTTTCTCTTTGACCAGTGATTATATTAATTTTAGTACCTTTTTGTAACACTTGCCTGCTTGTAAAAAAATTCTTTGGACATTTCCATTTGGTGCTTTTTTGAACACTAGTATTGTAAAAGAGTTTGTGGCAGAATCCCCTTGTACATTGTTCATTCACTTTAGCATAGGAAGAAATTTAAAAGGGATGCAAGCAATTGAGCTTCCGAAGGGGAAGCGAGAAGGAGAAGAAACCTTAACTATCTCATCTCATTTAGACATCCACTAACTGTTTTATCTAGATTCACTTACTCAAACCTAAGGCCTGTGGTCTTGTTTAATATCAGCCAGTAATAAAGAGCTCTTCAGCTAAATACAGCTATATTCCACTATTAACTGCAGCTCTTGAAGCAGTCATTGTAGAAAGGGGAGTCTAAACCCTTCAATGTCAAGGCATTTAGAGGCACTCTAGCATCAATCAAGGTCCACGTCCAGTAAGTGCCTGCTTACATTTACATGAAATATTCATACAGCATTCAGTTTTGCTTTTCTCTCTCCTAATCATCACTTTTAGGAAGAAGCTACAATCATCACAGTTAAGGGAGGGCGTTATGGGATGTGCAGTACCTTTCAATGTCAGGCTTCCTGCAGATAGCTAGCTCTGTAATGAGGCAGCACACTGTATAGACTACCAAAGGTCTTCCTCACACAGTCTCGCCTTGTTATCATGCACTATTCATCTTCGAGTATACAACTTAAAGAAAATGAAAGTAATTAATTAACCATAGCAGATCTGTCAAAAAAAGTGATTTCAAATCTTGAAAAATATTTAACATCTCCCTTAAGCGAACAAGGTTTTCCCTCCACACATGCATTCTCCAAAAATGGCATTCAGGTCTTCCACTGAATTCTTTTAATTGTAAAAGCACACAGATTCCTTTTAAACTGAGAGTGATTTATTCTTTTCATATTTTTCTGATGCTTTCCAAATGACTATACAGACCTTGAGAATGTAAAGTGTTATAGAACTGTGAACTATTATTATCTAGTGTTGACTAAAGACCATTGCTAAATTCCAACCCCCCTCCCCCACCTTTGAATATAACATCAACAACTTTGTGTAGTAATATATCTTCTATACTTGGCAGTTCAGAATGCATTAACCTCAGTGATTTTTTTTAACTAAAATAATAACATTTTTAGGGAGTTACTTAGGAGTTTGGGTCAAATAGAAACATTGCATAGTGCTTTCTGAACGAAGTATAAAGAACATTTGTCATCATCCTATATTTAGCCTTATAACAAATTCAGTTACTCCACCACTATCAGTAGCAGCAACTGTAGTCTTCTTTATTATCAGACTATTGTTATTAGAAATTTAGATCTTTTAAAATTACTAACAAATATGACGTTACTCATCTTATAAAAGCAGAAAAATATAAAAAGATATATAGTGTAGCTGATGCTGGAATTAAACAGTCAAAATAATATTCAACAACTTAAATTTCAGTGTGTACAATTCTATTAGAAAACAAAAACAAACAAACAAACAAAAACACCTCAGGATCCTAGGCATAGTATAGTTCAATACATATTAAAAATCTATGGTTACCCGGAAAGATATGAAGAGCAAAATTTGTACAGTAAAAATATTGCCAACTAAAATATTAATTTTCCTTTCGGTAGCATCTTCCTCTTGCCTCCTTCTAAACATTTGCACAGCAAAGTAACAGCATTTGCATTATATACACATGTTGAGTCTGTTGGCATCATCAGTTTTGATTTTTCTTGAAGGAATGGGGGTTCTCTAATAAATTACTGTGCCAAAATCTGAAAGCTGATTGCCTAAAAACCGAATATAAATGGCAAAGTACTGAAACCCAGGAAGATATCCAAAAATGTCAATGTATTTGTTATTTTTAAAAAGCTCAACATATTTGTTTACTTTTAAAACAGTTAAAATTGAAGCCATCCTCTTTTATTATATTCCCTAAGAAATAACAAAAATAAAAACCATGATAGCATTGTGCACATAGGAAAAAGCAAAGGCAGTTTTAACTATCTGTTCATCTAAAAATTAGAGCATAGGTAATAAAAAACAATTTGGGCCAATAATCTTCAATTACCTCAGGTGAAGACAGTCACACCTAGAGACAAAGAATACAACTGTACAATTATTGAGTGTAAAAATGCTTACTATTCAAACCCACAACATTCTTGTTCATTCTCCCCTGAATCTCTGCTTGGGAGAACCCACGCTGCAAGAACAAACTATCCCTTGAAAAAACAGGTGTTCTTTCATTTTTCCCTGACTTTGAATGAAATGTACTTCAATTTTAGTTCATTAAAAGTAAGAGAGAAGACAGAACCTACTGATATTAAACATTGTAGGCAAGATACATTCAAAGCTAATTTATAACAGTGAGTTATAAGACTGTACAGTATCTGACTCAGAACAGGAATGGAAAAATCTTCCCTGAGGAGGCTTCACTGAGTTTTTAGAAGCCATCCATGGAAGGCTTATGGAAGATACTGTGCAGCAGTAGAAGCAGCCCTACTTTATATTACCATTTCCTAACTTCTTCCAACGTTTCTAATTTACTATCAGATGTGGTGGGGTGCAAAGCTTCTTCTGAGAATCACTGAGAGCCTTTGGCTACTACCAAAGTTAGTGAAATCAAAGGTGCTTGTCACACTGCCAGTTTCAAGCTGCTAATTTATAGAACATTCTTTTTCCCACATTTTCCTATCACCATTACAATTTATTAGCATAATAGTAATCTAACTGTATTTTTATATGTACATCATTGTAATAAAATGTAGTCATTAAATGTTGCATTTTGTGCATTCTAATTGTGCCTTATGTCAGTATTATTTTGAAATGTTCAAGACCTTGTTAGATAAGATTATAAAAAAGTTCTATGTTGAATGCTCTAAATAAAACATAGATAAGTGAAAATTATCCAGAGGCTATTTGGGATTCAAACATCTTTTAAACAGAATTTAGTGTTTAATTGCAATTTCTAGTAAACTTTCAAAAAAAAAAACACCCCTGAATTTAAGACAAGCTTCTTACAAACCCCGTCGGATTCATCTCTAGTACCACCCATCTTGAATAAATCAAACCCCCAGGATGGAAATGTAGCACCTTTTTCAGTCTGGCTCATAATGTGGCATAATCCATTATTTACCTCCTCGCATGCAAGCTACAGTGCATGTTCAAAGTTGACTTCTATGTTTGGTCTGACATTATCTATTGAATTCATATTTGAACATTTCAAATGACTAAAATAAAATAGACCTCTGCTGCACTGGTGCTGCTTTTTGTGTTGTTGTTTGTGGTGTATTTTTTGGGGGGGAGGAGGCGGTTCTTTGAGGCAATTGCAGAATGGTATGCAATCAGTTGTGGCTTGGCTCATATTTCAAACTATGTTGGAACCTGCTGAAAATTGAAGAGTTTGAATCTGTAGTAACCCATCATACCTGTGGGATATCTTTAATCCCACAGGTTGTGAGAACTTATGTATACTGTTAGCTTTTGATCTTACTACAATGATTCTGAACATAACTGGCAAAAGCAATGCTAATCAGACATAAAAGAATTGACTCTCCCTTGTTCTGCTTCCCAAAGTGTTCTCAGAGTACTGAATAACATTAGGCTTTGCTTTGTGTAACTGATACAATGATTTCCACTGCAAATTTCTGCTGACCAGATTCAGAATACGAAGATGCTACCAAACACAGAATCCTTTTAAACAGTTACCTCTACAACAACCACAGTCTTTGAAAAGTAAATATTATTTATTAGCAATATTCTCTGTACTATATTTACTCTTAAAACTAGCCTATACTGTTATACATGAGGACAATACAAGCAGCTAAAACATTCATATATTTTACTGAATGCTTTTATTTTATTTCCATTCATCCCAGATATTTCTTTTAATAACCTTGTATGTTTCTTGCTATCATTACTTCTGTGAGAAATACTCAAGATCCAGGTTTGTGCTTTTTATTATTTGCAGATACAGGGAAGGTGCTTTAACAGGCTAACTATCTGACTCCATCAATGACTGTTTGTCTATGCAATGTCGCAGGTATCAATGACATATAAGCATAAGGCTGCAAGTCCAGCTTGACAGATAGGTGCAGTCTATGTATTATCAAAAATGGATTACAGAAATTCAAATGTGTTTTTAATGTCATGTCAAATTCATTTTTAACTTTTTTTTTTCTTGCAGTATAATCCAGTATGATCCACATTACTGTATTTTAAAATGATGGATAGGTTACCATCCAAATTATTTGTAAGACATAAATGACCATTGTATGTCTCTTTGAAGTCAGAGCATGTATTCAGTATGACTCAATCATTAAATCATCTTACAAATGTCTAACAAAGCACCTGCATTTAACCATACTTCTTATATTTACATTTTTGGCCTCTTTCTAAGATCAGGCATAAATCCATCAGGCCATTTTAGAACTTCAGAACTTCCTTCTTTTATATATCTACTGCTCATTATCCAGAAGTTATTCTGTCCCCTGTGTTAAATTACTTTATGCTGCAGCTTAAACGAACATGTCTTGCTTTCATCTAGCATTTCAAATAGGGCGAAGACTGCTGTACAATTTCCAAACACAACTGTGCTAACAGAGATGAATTACTACAGTTTATATAATTTATATTAGGAATTCATAGACCTAGCAAAAGGGATTAGTACATTTTATTTCAGGGTAGGAGATGATCCTGTCATTAATGGTCGATACTTTCATCATCTTTTAAACCTGAGGAATTTCCTGGGTGACAAGACTGTAAGGACATATCAGGGATTCACAGCTGTGAGCTTTATCTGGCCGTGTACTGCTTTACTCTCAGTATGTGGACTACGTTCCATCAAAACTGGATTAGACTGTCAATCATGTCCTGCAATGTATATTGTATTATGATTTTTTGAAAATGTCACTGAGATCAGAGTAATTTCTTGGCTAATTGCATCTCGTCTCTTCTTAATACTGTGCATTTAATGGTTTCATTACCTTACATGACAATCACAGAGTCTAGTCCAGCATTAAGGGCAGTTTTACTTTTCTTTAAAAAAAGGGAAAAAAGGAAAAATCTCAATAATCCTCAATCCTTTTAATAACATGGAAAAATATTTAAGACACTTCTATATTTGATTAAATGAAATAAAAATGTGTTTGTGGTGTGCATATTGTTCCCTGTGGTCTGAGATATACATACTAGCAGAGATTGTTTCTCTAATCCCAAAAGCACACCTTATGCTTAGCACAGTATTTTCTTCTCTTCTCCCGTTATGGAAATAGATTAAAGAAAATATTAACCTTTAAGAAACTGTCACTCATTACTCACACAGCTTCCATTTTGTGTATACTTATCTCGAGGGAAACTCTCCCAAACACAAAAATATTTGTGTTTCAATATTACCCATTTAGGCATGAGAGATTCATTTAGATGAATGTTACAGCACATTTCCTGATGTTTCATTAAATGATGGTTTGCCAACAGGAAAAGGTTCTGCTGATATGTGTCAAAAGTAGCAAAATTGTTGGAGTGTTTGCAAAATTACTGAAGTCAAACTTGTTCTGGTCAAAAATAAAGATCCTATCAGAAACCAAACAATTATGGGAAAACATATCAGCTATTAATACAGTCATGCGTACTATCAGAAGCCTATGGACTATAGTGATAGGCCTAACTTAGATGTTATTTAAGCTGTTATAACGACACCTTACAATAATGAAATGCTGCCTAATCAGAAGCAGCAGGAAGGGCAAAGCAGTGTAGGTGAAGGTGGTGGTTCAGAATGGGACTGCAAAAAAACGTACTTTGGGTTATTGTACTGCATTGCCTCTGCCACACTGAAACGCAAGCTGTTACTCATCACTATAGTCTATTACATAATTATATGCCTAAAGCTGAACAAGCCCACAGACTCCTGGAGTTTTTTGTTCCTTTAAGCAAGGGAGGGGGTTTTCTCCATTTTTGACATTCAGCTTGCCTCTACAGACTCTCATATTCCACCAGGCGAGGCAAAGCATCAGCACTTCTATCACTCTGCAGTCCTCCCTTTTCTACTGTATCAACTAATTGCAAGCTACAGGGCAGAGAATACACAAGAAAGATAGGCACATATTGCCAAGTATTCCTGGTAGGGGTGCTCATGATGAAGGACACGCTTGTTTTTGGATCTGACAGCAGCTGGAATATCTAGTTCAAATTTGCTGTGGCAGGTAGAAAGAGTGCGAATGTTAAAACATCCAATGCGTTTGTAAATACTCTAACTTGCTAGCCATTTGCATTCAGTTTGAGAGGATTGCTATCACTAGCATAAATGTAAGTTGACATCTTTTAAAAAGTGCTTCCACTGATGATTTGATTCTGAATGTCTTTTATTTAAACAATCCAACACATTTTATTGACATTCTTGCAAAACAGGAATAATGATTAAACAGTGCAGATAACTACAGTATAATTCACGTGCGATACCTGACTGATCTTATCAGCGATGCACATGTGCATCCATGAATCACTGAACTCCCGGTAAGTTTCAAAATTAACAAAAAGCTCATTATTCTCTCACAGGGACTATTTATACTGTTCTGAAATAGGGCTGACAAATCTGGTGGTTTGGGGAGATGAGGGAGAAGGGGAAAGCATGACAAAACCAGGACTTTCTCAAGCCAACAATGAAACATAGTCCTGACACCTTGTTTTTAATTCCATTTTCTATTGCTTTAATATTTGGTATCTATATATTTCTAAGAACAAGTCGAGATAGTGATGTCATTAAGGTAAGCAAGTAATTTAAAAAAAACAAACGTGCATTAAGATATGTCTAAGGACACTAGCTAAGCTTAGCTGCGTGAATGAATTTAACAAGCAGTGGACTTGTAAGGAAAGCCAGCCTTTCTCCTACAAAAGAGAAGGGGTAGGGAGAGAAAGGAACAGAAGGAGTTTTACATTCTCAGGAGTTACCAAAAATACCTGATTTACATGCTATCTAACACATGGATAGAGAAACAATTAGTTTCTACTGACTGAAGGGAATCCCCATGCATGATTTTTGACACAAACCTCTGGCAAACTGTATGCTTTGCTAGAAAACTGTTAGCAGGAAAGCAAGAAGGAGAAACACTTAAGAATTTTTTGGTACTACCTTTCTTTGAAAGCACAGCACACGTCAGAAAACTGTTCCTTAGGTTAGCACCTTTGTCTGCAATGCACATGTGGAATAATAAGCTGTGAATCTGGCTCACAGCACAGGCTGTGTTGACATCCTGTGGTCAGCTTTAACAACATAAACCTAACATATTTAACTTTGCTATTTAAAAACACAATCTATCCATAGAATATGGATACACATGGACAGAATATGGATATATTTATGGGCAGAATATACTGATCTCTTACTGTGATATAACTTGCAGCAGCAGTAATTGTGACCTTTACTGAAATGGACATAGGAGGGCCACAATTGCCAAAGAGAGAGGACACAGAGGTCCTGGCTGACCAGGAGCATTTTGAGGGTTTCTATTTTCCACTCAGCTGTGAGAGTCTTCAGAATTAAAGCTACCTTCCACTACAGGGCCTCAATTAAACTCTGATAGCCCTATGAACACACCAGTAGAGATCAGTATGTTTGCTGTGAGGTAACATAACCCTTTGACAAGATTCTGTCTCTGTGAAAATGGGTCTTGACTTGGAAATCACACTCTATCAATAGAAAAAAAAATCAAAGACACATTTCAAAAGAATTAGCTTCTTCAGTCTACTGTGGCAAATTCATCCAAATAAGCTGGTATATTGCAAGAACTGAAGTAAATAAAAATATCCTAAAGGATGAATTAAGATCCATTTTAAGATGAATATATGTTCTTTGCAGATTTTCAGAGACTACCTGATAAATAATCATACAGGTGGATTAATTTCAAAGCTTGGTGATAGTATTAAAATTTATTGATATAATATTTTAATAAATTAATTATAATAATTTATAATGTTATATAATAAATATTATTATTATAATATTGAAAAACAAGTTTACTCTTGTCCAAGGCTGTCTTTGGACAGTATGTGAAATTAAAATAATAGGTGGAAGACAGGACACTAGACTATTCTGTCATCTGCATCTAGTTGACTTATGAAGGAATTTGGAAACAGGTGAACATGGAGATTTGGAGAACTATGGCAATACTTACACCTCTAATACTTTAAGCATTACATATGGTTAACATATTTTCATGATCAGTAAAGATCTTTCCAAATATATTTAGAATTTTTGGTTAGTTGGGCGATGATGTCGGATAAGCACATTCCCACTCCTCCCCAAAAAATGAATAAATGACATGCCTAATAGCATTCCTGTTCAGTGGACTATCTCCTACTGACAGATAAGCTTATATACTCATTCCTTGTGGCACACTAATTATTTAGACAAAAATAATATCTCTGAAAAATAATATTTGTCTGTACAGTACCTGTCACTTAACTAGGGAAGAAAAAACAATATGATCTCTAATCTGAAAGAGAGATTTCAGTAAGCATCCTTAATAAGCCTCAAAACTGAGGATCTGAATTTGGGTCAAGAGTTTTCCTAAATTTCATGTAATGTTTAATCTACATTGATCTTAGGTCTCTTCACACTCTTGTGGTTGCAAGTACTCGGATAACTTTATTAAAATATAGAAATTAAAGAGGAAGTTCAATAAAATGACTGGAAGCTAGAAAATACAGTTTACTTTGAAACTAAACATAGAAAACCTCTCTAGGCTCTTCTTTTTTTTCTAATGCTCACCCCAAATTCCAGAAAGCTGGAAATTTGAAAATTTGAAAATTTGAAATCATTATCTGAAGGAGGCTTGGATTAGTTACTCCTTTTTTTTTTTTTTTTCCTTATTTCTAGTATGACCAGCCACTTGATAGTATTAGATTACATTCAAGATGGGCTTGAAGAAGGTAAGAGAAATCTTCTACTTCCTCTGTTTTTCAGAGCGGGAGGAAAAGAACTATACTAACTCTGTGCTAACAAAGTACTTTCCCCCTATCTCCGAGGGCTAAAACTACCACCAGTACACTTATTACATAAGGACTACTTGTTGTGTGAAGAGCACAATTCACTCATCATTTTTCTCACAAGAACAGACGCAGAACTGGAACTTTTATCTTTACAATAACACGTCAAGCGTGAAAAGATATAAAGCCAGCCCTCAAATACCTCCAAAACTGAAGCTGCAGAGATAATGTTCCAATCCTAAATGCACATTAAATCTATCCAAAACTGTTCTGAGTTACTCGAGCTGCAATAGCCTGGATGCACTCTTCTGTTGCCTGGTCTGCCTGGCAGAAGAACAAGTGGCAGCTAGGCAAATGGGTAACACAAGAGCTGAGAATTAACTCTAATTAAACATAACTCCAGTATAATAGTGACCTTGGGATGATGTTAAACCAACTATAGAGTAATTTTATACTGTCTGAAGGGTGCAAACTTACTTTGAAGTACTACAGCATTGTGACTATATGGAGGGATTTCCTAATCTCTTTTAGACTCTTGACTGAGGAAAGAACCATGCAGTGTAGGAGTATTTACTTTCCAAAGGAGATACAGTAAAGAAGGGTTAGTTAACTAGCCTCCCCTACCTGCAGAGGAAGACATAGTTAGAAAGGGAGAAAATTAAGATGCCAATGATGGAGGCAAATGTATAACCAAGAGTTTGAGAAGAATCTCTGGCTTAAAAACTTTTCTTCTTATTTCAGGTTGTGGAAAAAGTATTTCACATTATTTGACAAGGTAATATACAATGCTATTTCAATGCACTACCATACTGCATATGTGTTGTTTTAAAAGAAATAGTTGTAGGAGGCTGACAGATTAATCAATAATTTAGATTAAATTAGCTTAATTAATAAGAATTCATCAAAATATTGCTGTCTAGCAAGAAAAACATTTTAATTTGCCTTTCAAAGATACAGCTTATGCTTTTAATTTTTTTTTTTTAAATGTAAGTACAGAGATTAACATCTTCTCCCTCCAGATACCTCTAAAAATTTTACTCCGTTTGACTGAAGCTGATGGAACACACACCTAGCAACCTCCAGGGCAGTATTGAAAACACATTCCTTTTGTCTTTTCTTGATCATTTGACTGACTTTTTAAATATATTATGTACTGTACAGGTTTTAAAGTTTGTGCCTCTATCTGGAGAAAAAGCCATGCCTACCTATTTCATTTTAATTCTGTGTGATACAGTGTTTTACTTATCCACCTTTGTTTCCCTCAGAATTTCTCTGCTTCTCTGCAAACCCATTCAATAATCAGGCCCCCATGCGTCCTTGCCCGTTCTCACTTTCCCTTTGCATACTGCCCCCTTTTTCAATTGGGTTTATCTGTAATTTGATTTAATGGGCTCTAGATACCTGTGGCCTATAGTGGTATCTACACTGTATTGCGTCTTATTATAGAACATTATAAATGTGAACAATAATTTAACTAAGTTGTTTGCCAGGGGGTTTGAACAGTTTCTTAATTCTCATACTGGAATTACAGTGGATCCAGGAGATCCCAAGCCATTTTTGGTGTTACCAGGAAATGTGAACCACAATGAAGAAATCAATTTAGCATAGTTTTAGTGATTCCCACTGAAAACCCACAAATCAACACAAATTTGCTTACAAATAAGCAAATCAGTCACTTGAAATATTTACAAACATTGATGTTCAAGTTCTATGTTGCTCGCAGATATGAAACCAATGTATTTTACACAAAGTCAAATTTCCATGGATTTGGATCCTAAGTAAAACTGATTGTATTCAAAAGGTCTTCAAATCGTAATTCTCTGTGCTCCAGCATAGTCTGACAAACATTCAGATACCAAAGTTAAATCAAAAGTAATACTGCTGAAAAACAAATTTGGAAAGTACCAGTCAAAAATCCTGTACGGCCTCTGTCCTGGAATCCTATGTAGCTCTGTTGCTCCAATACAATGAATAAAATTAGCAGAAGAAAAGTTACAAGTGGGTAACCGATTATATAGCTAGAATTCTAGTTCCTTAGGGAGTCACTAGGAAATTTCTCACTGACTTTGGCTGAATGCAGATTCATGCATCTCACCCTGCTTTAATTCACTGGCCAGCTTGGATATTTACAAACACGTTGATTAGGAGAAAATACTTTATAATATTCTAAAACAACTTCACATACACAATAATTCATGCTAAAATGTGCTCAACATCAGGGGTTATAAACATGATTGCTAAAGAAAGCATTTATCCAAATACGCATAAATAATGTTATGTCTTCATAAATCATAACGAAGGGAATTTAGTAGTCCTGCTTGCGCAACTGTTCGTTGGCTGGCCCTAAAACATTTCCTAAATCTCAGGTGGACTCAAGCAGGAAAACAGGGAGACGAAATGTGGTAGAATTCCTCCTCCCCCACCCATATGACACGCACACAATCATCAGATTTTAGGATTTGGATTTAGTGAATTAAGAATGTGGATCATATCTACGCAATTCTGATCTGGATGCAGATACTGCTTACACTCTGAAATGCTTTGAAAGGGATTTTGCTTTGTGCTTGCCTGTAGAAAATCTCCTCATTTGCCATTCTAGTGGTAATATTTAGCTTTTATTTATTCAGTTGAAGATGTGACTTTTCTTGCTGCTAAGCAGCTGGATTTTGTTTTCACAGTGAAGAGCTAGCCTGTTTAGATGAGAACACAGACTTTCAAAAATAAAAGATTTTCCTTGCAGCAGTGATTCTGTGGCACTGCCCAGTGGCAGTACCTTGGTGTCACAATAATTTATCATATGCAGAACAGGGCAGTATGAATCTGACTTGTTTAAGTGCTTCGGTGGCCTCATTTCACAGGCAGAATGCAGGACAGGGCACAACAGTTGAAAAGGGGCCTACAAATCCGTGGTTACACAATGCTCCAAGTATTTTTCTGAAGTTCCTGAATGGACATGAGAAAAGACACAGGAAAACAGGGCTCCGAGTACAACACTTCTCCAGTGGGAACTGGGTAAATTCCTTCCTGTTCTTGAGGCACATTTGAGCTTGTCTCCCTCAAACCTGTATTTGTACTCTTTCTTATCTAAAATGAGAAAAGGAGCACTGATTCGAGGCTCAATCATTTATCTAAATAGAATGAACCAAAATTTACATTTTAATTAAATATTAATTGTCCTCAAGCAAACAATATTAAAATATAATATTATTTTGTTCTTTTATGTCCAGCTGAAGGGCCATTCTATTACTTCTGGGTTTGTGTTGCTTTTTTTTTTTTTTTTTTTTTTTGTGAACCTGCTGTTTCATTGTGGAATGTTCAGAATGTAATTCTTTTGTTGGTCTTCCCAGAAAATACAGCAATCCTCATTTATCGTATACTAAAGTACATTTTTGTACAAGAAATATATAAAAATATATGAACACTCTGCACTCCTAAAGCTTTTTTATTATTATTTTTTATTTTTTATCTTAGGATCTTGAAGTATTGCATCAAGAGCCAGGATGTGACATTAGGAATTACTATACTGCCGTTATATAAAGTGCACTACAGTAGTGTCTGTAGGTCAGGGACCAGTTGTGCTTAGGTACAGTAGAAACATTCATTAGTCTCTGACTTGAAGAGTTTGTGGTTTAACACCACAGAGGTACTCTAAAAAATCAGCTGCAGCTCCCTAACAGACATGTTAGGGATGCAAGGCCTAAAGGAGCACTGATGGCTGTAAGATTTATGGCAGTACAGGGAAAACTATCTTTCCATACAGCTGAAAAGCACACTTCCTTTGTAGAAGCACACACCATCCCACAGTCCGAGGGACTGACGACACCATCATACATGTCCTTGCTATTCTTCAAGTAGTCTGAGGAACAAAAGCACAACCAAGAAGTACAAATGCCTTTGCATACTGCTCCCCTTCCCCAATCCAGGGCCGAGAAGGCGGGGGGATGGTTCCTTCCCACCAGTGCTGTCTCTGGGGAAGAAGCGTAATAGATCTACAATCTAGACTTTATGACTCTAACCCCAGGCAGCATTGAATGGCCAGAAATTATACAGTTGCAAAGTATATTTTATATCTGTAGAAAAGAAGATAATTTCATCTCACAGGAAAGTGTGAGGGACCAGTGCTTGTCTCTCCATAGCAGGTAAGCACTGCTATAGCTTTTCCATGACAGCTGGAAAAGCTGCAGTGGGCAATGCAGAATTGGTGGAATGCTTTTCCTTAGGATTTATTTTCTTTTACTTTTATCCTCCTTTATAATTAAATGTAATAAAACAAAATTTTGCTTTTGCATTGCTAAGTCTCAGAAAAGGATGGAGAAATATGTGAATGATTTCTTATCCATGCCAAACACAAACTTTCTCCCTTTAAGGCATTAAAAAAAACAACAACAAAAAAAAAACAGTATTTTTGAAACATGTCACCATAAAGTACATCTTTCTTCATCAAGTGTAGACAACACAGTGGTGCTGGATGAGGATTACCTTTATAACAGACCTGTTAACCACTCTGCATCTATCTATGCTAAGGCTGCATTATGCCTCCCTCTGACTATATGTGCATACAAGGAGAGAAAGGAACGAGCACGTCAAGAAATAAATACCTGTAGGATTAAGTTCTCTTTAACTTTACTTAAGTGAAATCATCCTGTTGATATCAACAGCACAAACCAGATGAGTAAAGTTCAGCCTGTGCACTAGCATTTGAGAATTACAGCCTTCATTTGTGATTCAAAGCCCAAGCCTTCTGCCACTGAATCAATAAAAGAGTTTTTCCATTAGCTACAGTGGTATAGGAGTTGGCCTCTGCTACTGATTTCTGAAGACACTTTACTGACATTAAAAAGCATTTTGTTTTGTAGCACAGACACCATGAAGAGAAGGCATAACATTTGCTCCATGAAATATACTCTAGCTTTTGGATGTGTTTATAGTTTTACTGGATGCAAGAGTTGTCTAAATGAGTTATCAGGCCTAAATGAATTATATTTCTAGGTAAATTTGACATGTATGATTTATATATTGTTCAACAGACACATAGAGTAAAAACCAGCATTTAATTGCCATACCTCTAAAGCCAATTAGAACTCATCAAAGAGTTCATAGCAGGAGCATGTGTTTTAAAAATCACTACTTCAGTCTCTGAAGGTATCGTAAAATGTACTTTCCTCATGCACATGACATCTACAAATTCTGATTGGCATTTCCTCCTTCCCTGAAAAGAGTGTCTGGCTCAGTTTGCAACAAATATGACAATAGGCTGTGCAAATGTACATCTGAAACACAGCCCTTCCGGGGTTAAGCATTCAAGCTTATATGAGAGATCATCAGTTTCGGGTCAAAGTGCTGTTCTTAAATGATCAGTGCAGAACAGAAAAAAAAAAGGCATTGAAGTGACCTTGCTGAGGGTCTAAAACTGTGCTAAAGCCTTTTCTGCATGATTAAGTGAGCAGAATCTTAGATTAGCTAAAAGCAGTGCAGAAACATAATGAGTTCACTTATTTTGGAGCATTTAATAACAGTTATAGACAGTTATGTGATCAGGCGGAGTTATGACTTATTCATTCTTTCATTGCTATTAAAATTACTGCATTTGAGGTTTTTAAAGTCATTGAAATAAAAAAGTCTGATTTATGTTAGGAGAATTTAGCTTGCCCTTTGGTCTCTCAGTTTTTAAATGATATAATTAGACTTTTTAAAGACCATTCTAAAAGCATTATTAGCATTTTCTATAGCTGAAAGTAAATGCATGTTTTGTGGGTAGTTTAATTTTAAAAAGGATAATAATAATACTCGATTCAGACAGCGCTAGTCAGGTTGCTACATGAAGTATTGCATAAAATTGTCTTAAAGGTGACTCTGTGCATTTGTATGTATGTATACACATTGAGATACACACACAAACACATGCATAAATGTGAATACACATACGTTTAGTGCACATATGAGCAAGAGTTCCAAATATATAGAAAAATAAAGCTATTCCCTTCATCCATTTGGGAAATGAAGGCAAGAAGAAGAGCAAGTTCCATAAGACATATTAACTCATGACCTTTAACATATTACCTCACAAATTACAAAGCCATCCACCAGTCTCAGGGGAGAAAAAGTGCTTTGATCAAAACAAAGGGACTTGCAGGTGTTTTGAATTAACAGTAAGCAATAATCATTAAAAATCACTGGGATGAATGTGGAAGTGTCATGAATGTATGCACGTTTTAACATACACTCAATTTCTACGTCTCAGCATACACGTTATTTTTGAATGATATTTATATATTAATTTTGCAGTGTCTTCAGCAGCAAAAATACACATTCTATATATCTGATTTTAAGCTTATGCACAGACATTCACAACACACAGGCATACCCAGCTGAATACTTTTACACAAGACTCCGTATCTTGCTGTAAAGGCCAAACAGGTAAACCAAAACACTTTCCTTTCACATTTAAATAGCAGGTTTTCCCCTACATTGTTTTGGCTTAGAAAATAAAACTTCCCATAAGATTAAGAAATTCTGCTTTTAGTTGGGTCCCAAGGGAACATATCTTTGCTTACAAAAATCACGCTTACGACAGCTTCCTTAACTGAAAGCTTTTTTTGTGTGTGTGCCTTGTATGTTTATTCAGTAGACAGTTTGGGTTGCTCATTTTGCTACTCCAAATGCAGTGTGCTTTTCTATTAAAACACATTATTAAAACTAAATCAGAAAGAAGCTTATTTAATAGTCATTTCATGCACATGACTGATGGGAATACATAAATTATCAGACTAATATCTGATTAAAACTTGATTAACATGCTAATAAATAATGCTAGAAATGTTGGTGTTTTTTTTTTGTTGTTTTTTTTTTTAATTTTCCCACTTTTACTTAAACTTCCTAATTGACACTTCAATTATTTTGTTCTCTGAAATTTTGCCTTCCTTCTGAATAGCAGCTGAGATAAATTATTTCTTTGCCTGAACTTGGTAGGAAAAATGATCAATTACAATTATTAAAGCTCCCTAGTAATCTGTTAATTATTATGAAAAAAGTCACCTCATTTTTGTTTAATGGATAGCATTGTATTTATGGTTGACAAAAGTCTGTAAGCTGTTCGAGACACCAGTGTCCTTAATCAATGCACTGCATGGATACAGTGCAGTGGGTTTCAAGCTGCGACTTTCTCACACTTCGCTTGGAGCGATGTTAACTTTGGTGTGTCAGTCACACTGCTTAGGGAAATGACAGAGTAGTCTCTATCAGTCTCACGTGCTGCTACCGCCTGTATGGAAAAATACGTCCATGAATCCTGTAATACAGACTCCTGCCCACTAGAGACTGATCTCAGCCCAATAAAGCTTGTAACTCAGGAACCTCACAGTTTAGAGTTGAACTATGGTCACAAAGGTGAGAGGCCAAGGCTTCATCCACTAAGCCATTTACCCTTTTCCTTTGTAAGGAAGATTGATTTTAAAAAAGCTATTAACCTTCAGCGATTTATCTCATCAGATCATCTTCATTTTGTTCTGTCTATAATAAGGCAGTATTAAATAGTTTAATTCTTCACTTAATTCAGCGAGACTATCCAGAAAGAAATACATGGGGGAAAAATAAAAAAGGAGAGAGAAAAATTATCAAAAACTTTAGTATGAAAATATCATGGAAACAAAAGAAACTGCAAATGTTATTACATGTCTGGAGGCACAACAATGAAAGACGTAAGTGTGGATATACAGACAATCTGGCTGAACAAAAACTTTCAATATATCATAATGAAGGGATGTTATGCTGTGCTTAGAATGAACATAGGATCTTACCTAAGCTATTCAAGAGACAAAAGGAGACTATTCTGTTCATTTCTTGAGGTGACTCTCAGTATCCAAACAACCCATATTCATTAGTGTATGTTCAAACAAAGATGCTCCCTTGGTAGAAAAGAGCAGCTCCAAAGAAATCTGATCTTGAAATTTAATGTTCTGCTGGATTTCAGGGAACTGCCTAGGAGGAGTAGGTAAAGCAGCAGAGTGTTTTGGCAACAGTGTGCTAATGCTAATTTCCTTCGAGATGAAGCAAGTAGGGGTTTCTTGCTGGGAACTAAATTATTTCTGGTTTAATGATTGATTTGGGAAAGGAAAAAAAAATCCTTTTTTATGAATAATTTGCTTGCATTAATAATTTTAGTTCATTTAGCTGAACTTTGTGGCAGGTACCAATTTCAATTTTGCTCAAACATCTGATGATAAAAGCAGTTCTAAGCATTTCAGGTTGAACTGGGTAGTGATTCCACTCATACTAAAGGTTCAAAATTATTCAGAAACTGAGATAACAATGACCTTCTATAAGACTCTGATTTTTAAATCTCTTAGGTTCATCTGAAGAAATAAGCCTTTCTTCTTGCATGTTTATAAAATACAGGATCTGGACCGAATCTTCAAAATTAACATATCTTTGTTATCCTTGTGGGCTTTGGATCAGAACAAAATTCTTTTTTTCTAGCAACTCTGAGACTTCAATGTCTGTTTAGATAGAGTGAGGACTACGGGGTAAGTCCGTAAGTGATCTAAAAGTAGCAGATCATACCTTCTAGAACTTTTTTCTCTTTCTTCCCAAACACATTCTTAAGTATATGCATCTTCTGGCATCTGCTTTTCTTCTGATATGCGGGCACTTAAATGGTAAACTGAAGCAAATGCTTACAACATTTCAGTATTTGATCAAACCACATAACAGTGGAAGTCTGTCTGTCTTAGTTTTGCCTGTGCTTATTTAATATCGCTGAGCTGAAGGCTCTTTTGTTTCAAGATCACACGAGTAAGTTGGTATTTGGGAAGTTGAAGAAGACTTGAAAATGGTGATACTAAAAGTTACTATGAGAACCATACTAAGATACTCTGAGAGCCAATAAACTTCATGGCAGATCATAAATTATTTCCTTTGTCATCAGAAGACAGAATTCAGGTAAGCAAATGTGGAAAGCAAAATGCAGGGAAAAGGCTGCAGTAAAATAGTTCAAGTTTTTTTCTTTACAAATGAAACTGATGATAAAGTAACTCTTCAAGAACTGGTTATAAATCCTCTTCATACATATTTAACAGTATACAGTGAATAGGATTAGTAATATCTTTTGTCTAATTTGTCAATCCAGTTCTTAGTTCCCCACAGTGCTTCAGTCAAATACAAAGACAGTCTCAGTTACTTTTCCATAGATTAAGTAGCTCTTGAATTGATATTTGCTGTATGGTTTGGGACTTTGACTGGTAAACACTGTGACTGATGCTAAAGGCCAAAAAAAGGCAGCGATAAGGAATTAAAGCAATAGACTTTTGGTTGACTTGAAGGGCAAATCCACTCTCTCCACAGAGCCTTTCTCTTAAATGAAAAGATATCTTAAGGTATTGGTATAACAGCCAGCAATTGTTTTAAATTTCTTCTTTCTTTTCATTGGCCTATTTGATTTTGATGTGTAAATCTGAATTCTGTTGTATTTCAAGACAGGGAAATACAAAGACGTATGGTCAGCCAAGCTGTGCTTACTCTTTCTGCTTTGGAGTATCCTTTCACTCAGGTCCAGGGGCATGAACCATAGAATGAATTGACAGTATTTTTTCAGAAGCCTCTTCTCCAATGCAGCTTGAGAAGATTGCCACAATAATGGTGCTGCCCTCTAGCTCATTTTGGAGCATGTATTTCAAACATTCTTCAGAACCAGCAGAAAACTTTTTTTCACCTGCATTGACACAGACATATAGACAGATATATTAACCACTACATAGTGAATCACCAGTCTGGGTGGACTGGCAGAACACTTCAAAGCACATATGGAAATAGGAATAGGGCCTGGGTCTCTGCAACTGCTAACCCTTCCTCTGTTGTTATTGTATTGACAAGCCACTGCACAACAGATGCATCTATTTGCTTTGTACTGGTGATAACAGAGGAGCACGAATAATCAACAAATTAATGTGAAACTTCTGGAAGGAAGAAACAATTATTATTTTTTATTATTATTATTGGATTGCAACATAATACCAAAGTCATTGTTCCAGACACATTATTGGTAAAAATTATTTTTTCCTAATCCCACTAGTTCCTTCTTTTGTCTTAGCTTAAGAATGCATCTGCAAAAAGGTAACAAATATAAGCCCTATTTTAAGACTCTGTAATATTTAACTACTTATTTGTTCAAACTACCCATGTTCACGAGGCCATCCAGTGGTTGTTATTTCATTTAAATAATTTAACCTTTAACCATTAAACTTGGTTGTCATTAGATTTAACTCACTACATTATGTTTGGGAAAGCCTAATTATTAACATTCACATGTGAGGAACCAAGCATTCACATTCATTGATAGCAACTGATCACAAGACTCTCTTTGGAAGCTTGCAAATGTCTATGAGTTTAGGACTACTTAGCTACTATATGACAACCTGTGTTCTTTCATTGGACTCAGGAAAATCTTTTTACAGAAGGACTTATTGGACTTCCTTCAGCTCTGAGATTCAAGACCATGGTAGTGGCTGTATGTCAAGGAAATGCTTAATGACACAGAGAAAGAACTATGAACTTGAAAAGAGCATTAGAACAGTAGATACATATTTCTTCTATTAAAGGTACAGATCAAAAAACTTGGAAAGCTACAACAGAAGCAAAAAGAAGAAAGCGAAGAGAAGTATACTCAGCTTTTTCCACCTTGTTTCCTAACTACATGTTGGGTCTCATTCAGCTGCCATTAAAGACAACTGAAAGACTCATGATATATTCAATGAAATTGATCACTAAAGATTCAGCCCTTTATGAGCCTATTCTGTTTGGCATATTTATTCCAAAGAGTCGTATATCAAACTGTTAATATAACATGACTGCGTTCGTATTCAGAAATACACTTACCTGTTCTCAACACGCATGTAATATACAGACATAGAGGCAGGTGTAGATAGGTATCTTTCTTCAAACATTACACGCAAACCTTGATAATGGGTTTCCCATGCAATCTTAGATTACTTAAACTAAACCTCTTCAAACAGATGCATCTTGTTGTGTCTTATGCTACTGCATGGCAGCACACTGCAGAGAGATGGAGCTTGGCAAGTTTGGGTACACACTAGTGATGTATCCAAATATGCACATAACACATAACATTCACCCTCTGCTGCACAAGTCTGAATCTGAACTCATGAATCTAATGAAGTCAATGCTAGTGAGCTCACTGGCCCGAACGTCGGGCAGGGTAATGCAGGCAGGCTCTACTGGAAGAGAACCCAGCATTGCACTGCTGAGAGCAGGCTTACCAGCCACTCTCCAGCTCCGAGCGCAGCCATTTCCTAATCACCTGATGTCATTCTTCCTTGTGTGAGGACAGTGCTGCTGTGACTCGGTAAGGAGTGCCATTCCTGTTCTCGCAAGTATTGCATGCACTGAAGAAAGCAACACGTGGGCAGTTGTCTGGCAGCAAAAGAAATCCTGAACACTGAACAAAAGAAATGAGCCAAACAGCCATTTGGTATTTGAACAAAGGACTGTTTGTTATCTGGGTAGTTTTGGGCAGTGAATATTGAATTGTCCTAAAAATATTTTAATGAATCTGGTTAAATCTGGTGCCAAGCAACATTGAGAATTACTTGCCAAAAGTTGGTTACCTAAACGCTTATGTGTGTGTTTTTACTCATGTTTTATTTTTTAAAATGCTGATTACACTGAGCAAATGCTTACTTTTATGCAAAAAAATAGGCATGTGGTAGCATATATGTAAAATGATCTATGCCTGAATATTTGACTCCCCCAAAATAGGCGAGAGAGAAAGTAAAAAAAGATTTGGCAAAATTCTGAAGTCCTATGCAGCAGTTAAACTCCCAAAGAACAAAAATTCGTCACAACAGAAGCCTAGCAAAAGGTAGCATCAAAACTACTTAACCTGCAGCAATATTGTCAAGGATGTCAGCCACAAGTACTGATTAGGCCATGACAAACAAGGTTGTCTTTACATTCACATTCTGCCACCAACAATGTCTATTCGCTTTAACTGTGGAGAGGCAGACACCTTTCCTCATGACAGGGCTATAATACTTCTCTTAATTTAACATACCTGAAGACAAATCTTTCAGGCTAACACTAACCTTTGGTACCTTTAAAGCAGTTACACAGCAGTTACTGTAAATAAGTTGGAAAAAGGCTCATTTGCAATTGTATTTATTAGAAGGCAAAATAAAAAATAAATAAATAGATAGATAGATAAATAAGAAACCCAGAAAGTTAAAAACCAAACATGCCATAAAGAGAAACACCATTCTCAGTCCTAACTGGGAGCTAGCAGTAGGGACAGAAAACTTTCAGAATACTTACATAGGAGACAGAGAAATAAGCTCATTGTCCATCAGGTACTTACTCATGACTTTGTAGCTGCTTTTCTTCTCTCCAATCTCCTGATTTAACATGGTGTGCAACAGTCTGAAAGTCTTTTATTTTTTTCTTTCTACCTTATTTTTCCTCTTTGCCTCTTACCAGCAAAAGACTCCATTGTAGCTTCTTGATTTTATGAAAGCACTTTAACTGAGCCTAACAGATGTGATAGCTCCACCAAAGCACAGTAAGATTTAGCAAATCATCAGTACCTACATACCTACACAGTGTCTGTACAATGTACTGCTGTCTGAGTCTAAATTTAAACTTCTTTTCTGAGCTCTAAAGATGGACCACATAACAGAGGATCCAGGCAAACTTCTCTTCCAATCCTTTTTAGTATGACATATCCTCTAAAGAATGAGTTCCTTCTCGAATCAGCAGGGTTTCACAGATCACTTCGCACTCTTCCCAGGCTTCAATCTTTCCAGCCTATCCTATACTTTTCACCAGTTTTCTGTGTTTGAAATAACACCTCAGCAGCCCTAGTTTGGCAGAGGAAAAGAGGAAAGGAAAAGTGTAGAAAAGAATAACTCTTAATTTCTTATTTTTCTGATTCTGCAATTAGTCCAAACCTGTTGGAAGACTTCCAAAGAGATGAACACTATCTCTTCATGGGCCAGCAACAAGGCCTTCTTATTGCATTATATCATTAACGTTGCATACAAAAAGACAGATATGGGGGAAACAGGGAAGTTGATTTGTAATTTCACAGAAATGCTCAGGACCATGCTCAAATAAAATGGCCTATTACTTTGTAAGTTCCCAATGAGATTCTTTATGTTATTCCGTGAAGTTCCTCTGATGATCTAGATACACTTCTAGGCTTCTTCAATACACCACATGCTATGTAATTCTTCTTCATACTTGTGAAATATACTGAGTGCAACACGATCAACTCACTTCACAGATTTCAGTCTGGTAACTCAGAACAAGTGATATGTATTCTGTACTCTAATTCCCTGAAAAACTCAAATTCTGTTCAGAATGTTAAAAAAAAAAAAAAGTCTCTTATGACCAAAGGTTGGTAACTACTTAATATCTTGGGACATATCTTCGTAACTATGCTACAAGTGAACAAGACTCGGCTTGCTTTGAGCAATGTAGTACATTTGACATTAGAGTGCACTATTACCAATAGCCCAGCTCCCCAAAATAGACCAGCACCTTTAATGAAGCACTGCTGTCAGGCTAATAACCTTGTCCACCACTGTCTTACTCCAGGTGTAAAACTGCACTTAGATGCCTATGTTTCTTTAATTTCTGCAGCTGACATGGTCTATGCTGCATTGGGATCTCTGGGTAAAGCCTCACTGAGTTGAGCAGTTGTTCTCCAGATGACTGCAAACAAATTAGACTTGAAGTGTTCAAGGGTGCAGGGAATATCGATAAAAGACAAAATGGGAGTGAAAGTCCCCAAAACTGAGAAAAGTAGAAGAGAGAAAAAAGTGAAATGTGAACCTAAGAGAAAGAAGGTAGAGAACAAAGGTGACCTCAGCAGCATCTGGCTAGGTCAGGTTTGTTCCAGCAGGGAATATTGTAGCATATAGGGCATGCCCGTCCTCATTTCTGTACCTGTCAATCTGGAGGACCCACATGCAAGAACTCCTTGTCTTTTTTGGTTGTCATTCCTCTCTCTTCCCTACTCTTCCTCCTCTCTTTTAAATGTAATCCAAGATCTCCATATTAAGAATAAGACTTGAAGAACACTTGGAACTCCACCATGATGTGTCTATATGAGATCATGACTAAAATAAACAAATGTAATAAATAAAAAAATCCAAAGCTTATCTTTGGATAAAAATGTTCTAAAACAACAGGAAGTGATATTTTACTATATCCAACAAGTGATGGGTTGATCCAAAAAATTTAGTTAAGTAAAGCAATGTGCTTTTTGCAAATTTCAAGCACTTGATATCATAAAATAATAAATTTTTATTATCACAAGGATATATTTAATGTCAGAAGTTCATACTGAGTACAGTTTAAGTGGAATTTTGAAGGCAAATAAACTCTCAGCTGCCTGCATGTATCACAATTACAAAAACTTCTGTGCTACATACTTTTGCCAAGATTTATTGAAGAAATAGGTCAGAGCGTGTAAAGATCCCTAAAGTGTCGTACAAGTATTGCCTTACACAATACTTCCTGCCCTGTTCACACAAAGGACAGAGAGGAAGCACAGGTGGGACATGATGCCTGGTTAACAAGTTCAGGTAGTGCTTCTGTGACTCCCCAATAAAGGAGGACACCCTGGTCAGGGAGTTTGGCATTCCTCAAGCCTGTCAGTTGGTCTGAGTTGCCCACTGTCCAAAGAAGACATGCCCTGTTTCCTGCTTGCCTTCTTGATAACCATGGTTATGTAAGTCTTTACACACCCAGATGTTAATTTTAAACTACTATTGTTGAATCTCTGGATTTGCTGTTGTTTCAACCTGGATAAATCATCTGTATTTGTTACTGTATCATGCTACTATATTTAGAGATAAGTTATTTATCCCTAAAGCTGATGGTCTAGTGTCTGCTACTGTATGCTGAACTTATAACTTGGTGAGGCCACCTTAAGCCCTTACAATACAATCCATATGGTGCTATACTGTGATTTTGGTCCATTTATTTATGGTCTTATATTCTTGCTTTTAAAGATCACATTATGGGGAAAAATGCACTTGTTCCTGTGCACAGAGCTGGTCCCACCTCAAATGTGTAAAGGCCACTGGTAAATTTACTGTATCTGTGCATCCACAACGAGTCACTACCATTTCCCATTGTGGAAGAATGAATCAGTTCAGCAGAACACAGAAGAATTCAATGCAGAATACATGCAAAAAAAATATATATTCACTCTTCCTTTAGTCACATATTAATACATACTCTGGTCTTGTATACAAACAAATAAGATGAAGTCTAAAACAGATTGTAATATAGAAGAATTGAAAGTAGAATAGAGGATATTTTTTCTCCATAGTGAATAACTTGAATCCTCTTCCCTGAAACTTTATATTGCTTTGGTATTTTATTTGGATAACAGAAACCTTAATATATTTTATATGAGTTCATAACCTGAAGGTTAATTACCATCCACCAGAAATGGGAACAGTTTTGTTCAGATAGTTCTATAACTCTGTGTCTACAGCAATAACCCCTGTGACTACATGAAAATGGTATTGCAATTGCAAATGGTGTTGTCTTTCTCCAAGCACCAGAAAAATATTTAATCAAAAAGAAAAAAAAAAAGTAGCAGTATTTTGTGGGGGAAAGTGATTTATATTAACGCAAACTGGATGTGAAATTTGAAGATAACTTGAAGATGCTTATAATGACTTTTGCTTGACCCGTAAATGCATTCAGATAAATTCATTATGCTTGGAGTCCATTTCTTTGTCAAAAAAAAAAAAAAGTTAATTTGAATTGAAAAATTCCTTCAGTAGAAATTAATTTAGCCCCTGACACTTAAGATTGTGCCTTAGAATACACTTCTAAAGAAGTCACTGGGGCAACATCTTATACTAGTAATCCAACCAGAGATGGGTATGACCTTGAGCACACACCAAAAGCATACTCCTTTTCACGGTTTCATTCTATGTCAATTAGCATTCTCCCACCAATGCCTAGACACAGCTCAGGAGATATGAAAGACCAGGATTGTTCCCCATAGATAATAAAAATGAGAATACCATATTCTGTTGCTCACTGCCAGGGCCAAAGAACAGACACAGCCTGGTATTCCACCCAGGGTCCACCTATACAGCTGTCTTTACAAAAGAGCAGCACAAAGTATTAAGACCAGAGTAATAAACAAAACACAAAACAAATTTAAGATGTAATATTACACTAATACAAATTTAAGTTTTCACAAATTTGTGAGTAACATTCTTCATTGACTTCCCAATGTCCAAACTTAACTTCCTAAACTGATCCTTCAGGGGCAGCTGTCTGGTGTTTAACTACCTGCCACTATAAGAAGAGTCTTACTCTGTCATCTTTGTAACTCCATTTCAAACAGTTCATAGAATCATAGAGTCATAGAATACCCTGAGTTGGAAAGGATCCACAAGGATCATTATGTCCCACTCCTGGATTCACACAGTACCACCCAAAAATAAAATCACATTTCTGCGAGTGTTGTCCAAATCCTTCTTGAATTCTGGCAGGCTCGATGCCATGACCACGTCCCTGGGGAGCCTGTCCCAGTGCCCGACCACCCTCTGGGTGAAGAACATTTCCCTAACACCAAGCCTGACCCTCACAGCTCCATGCCGTTCCCTCGGGTCCTGTTGCTGTCCCCAGAGAGCAGAGCTCAGCACCTGCCCCTCCGCTCCCCTCATGAGGAAGCTGCAGGCCGCCATGAGGCCTCCCCTCAGTCCCATTCTCTAGGCTGAATAAACCAAGAATAACTTCAGCTGCTCCTCATACATCTTGCTTTCTAGACCCTTCACCATCTTCATAGCCCTCCTTTGCATGCTCCCTAATAGTTTTGGCCTCCTTACATTGTGGCACCCAAAACTGCCCACAGTAGCCGAGGTGAGGCCCCACCAGTGCAGAGCAGAGCAGGACAATCCCTTCCCTCAACCAGCTGGAAATGCTGTGCCTGATGCACCTCAGGGAACTGTTGGCCCTTCTGGGTACCAGTTGTAGGATACTGTTAGATTGTCCCTCTTCACCAATAGGCTCAGCTCCCTCTACCAATCCTAACACGACCATCTTGGTAGTGCTGTCCTGGACTCACAGTTTATCTACCCAGAGGGGCTATGGAGGTTATCCAGATTCACTAGACAAAGACATTGCTTACCCAGCTTACAATGGCATTAGTCCTACTTTGAGTGAGAGCTTGAACCAAACGACTTGTTACCAACCTTTACATCACCATATGCCTCACAGTAAGTGCAAAAAATATACTAATTCAAGCCAAAGTTAATTCTTTTCTTTTTAGACAAAGCAAGTAAATTATGTAGGTCATAGTAAGAAAACCAGATGCCCAATGAGTGTATTGATCATCTGAACATTTGGGTATAAAGCGGCAAAGTTTTCTGTCTTTAGTGTTGGTACAAAAATGTGCTGGAGAGTAATTGCAAGCTGATTAAGTTGATACTTGAGTATTACCAAACCTCTGAAACTTTTGTGTCTTTTTACCAACAATTAATCTACTTATTAATGAAGAAACAGGCATATCTTATATTTCTTCAAAACACCTCTTTTAATTTAATCTTACATGTTCAGAAAACTGAACCAAATAAAGCTATTTTTACTGATTTTAAGAGCATGAAAATATGTACATTTCTTTCAGATTAGTTTAAGCAATTATACTTTGTATTATGTAAAAGCAGACAATTATATTCCCTGGGCCTTCCCTACTGAGAGACAAAAAAGAGGCAAATTCTCCCCCGACCTGTACTCAGTGATGGAATTTTGATCAGGAAAATGTTATTCAAAGTGCACAATAATAAACAAAAGCTAGTAATTTGATGAATATTAAATACCAATATGTACTAAATTATTCTGAAAGTTGCTTCTATTTAACTAATAAACCATCTTCTCATAGAAGCAACATTCACATATATAGAGTTCAGTTTGTGTCAGTATTTCTATTTCAAGTATTATACTATATATTTTATTATTGTAAATCACTATTTATAGAAGTGCACTACTCAGTTGGAAATCCCTTTCAGGTTAGATCTTAAGAAATTGCAATTGAGCCCCATAAAGGATTTTCATTTCTGTACTAGATGTTTAGAATTTTACAACAAAATATGTCAGTAAAACTTTATTTGTGATTTAGGAAAATTTCTTCTACAAGCTTTAAAATAAATAAATAAATAGTTGGTTGTAAGCCAAGGATCTGGCTACAACAGCGGAGGGAGTAACAGAAATATTTACGAAACTGAGTCAGGAAAATACATTTGAAAAAATGCATAGGTGTACAAGAACGAATCTGGTTATTATACAGGGCTTTGTGTTATAAAGCAGCATGGATTGCTGTTCAAAAAATAAAAAAAGAAAAAAAAAAAAACCATACCCTAATTTTTCATGTATAAAATTTACAATAAAGTCTTTATATGGTCTTTATATGAAATCCTTAGAGAAGGTTCTGATCTGAGAAGTCAAGATAAGGTCACCCTGGAACTATATATTCACAAGTTAGGGTGTGAGAAAATTTTTGCTTCATAGGCAAAAATTTGTAATTTTACTGTTAGCTTATCCTACACGTTTGTTTGTTCACATCTTGTTTGTTCATTTTAGATCATATTAGCATACTAGAAGTTGGATTTTATTTATTTATTTATTTTGTTATCTGAAAGTTCTGTAGCTTACAAAATGCTAGTGAAAAAAAATCTGATCCCCAATTTAGACAAGTGCTATTTTAGTACTAAAAAAATCATCGCGTATAAATGTATTGTGTCAATATCCCACAGAGTAATAATAGGGGACTGATGGGGTGAAACAGAGGACAGAAAGCTTCTGAGTAGGGAGTCCCTAACAGGTGAGGAAACTCAGAAATTGTGAAGAAGAATGGAGGATGAGAGGAAGTTGCCTAATAGAGAAGCAGAAATGGCAAGTCAGAAGGCATTATTTGAAGATTATTTGAAGCTAAGAGTAAGGAGGAACACAATGGCTAGCTTAGATTAAACATAACTACAATGAAAGATGTTTTTTTTTGAGTGCCTGACAGGAAATAAAAATAGGATCTACAACAGGAATGAAGAGGTAGTAGTCAATATGATGAGTAGTCAGATCTGATCTGTTTTAACCTTAAAAGTCTATGGAAAAGCACTAAGACATGGAAGAAACAACTGATGACTTGTTGCTCTTCTTTTGAAGTTATGGCAAGATCACTTGCTTTGAGATAGATGTAGACTGCCATCAAAAACACACCTTTTCACAAGTAGGTGTTCTGCTTTTTCACATTACTTCATTATAAATATATGGCCATCAGACAATTCACAAATATTTAAAATATGAAATAGTGATGAATAAGAGATTTAAATCCTCTTCCTTTCTTGGCTGGAAGAAAGATGAAAGATGACCTTTTTAGGAAAAAAAATGGAAATCTACAATTAAAAAAAAGTAATTTTTAGGTGCCTTAATTTTGAAGTAGGTATGAGTGTTGCATTTTAATAATGTAGAATGAGATCTCTGAAATCACTAAGACACCCCTCAGATGAGTATACTGCGATCCTTTCTTCATAATGGGGCTACGTCCTTGTGTAAGAAATCCCACTGAATTCAAAGGAACTAAAAACTAAAAATTAATTTGACTTTTTATCAGTATCTTTAGGCGTTTTAGAGACCCACAGTACAGTACCACAGCTTTATGTAGGGAAAAAAAAAAAAAAAGATTAAAAAAAAGAGAGAGTAAGAGAGAGACCAGATCGCATATGTAATGAAAATATTACATGAAAGCTGCTGAATACCCAGCCAGTCCAACTGCAGAAACATGGTATATGCCTGTGTGAAGTGACATTTTCAAATACATATCTTTTCACAAAACTCTAAACTATTAAAAGAAAACACCCTAATAATAATAATAAAAAAAAGTTAAAATGTATTATTGATTCTGATTTATTTGCTAATTTGCAGAGAGGGTATATTTCAAATTCCTTCCTTTTTTTTCCAGTGCCCAAAGATATAGACAAATATCTTGCTTCACACAGTGCACTTTTTTTGATATATATATTCAAAGCTCAAGGACCATCCAATAAAGAACATCCTTTGATGGCCTTTATCAAGGGTAATAAAGGTCATGAAAGGCTGTCCTTTACATAGGCTGCATCAGATTTTTTTTTCTAGAATATTAAGGCACGTATCAATATGATCTGTCATTCAACCTTGAGGTGCAGTTAAAACAGAAAAATGATGAGAGGTACTTAGTAGCTACTTATTTTACTAAACTAGTCTGTTTAAAATAGAGCATTGAGTTTCAGTGCAATTAAGGGTCATGTGGCGAAGTAGTATCTCTTAAGCTCCATCAGTAGAAGATAATGTCAGTTCAAAGTGAACACAAGTTTTATTTTAATTTCTACTAGCACAAAGATATTTTGGCTATAGACTTAGGATAAAAGGACTCTATAAAAAATAGAATTTCATCTTTCAAGCCAAGCAAATGATAATCTCTTCTTTAGGAATCACTGCTCACAGATATTCAAAGGTTTTGTACAAAACTTTGGTATGCGTATCACTTAGAAACTTGCAAAAAATGCGCTGAAAAAATTTACCAAATTACAAACCGAACTTGGCCAGGTAAAACCCTCAAACCTGTACAAGTAATATTATTGTTAGCAGTGAGATTATAATAGGAATGTCTGGAAGTACCACATGATTAAAGGAAGCAGAAAAAAAAATAGCTTTATTCAATTTTTTTTAAACTAAAATACAATCAACATTCATAACTCTCAGAGAGTCAGATGCTTTCTAAGAATATCACTTGTCAAGGTCTGTACAGTGGTCAAGAAACAGGACCGTTTGATGTGAAAGAACAGATCAGAAAATCACAACTCACCATAGTGTAGTCCAGGCACACATTTACCAGTTAAGCTAAACATGCATTAGATCCCTAATGGATGTGTGATACTTGCTCTAAAATCTGCTTACGATAGCACAGACGGGAAGCTTTCACCTTTACGTAACTCAGATCAGGACCGTATTTCTTTCCTCATAATATATGGTTATTTTGCCCTCAAATCTCAAGTACTGTATAAAGACCAGAATCATTCCTTACAGACCAGAGTTTAACTTCCTCATCTATACAGCCTAAAGCTAGCTTCAAAACTCAGACGATTTACTTATTAACAAACTATCAGTGGAGAGCAGTGTAATTTTATCAGAAATCTTAGAACAATACTCAGTAAAGCTCATCCTCCCTGTAAATGAAGTTACACTATTTACCACCATGACTGTAGTCTTAGAATCAAAACTCAGTGAAGTGAGTTGTAAAATGGTACTCAAACAACCCTTTTGGAGTTTAGAACAGGATATTCCTCTTAGAACAGGATATTCACTTCCACTAGCTTATCAGCAAGGATTTATCTAGCAGATCACTTGAGCACCTTTCCTGTCATCAGCAAGAAGAGCAGCAACTTTATACCACAAAACTAAATGATGCCAGCATTTGTTCAAATCAAGAAGCATTGCAGTAAGTAGCTCTTATTTCTGTACAATGTTTTTATGAAAGACTGGACAGTGAATGCTATCCGTATCGTTGAAGATATGACACATTTTTCCTCAAAACGTGGTGGTGGTACACACCTCTCAGCATCCTATTCTCTAATCATGTTCTTCAGCTGGACATGCAGTAGTTTACTTTATGCTTTGTTTTACAGTCAATTTTTCATACAGTTGATTAACAAGGGGTGCAGTCTGAACCCAGGAACAAGAAATGCCTGAATTCTCCTTTTGCCTTTGACACACTTAGTGTAAATATATCAATTTCTCTGTTTTTATGTCCCTTGAATGAGTGTTGAGATGAGTAATCACAATTTGTAAAGTACTTTCCAAATAGGAACACAGAAAGAAAACAATCTAGTGAATGAGGCATGGGAATAGGGACTAACTTGGGATGAAGATAGCCAGCCCCATATCAGAGCCACAGACTTTAAAGAGAAAACACTCCTAGTTAAAAACAGATTAAAAAAAATAATTAACAGAGTAAATTGATTCAGTTCAATAGATGTACTTAATGGATGCAATCACAAATTAAGGAATATACAAATGTCCACAAATTGCTGCATGTAATTGCCAGACAGAAGGCCTCTAAGCTCTTAACTGTGGTTTATTGTCTCAATTTTGGCTTTAAACATTCAAGCAACTTCCTTCCTTCCTTCCTTTCTTCCTTTCCTTCCTTCCTTCCTTCCTTCCTTCCTTCCTTCCTTCCTTCCTTCCTTCCGGAAGACTTGCTTTTCATTGAACATCCTGAATTACTCCTTTTATATTAATCTTGATTATCTCATTTCTGCAATGTTTTAGCTAATAAATAACAAAGACCTCAGTGGCTCTCACCTGTCATCCATCCATCCACCCTTCCAAGCAAAGTCTTTTCTCCAACAGTAGTAAAGACCAATCACTGGTCCCGAGGTAAGCACAGCTGAGGTGTGGGCAGGGCTATCAGGTGTGCAGATTTTATCCTCTGTCTATGTCCAGACAAAGCATAAAGAAGACATTCTTGTGTACCTACCAAAGCATATCATTTTTATTATCCTTTCTATAAACTCCTCTGCATCAGCAGCATAACTGAACTCATCCATGCACCCCTTTAAATGATTCATTGTATTATCTAATTTTTATAATATACTTCCCCAGGTTTAGTGACTGCTTAGTGAGCAAGCTGTATTTTGACCATTTGCTACACTTTTGTTGGGTTTTGCTTTAAGCTTAAAAACTTCAAAGAAACAAGGATGCAAGCAGAACTTTTGACTAAGCTATGATCCTGCAAAGCCCTCCTCAGGTTATTGCTGAGTCCACAGTACCACAGAGCCTGTTGTTAGGACCCTAAAATCAGGAAATGGGTACCAGCTTTACATCTCATTGAATCATTATGTTTTACATACATTGAATCATTATGTTTTTAATTGTGCAAGCCCAGCTCAGATCCAGAAATTAATGCTTCTTCCCCAAAGATTTTCTTCCAGAAGTTTTCTTATAGTTTGACTTAGCATGACTTGCTTTCCCACAACTAATTCACTCAATATATGCATAATAAAGACAGCAGCGATGCCTCGTTTTAAGATCTTGGTGGCTGGAGGCTAGGAAGTAGGAGACCTAGATTTCATTCCTTCTCATGGAAACTGGGATGAATGCCTTTCCCTGGGAAGAGACCTGGATTCTGATCACTCTCAAAGGACTCCTGTTTTTGACATGAAGTACTAATTAGATAGAATACATTTACTGATTTTAAATCAGTGAAAGTATGAGAACCGTAGGCACTTGGTACCCCTCAAATAAAAGGGCAGAAGATTTTCAAAAATGATCTCTTAATTTTTCATGTCCAGTTTCACAAAATGTGAATTGTTTTCAGTTATGCCAACTACCTACCACTTCCTAATAGCCTTCAGCTGAATTGGATATGTTTGTGTTTTTTTTTAATGAAAAAAAAAATCATAAATCTCTATTTAGCCATTTTCTCAACTGAATATCCAAACTTTTGAAAATATAGTCCTTCACTTTTCCTCAATTCTTCCATGCTCTGAGAAATGAAGTAAAATGTTTTGAACTCATAAGAAAGATTGTCAGATCTCCAGAAATAAGAAATGAAAACAAATCTAATAAACAGGAAAGGCAAAAGCTAGCAGCACCTACCAGTTAATAGAAAGGAAAATACAACAAGCAGTACAAAGCTTAAAAATAGTCACCACAGGGTTCCAGTTCCTTGGTTTTGAGGAATTTAAAGGCTCAGGCTCCCGAATGCAAGCAGGGGAAAATGACTGTGGAGGAAGGACTAATGCAGACTTCAATACAGTAAAGAACCTTCCTGATCTGAAGGAAGGTTATTCTTCTGTATGCTGTATACAGCCAGCATTGTAAAGACTAAATTTTAGAAATAGGTTCATTCAGATGTTACAATAATCTGTTGTTAAAGTTTTGAAGACTTTGATGTATCATATTTTGTTAATAGATTGTCTAAACATATGTATATTGTTGTAAGCTTCCATAATGAATGCAGTACTTGGAAAACTAATTTGATTTTCTCTACATATCCTGCTTAGTGTTTGTCCTTCATTCACATTGTAATATTTATTGCTCAGCCATACACCGAAATATTTTAGAAATCTTATCATTGTTATTAGTTAGGACTCCCTAAGAAGGAAACGTACAAAAAATATATCATAGATTATTGACTCATGTTTAAATTATATTTTCACTTACTAATAATTAATGTAACAGAGTGAGCAGTTGAGTAAAAGGTTATATCTATAAAATTATTAAAAAAGATTAAATTATGCCTGGCAGCTACTAGTGAAAATGCACCCAGCCATGGCTATCTATAGTGCAGTTGCACTGGCTCAGGTGGAAATGGCATATTAATGTGGCCCATTTACTTTATGCTATAGACTTCTCTGAAGGAGGAACAGTGAGGGGACTACGATAAAACACTAATGGAACATAATAAAACGTGGCTGTTGATATTGAGAAACTAATGGCAATTTTGTATCTTTGCTGCAGTAAGTGTGCTATTATTAATTACTACTAATTTTTATTTCTTCAATTTAGTAAGTATTTTAGTAATGCTGAATAATTCATGTCTGAAAGAGAAAACGTAAAATGGCATTCCATGCCATTGCAAACACATCTTTATCAGTAAAAAACAAAACAAACATACAAAAAGAATTAAATTAATAATCTTTCAATTGCTTTTGCCTTTCTAGAAATTTATTTAATATTAATAACCTTTTCATTGTATACTGTATATCTCATCAAAACGTGTAAGAACCTGCTGAAACACAGAGGCACAGGTCCCATATTAAAAACTATACATTGCTTTCAATTGTTTATAGATCTGATTTTAAATCAAATTTGAGCATCTCTTTTCTGATAAATGACTTTTGCTACTGACTGACCCTTATATCTTCACTGAAGTCCAGAATTGAGGTATACTTATTCCAGAGCTTACTTCAGGGCTGCAGTGTACATGGTAGTAACAATGGAAATACTTTAAAAGAATCTATCCTGTGCATCCACTTACCAACACATCTTTTGATTGTTCTTAATATAGAAACACATAGATATGTAACAACTAAAAATACAAAATGTAATTCAAGAATTGCCTGTAATTCTTTCAATTATCACACTTCCCTCCCCCATTTCTTATCATCCCCCAGCTTTATTCATACAGTAATTAAAAATGATTTTCCCCACTCTGTTGACAAGTCTTCAATTTTAGTATGACAACTCTTGTTTTATAATGAGGTGAAAGGATATTACTGGTAAAGAAAAATGGACTTCTCTGCTTGCTAACGACTGTCAAATATTATACTCCTCTGAACACACTGTCTCATTGGGAAGAAAATAGTCATATGGGGTTCCAAATGTGTGCTGGCATGTTTATTTTTATAACAAAAACAACCATAAATTTAAGGTGGCTTTCTCCAAAATTAAAAAGAAAAAAGACTCTTTCTTGTCTCTAACAAGACTATTTCTTCCATTAACTTCTGAGGTTTAAAAGGAGCCATGAACCAAAACCACAAACACAGAATTACCTTTTTGGCATCTTTGCTGCCCAGTTAGGAAAGGGAGGATAAGGTCTGATGAAAGTTACATCCTACATTTTAAGGGCTAAACCTCTCAACTGGAGGTTAAGCGTCCATCTGTCATTTACAAAGTACATATGTAAAATCTGGATTGCTTATTTTAAACAGTATTTTCTTGGCTTTAACTGGTGCTAATTTTCTGTTGCTTCCCTCTCTGTTTTGTATGTAAAATCAGCACAGCTGTCATCTCATACCAACAACTGCTTTAGATGACCTAGCATTATTTCTGCAATGTATTTAGACCAGTTGCTCACAGAGGCTTTCATGTCATCTTTAAGTGGCTTAAAAATATATTTGGATGGTTCCTAAAGTAAAAGGATGAATGCCAGTTTACAGAATTGCTGTGCCACCCAAACCTTTCAGTGATACCTTCCACCATGGAAAGATTTCCCATCCTCTAGCCTTTGGAAATGCCTAGATTAAGTGAGATGCTGATTCATTTCCTGAAGATCTTTAAACACAGGCAGCTGTGTGCTTCTGAGGGTTGGTATTTAAGCATTGTTCCAGAGGCTTCCTGTCCCTGAATTCTGTAGGAGGGAAAAAAGTGCTGTTTTGTTGTTTTGTGTTTTTTGGGGGGTTGTTTTTGGCTGGTTTTGTTTTGTTTTGTTTTCTTTGGGGTGGACATTTCTTCTTGAGAAAAAAGAAAAAAACAAATTCTTGGGGAAAAAAGCTTCTGTAAGTGACTGATAAGGAATAGAAAAGGAAGTACGGACTCAAAGTACCTAGCTTTTCTAGGGCTGTTAAATGCCCCCAGGTCCAGGTCATCAAAGAATCTGAAGTCTAAGATATAAGAATGAGGGGAAATTAAATGTATCTTTTGCATAATTTTATAAGGAAAAAGATGTTCTTATAAGGTCTGTTAGAGATTATCTGCTTCTGTGAGCTTTAATTTATCTGCTGTTTCATTGCCACAGAATACACAGTGACAATGACAGGAATAAAAGAAAAATCCAAGAGCTTTGAGACCTTGTTTCTCTATTTGCTTTCAATAATAATTCAGGCTTCATGTCAAAATAATGATAAGTATTCCCACAAAGATGAACTATTAGCAATGGGCCTTTGTTTCTTAGTTTCTTACCACATCAAAAAGGATAAGAAGTCTTTAATTGTTTTATTAAATATTCATCTTGGTGTCTGTGAAAATATTAGAAACAAAAATATATTACATAAATTGGTTTATATCTTGCTTTGACTCAAGGCAAATCCAGCCATAAACCACAGTCCCTCTTGATTAATATCTCAGTAGTGTTTACTACTCTTCAACTGCTAGTTCAGTGTTTATTCTGTTCATTATACTGTTTCCTGTATCACTGTGGTGTTTATTGTTCTTCTGTGTATTTTTGACCTTTAATGTTTTATCTATAGCTCTGCTATTAAATTCACTCTTTTGTTAAATATGGATTCCATCTTGCTTGTATATTGCTGAATTTTTCAAAGCTTTAACATAAAACTATCTTAATGTTGATTGACAGCATGAAGTCAGAAGAGTTAAGTAGCCTTGGAAACAGCCTTTTGCTCTACAGGGACTTACTTGGACAAACTATTTCTGTTACTAACTTTTCCAAGCTATTCTTCTGTCTCAGAACAGCAATATGACTGAAACTGTTGGTGGCAAAATTAATCTAAAGGACAGCCAGAGGAGTATATACCTTTTTTTTTTCTCAGGTTAAAATGAAGTTGTCTAGAAGAGTACACAGCTATGGACAGATTATGGCTCTGTATAATTCATACAGTGCCTTAGACAAGAATATGTTAATGGAATATGCTATTTGGCAAATGCTCTCATTTTCTGTGATAAAGAAGTCCCGTAAATGTGTTATGAAGCTTAAGTTAGCCGTTGGGCTGAAACATTTTCTGCAGATTCTTCTGGAGTTGTTCTGTGGCCTGAGGCAGAAAACTCTTCTATGTTTCTGCCGGGTGTCCTATTTGGTTACTTCAATGAAGGAATTTAACCATTTTATATTCTGAAATATTATTCAAATATTTGTGGCTGGATATCTGAACATATGTATATCTATGGCCTAGTACCCAGAAATGGTAAACTTTTTTTTTTTTTAAAAAAAAAAAAAAGGGGCAGCTTTTTGGGGCAGCTAAACCAGTGGCTCTACTCCAACAGCACCCTAGGCAGCCTCCAAGTCAGGTATGTGCACTGCAACACCACAGGTTGAACCCAGCACTTTGTTTTTTCAGAAAACCATTTGTGTACCAAAGACGTTTGGTCCAGCAATGAGACAAAATGCTGTATGATGTAAATTCCTCAAACCACACGTAATGGAGATGTGAAGGGCCTCAGCACCATCTATTTCAACCTACTGATTAATTTGTATTACACTAAGTTACTTGCTAATGTAGAAAAAGCCTGCTCCAGTTCTTAAGGAAACCCCCAGGAGTCCATGCAAATTCCTCTGAAGCACTTCCCTGGGTTAAGTGCTACCATGTTGAACCCAAGATATTTCACAAGAAACAAAACAGCTTTTGCTAATCAACTGTATTCCCAAAAGAATCAAATCAATATAACTGTATTTCGATTGCATCTCTTGTATCCCTTTAAGTTCAGCACAGATTTTTTTACTTATGTCTTATAACTTCAAGTATCACTTTTCAAATATATTTTAGTTAGTACTATTTTATACTGTTTTCACCTACTTATCTATCTACTGTAAATACATGTCTAGGTGATAACTGGTAAAGATTCAAACATACGTTTATCCAGATTGGATTTCAACTTCTCTCTCAGTTGCTAACACCTTTTTACTAGTGACCTCTTCCAGCAGATGTCATTCTGTTGTAAGCAGCAAACAGAAAGCAGGCAAAGCCTGTATTTCAAAACAGGAGCACAGGAAAATATTTGGTGCTCTTACTAAATTGAATGTGTATGTTTGGAGGGTGCTGCACAGTAAACAAAAGTGATGTGTAACCTCTTATTTTTCATACCCTGACCTTCTCAAAATCTATTCAAACCACATTTTCAAATTTTGTAAGAACAGAATGAAGAATCTCAAGATATAAAATTACCTTTACATTAAAAGTGTGTTTGAGCTCCCATTTGGAATCTCATTATTTCCTTATATTATCCATATGGGATTGTCTTCAATATTACAAATATTTGACAGCACTGAGATGGAGTGCAGTTTATGCTTCCTAATTAAAAAAAAAAATGTATTAAACTTCTCCTAACAGAAAGGCAACGTACCCCAAAATTATGTTATTTCTGAAGTATGCTAGGTTACTTATCATGTGCAAGTGTTGCGGGCTGTATCGTCATACAACACCTGAAAACTAGTGGTCTGAGTTCTCATGTATTCAATGTATGAGGTGGTTTTAATCCACAGATATGTTCTGATTCAGAAGTAGAAATTGTTTACCCTGGGGCAAGTGCAAATTTTCTTGCCCCTCTGTTAGCAGATCTACCTCAGAGTTACCTATGTGCTACAGTATTATATTCGGTAACCTCACACTGAGCATCCCCAATAGCTGAACAAACCCCAGAATATTGAAGTTGCACTTAGCAGGAATAATGCACTTTGACATACAAGTATATGCAGTGCTATGACTGATGTGAGCTGATGAGCTGTCTTTCATAGTGGAGGCCGGAATTTCTAGGAGAGAAGGAATAACATGTAGGAATGGGAAACACTATCATCATCCAAAGTTGTTACAGCCAGACACTGTCCAACTTGTCCTAGTGCAGTAGCATTCCTGGATGCCAGTCAGAGATTAGGATCTCCATGGTCAAAGTGTACAAAAACAGAACCCCAAGGAATCTGAAGCCCAAGCTATGTTAAATGCCAATTTCACAGAATGCCATAGGCTTCCCCAACTGCAGCTCTTGGCTGTTGAAACCCCAGACCAAAGAGGAGCAATACCATGCTTAAGCAATTCCAGTATAGTTCTTCATGCCACAGGCACACATTACAGTCCTCCCATACCATAGTACAACCTAAAGGAGTAACAACAGTACGCTTCAGCACATTATTGTAAAGATCAGAAAATTCACTTAATTCTCAAAAGGTAGGTTCTGTGATTTTAAGAATAGATGATATTCTTTGATCCTCTTCTCGAGTGAGAAATGGAATACGTCATTAATTTTGCAGCCTTGTCTGATGATGGTCTTTTTGTCTCCTTATGCTCCATTTTGGAGACTTGTTGGTTTTTAGTACCACCAGGATATATATATGTCAGCACCTTATTTAATATTCCTATTTTAAAATATCAAAAAGCCTTGAAAGAGCTATATCTATACACTTAATTGCAGTGATGTTCAATCTGTCCTAGAAATGCCCTTGGGAATTACCTGAACATCAAACACTAATGCGTAGTCGGGGTTGAGCTGAGTGAGAGAGCAGTAACACAACAGAAGGAAGAACGTGGACTCTGCTCTTGACTTTCACCATCTGTGATGTGATACCTGAACCTCAGCACTTCTTATCCTCTCCCATGTGAAGACAAACGTTAGCTTAAACCACACTGCGTAATACAGTAATGGTTTAAAGTAACCTGTTCGGCTTTCTGCTGAAACGGACTAGCAATGCTCATGTAAGCAGACAGCCTGTCTCAGATTGACCGTGATAACTAACAGCTGAGAAACAGGAAGAAGCAATTCCTGAAAATTCCCTGCAGCTTTATGAACTAGGCATAGGCAGAGAGATTAGGCATGGAAATATAGGCTGTACACAAATGATGAGGCACACTGACAAAACAAGCATGTGCAAACATACCTAGTGAGAAGGCAGTAACAACACATTGGTTGGCACACTGTTCAGATTTTAGAACAAATCTCAGCCGACAAAAGCATGGCCACAGAATATCTGATCACTATTTACAACACTTTTTTTTCTTTTTTTTTTAGTTTTTGTAAGATCCTGCAGGATGATTCATCGTATCATTATTCCACACCCCTTTTATTAAAAACCTGTTCTCAGACCAGACATGCACTGCAAGTAGAGAATAATAGAGCTTTTCCTAAGCAGATGACTCTTCTGGCATTAAGGCAAAAATGTGGAAGTGCAAGATCTCTCTATGAAAAGATAAACAATTACAGATACAAGGATTCATCAGAAATTATTTCCAAACACTAGTAGTTTTCAGAGCAGCAAGGATTATCAGATAAAGATTACTATAATTCACCAGAAGTTTGGAAACCTTTTTTGTATGAAAAGGAAATTTTTTATACACAATTAAGATCTTCAGACACATGAGTAGAGATGTAAAATTTTGTTCCAGGAGGTCAGCAACAGTACAAATTCAATTAATCCTCTAAAACTATTCCTATTCTTAGGAATTCTTAGGAATTTTCTTAGGAATATTCTTAGGAATAGAAAACTATTCTTAGGAAACTATTCTTGACAATGAAGAAAGTGTGATACTATCAGAGCCAGTGATGAAAAATATTATCTTTCTGGAGAGTTTTCTTCACTTTTATATGTAATACATATATATCACTTTATATATAATATAAAGAAGATCTATGTTTTGCCTTTAACCTTGAAATCATTGCTCCCACATCCTTTCTTCCACTTCTAATTTAAGTATGCATTTTAAATTACTTGAAAATCACTGTACACTTACCAATATTAAATTTCACTAAAAAGTATTGGCACATTTTTTTTCCCTTTTCTTGCAGTTTACTTTCAAGGTGTGGCTTTCGACTTGCTTTAACATTACCACAGGAAAGTGTCTAACAGAACACACATTAACTCACTTAACCTTAGGTGACTGTATTTATTGTACTCTTACAGAATCTGTACTGGTATGTTTTCAGCTTTGAGCTCAGCAGGATGCTTGTTGCTTGTGTTCACCTTTCACCCACACACCTTGAATGTTCTTCCCTAAGAGAAATCATGGACTGTACTTCATAGCCAGTAAATAAAGCTAGTATATATGAACTCAAAATAACAGAATTGTAACAAAATAACAAAATTGTAATTTCACAGCATAGATTTTGCCTCATCTTACATGGAGGCAGTGCACACTTAATAATCCCAGAGAGCTATAACACGTCTCCCTCCGCTATTTCAATTTTTAGCTGGCTTGCATTAGTAAATATGTCAGAATGCTTCTGCCTTTTCTTCATTGAGATGCATACAAAATGCATACTCTGCCTGCCAATACTGTAAAGTGATTTTCATTGTGTGTTTTATGGAACTGTTAGATATGTTGGATGAAATCGTGGTCTCCTTTGAAGTTAAGGAGAGCATTACTGTTGACTTAATGAGACCGAGATTTCTTTTATGTTCAAAGTTAGGCACTGTTTTTCACTTTCTTTTTTATTAAAACATACCTCAGAAAGTTAAAAAGTAAATCAGTACTTTCAGTGTTGCATCCACAACATCTAAAAGCCTAAAAATGTCAATAATTCAAAAATCCCCATAAATGGCTTTGAATGCCAGACACAAAGTTAGATAGAATTTGTATGAAGTCAGAAATATCTTAAATAAAGTGCTTCCTATTGGCAACAAATCTGAGTTGGATTAGCAAACCGTTATAAAAAAGTTCTACAGAATTTATTTAAAACTACAAGTGATCTTTTTATAACCTGCTTACCCCCATGAAATTATAAATGCAACAGGATTTGTGATAAAATATTATGCCAAAAGATTAGAAAAAGAAATACAAAAAAGGTACAGTTCTTTGCTAAAGGCTGTCAGCTTTTAGATTAATTTCTAAGGAAGTCCGTTCAATCTATACAGACTCCTAATGGCTGCATCTCTGTTATTTATTCTCTATGGCATTTCCATAGTGCATATGAGATCATATATAGGAGCTATAAGAAACATCACAATTTCAGTTATACCTTTGGATAACTGGAATTTAGAAATTCTTCACACATAAGGGTAGCATTTTTGAAGAGATGACTTCACATTTCAGGATATTTTACTGGGTCTTTGTGCTACAAACATGTTTAGACACATTCAGAGGTCATTCTTCAACAGCTATTTTCTTGAATGAAAGTTGAAAAGCATTTCTTTAAGTACAAGTTTATCTGTTTTTAAGAGATAGGCTTCTATAGACACCTTCAGTTCAGATCCAGATCCTAAAGAAACTTTAAGCCTTTTTTGAATGGAAAACAAGGATTAACTAGGTTAATGTGCTTTACTTTTCTTACTGTGTTTTAGTATCCAGAAGACAAGGTCATGGCTCACGTTAAAATAATTACACAAGGTTGGAAGATAGTAGAACAAGTATTTGACATTTTGATGCAATGTTTTTCCTCATTATTGAATGGGTATTACAAGAAATGTGGAAAGCTAGCAATCTGACACCTGGTAAGAAAAATCTGCAATAGCTAATCTGAGAGCCCCGAATGCTTAAAGTATCCACTGACATCTAGCAAACATGTCACCATAGTAAAATGGACAACTTCCAGGATGCCTTGGCCAAGTGTTTCTCCAGAAGCAGACTTCCCTGAGTGGATGGCTGCTGATAACCAGCCTATTACTAGGATAGAGAATTTGTGCTTGAGTGCTTTTGGAGCTCTTTCTGACATATATTCCATGTTCAAAGACTTAACCTGTATTCTCAGTTCAGATTAGCTTTAGATAATACATAATAAACAATGAATGTCTTTAAGAAAGAGGAGAAATGTGAGTCTAAATCTCTCAAGTCTCCATCTAGTATTGCCTGAGATCACTTGACAGAAGAATATTAAAATTCTTGTTTGGTATAGAAATCAAAATGCTAAAAAATACATTATGTAAATACACACAAAATAATTTTTATATAATTAATGTGTTAATCAAACATACACAAAACACAGATACTCAAACTTTGCTTTTACTGTATGTCACATCAATCCCCCATTTTTAATCTATCATCTGTTTACACTCTGATTTATACAGAACAAAAATGCTCACATATATATATATAACATGTAATCAAGCCACTTGTCACTTTTGGAAATAGAATTAGTTGGATCCTATACTCAGCTCAGAGCTACATCTTATGACTTTACTTATTCATAGCTGCAACTCAGAACCAGGGGGCTATGGATTGCTGTATCTTTCCTTCCCCACAGGTTTTAGCACCCAGGATTAATGCCTGCCTACAGTGACCTCCACCACAGGCTTGTATGGGGTTTCCAATACACTGCAATTCCACCGAGTTAAAAAATTCTACTTCCTTTCTTTTGGGATTTTGCAAACCAATACATGTTTTATTCCTTTTTTCTTTTCCCTCTCCTTTCCTGAAACCAAGTCTTTCCAGTTTAATTTTTTTTGAATCATCTCACGAATTTTGTTTCTGTATTTAAAATAAGAATTGAACATTTTTGACAGATTGTTTTCTTAAACAAGTATCTGTGGGAATCCTGGAGCCATGTACTGTATTATAGGTAACCAGAATAATAACATAATGACTTCCAAACAGCATTCAAGTTGCTTTACTTATTCTAATAAGAAAGAACAAAAGATTTTTAAAAGCAGGATATGTCTGACATTATCAAGGTCCCTTACATGGAGTTACAGAGAATGGGAATAGGTACAATCAATTTATCATGAAAGAATCTCGCTCTGCAGTATACAGAGTATAGAGAATTTGTTCGGTATGCAGCAGTATAATGAAGCAGTGAGAGACAGAGATTAAGCTTTCAGTTTTATTCATATTATGCGTAAGAATTCAGAATTCATTCTTTGGAGGATAAGCATCCTAAATCACCTGTAAAACATTTGCCTTATCTTTCAACATTAAAGCAGTGGTAGAAGTACTGCTGAGTTCTAAGAAAAAATTAACAAGCTTAGGAAATCAGTTTAACATGCTGCAAGTCTTCCAGTGAAATGTTAACTTTTTATACACAGAAGTGCTTGTGAGCACTTAGGCCTAGAAAAGCAAACCCACCTCCCCCTCCTTACACCAAATTTTTTTTTTTTATTTTTTCGAACTGAGTAGAAAATATGTAGAAGAAAATGCAACTACATATACTTCTGACAGCTCAAATGATACATAAATATAAGGGCTGACAAGGGTTGGTTTGTCATTGTAGTTCACTTCGATCAACTCTACATGGTTCTGTAGGACAATGAAATTCAATGCACTTATAATTTCCAAAAAAGTGAGCTCAGATTCTTTTAAAAGCATTTCTATGTGAAAACGGATCATTTACATGCCAAAAGCACTTTTAATGTGACATATTTAGCACATGTATTATTGAGAACGAAAGCTGCTTGAACTTAGTGAATTTTAAAGTCTATAAAATGGCACCCTGCTGAGCAGAAAGGTAGCTGTTCAGTGAATTTCCCAGTTATGTGATTATTTTGAATAATAGACTTGTACATAACTTTTTACAAAATTAAAGGTATGACATTTGCTTTAGTTCAGTCCTGTAAATGCACTTTAGAACATAAAGAATAGGCTGATGTATGAATTTGTTGTTCCTCCAGGCAATTTTACTGATTTTTTAAAGAACAGTTTTATGTTTCATCTATTGAGTAACACATCAAACAGTTATCTTAGTAGATTTAATGAGCATTCATGTATAACTTAACACATATGAGGAAGAGTCAGGAACCTCAAAAATAAAAGTATCGTGTATTACCTTGGTTGCCTGGACTCACCCAGACCAAAATGCAAGATGATGACTAGCTTGATGAAAAATCCTAACACATACAAAGCTTAATTAAGAGAAGCATCAGGTAGTACAGAGACATAAAAAACTCATTTAATTTGGCTGAGGTTCTCTTTGACTTGATTAAACATAGCGCACACTTCAATGTCATGGAATTATGCAGTGCTACCTGGTTCCATACAAAGAGGAACCAGCAGGAGAATAAGCTTATCTTGGAATTTTTTTTAATTTATTTTTTTGTAAATTTGTTGCTAATCAGGAAAAACACAAAAATATAAAATACACAACAGAAATCCTCCATGTATGATACACATATAAATAAATATATATATTATTTTCATTAGACCTTGGACAAAGGGTAAAAAATGCTATTTTTTTGGCATGAGATACATTCAGTTGAAAAACAGCATCCATAACAATGGTGCTTGCATCTACTAGCATTGGTGTCACATTGGCCACTGATAAAAAATCATCTGCACCAATGAGCAAAGTAACAGCATTTATCACCAGAGACCAAAAAGGTTCATCATGACTACCTACAGTATGATACAGCACATAGCCCCAGTTAAAGCTAAAAAATGAAGAAACTATTTGCATTTAAGCATGAGCTTAAGCACTTTGTGGAATTTGAGTCTATGAAACAGAATTCAGACGATGAAATGAGCATTTATGAAACACATTCAGGATCCTTTCTCACTGTAATTATTTTGTTCACACTATGTATATAGTAATCCATAAATAAGGTGCTTGCAAGGAGTACAAGATAATCCTTTCTTTCAGGGATCACTGTTCTTTTAACCTAAACACCAACACCAAACAAACACACACCATAAATTGACTCTACTTGGAGCGATTAAGGAAGAGAGCAAGTCTCTGGTGATTTGTAAAACCCCTGCACTCAGTATCAAAAAACCTCCTCTAACAGTACAAACAAATCGTGCAAATATTTCTTGCACTTTTAAACAACTCAGGGGCTAGGCAACAGAACAGTAAGAATAAACTGGAAAAAGAACATTTGAAGAGTTCATCCTTTTATTATACATATATACATATATATAAAGGATGTTTTCAGAAAAGATATACGGAGGTATAAGACCAAAATAATAACATTTGATATTGCACATGACACATGACCCTTAATTGATCACTTCCTTTCCTTCTACATTTCATTGCCTTAGTGATGGGACTGAGGAATTTCATTTTCTTTTGACTTCAAATCTGATGGAAAAACAGAAAACTAGAAATGAGATTCCAGGGCCAAATGAACCCAACAATTTATCACAAAGGGAATGAAACTCTCTGCTAGGTATGGAAGCAAAGGCAAAGCATTTAAAATTTGGGGGGTATTCAGGGTTCCTCATGACAGACTTCAGTCTGTTAAAATGTGCCCCTAGAAAGGACAAAGGGCTTAAATGGCAGATGGGACACCACTTCCTGAACACACATCCACAGGAGTGTAGGTGCTTTGCCAGATGTTTTGTGCATCAACTCATAGCTCAGACTGATGCATTACAAATTAAACAAAATGAATACATTAATTCAAAAAAATTTGTTTCCTTGACATATTTTTTATGTGTGCCATTAAAAAAAAAATACTAGATTTTCAAAATTTAGTAAATGTGACAGTTAAACAAACGTAAGGGCTTAAAACAGTTCCCCATTCACTTCTGAAACATTATGTTTTGATGGATTGCTCAGATCACTCCCTATTCCTCGCAGCCTGTAGTAATCCAACAGTTACTAATCTAGACAAATGTTAGTGGGGGGAAAAAAGGTTGCTTTTAGCAGACATGCGGCAAGGTTTTAATTTGTAGCTGATAATTTGCTACTGGAAGCTTACCCTGATTAGTCTTCTTATGGCACTAACAGTTTTTGAGGTAGTGTGAATTACCTACTGTGTATGTTTTTACCACACATTCAGGGATGAAAATGAGTTACAACCTAGGCCTCAATTAAAGCTTGAAATAAGAAAACCTAAAACTTCTTTTATGTCCTCACTTCTAAAGAATAGAATTAGTTGCTTCTGATAGTATTGGAATTGTAATTCACACTCCTGGAAATCCAGCAATGGATCTTTCAACCCTTTTCAATGAAGCACATTTCAGCTGTTACCCAATTATGCTGCCTTTGCTCCAAGTCAAATCATCATCCAACAGCTGAGAATTGAAACAGACTCCATTTGTGAAAATGAATGGTGTATTTATCTGGTAATGCAGAATGTTTTTAAGTGTTACTCTAGCTGTCGTGTAGAAATTAGGATGTTATTGCTTGTTCTATTAATTCTCATTTCTGGGAAACTGATTTGTAGGTTGGTTTCATCAGAGCGATATGGTAGGCTTTTCTATCAACATTATATGCAAACCATGCCATAGACATTACAATGAGCAATGTATTGCCCATAATGTAAGCATCTGGCTTAAAATAAAGGAATCATCATAGGAATCATTATTTCTCGAAGGGGAATCCATATTATCCTGTTTGTAGACTGGTACTTAATAGTTCACTAATCTTAACTGATCACCTTCGCACAGAATGATAGAAACTAGATGGAACTAATGAATACAAATAACAAAAAATAATATTCCCCTTACCTAGCTGTCCCGGTTTTCTCTTAACACTTCGCAAATATTGTTCAGCTATTGTTTAGGGCACATTGTAATAAATAGCAAGACACAAAGCATCCTTCACTACTACCCTGCAACCTAGTACAGCAATTTTTGCAAACTTTCACAGTAGCATGGAGTCTTATTTTAGGTTTCATTAACAATACTTTTAAGGAAGGAAAATTGGGACAAATGATAATGGAAAAGATAATTATAATTATTTTATTCTGTCCCTGTTCACAGATTCCCAAAGATGATTTGAGACAGCGTAACAACAATAAACAGTAACACAACTGGTAGGTGTTGAGGATAGCTGATAAGAAATGGGACATTCTTCATTAAATAAAAATATATATATATATATAACCCAGAGGTAGAGGAGTCATGGGGAACATTCTGGCATACAAAAAACAAGACATATTTATTTAGGTGGCTACCCTGTGAAATGAGGTGCAATCACTGCTTCTTAGCAAATGCCAGCCACTGTAGCTTGATTAAGGCTATCTGTACTGAAGTTCTCCTCCCATTTCTGCCAAAGTAAGGGCGGGGAAAGAGAAGGAACACACAAGCAAAGGAAGGCTACCACACTGATGAGTGGCAACTGACAGCTTTTGTCCTCTGTGTTAAATTTCTTCCTACAACAGTTTTAAAGAACTGTACACAGATTACAAATAAACCTATCAGTTTTAATCTCTATTAAGTTAAGTAAATTTTTCTCAGGCAGAAAAATTGTCCAATATATGTATTTCTTTCTCCTCTGTGTATATTATCATTATGCACATATCTGATATATGTACTTTATGCACAGATATGTACATATTCATATCTGCCTGTTCATCTTTGTATTTGTGTTAAATGGACTTATTTAGACTTCCTTTGTCTTTTACCCCTCATTACCCTTTCAGTAGCAGTTTTTGTCATGCAATCACTCTCAAGTTCATTTTTTTTTATTGTAAAAGTGACATTTAGAATAATGAACTTAATCTAATTCCATTTTTATAATAAAAAGGACAGATTCTTAGCTGCCATAAACTGGTATATCCCCTGTGAGGTCAGTACAGATTCATGGCACTTGAGTTTGATTTTAAGAAGGCCTACCCAGTGCAAATAGTTCTTTCAAAATGCTTAAATTCTACAAGGATTTTCTCCTAGGTTTATCAGACTTCATTTTGGGCAGATAATTTAGGCTCACACCTGTCCTGTCTTTCCTCTATCAGAGTCTCCTGTGGAGACCCTCTCTGTCTTTCTCTCAACAAAAAGTAATAACGCTTCCAGAATGAACACAATCTCTGAACTGCCTAACACCAGGAATAAATTTATACCTTTCTTATTTGTTTTTCAAATTTGAGGTCATAGCATTGCAGTCAGTAAGCTTCTCCAAGATGGTACAAAGTTAAAAAATCTCAACTGGCTAATGAGAATGCTGTCTTTGTCTAGTGATTGCCACAGAAATACTACAGTATTGTTCACCACCACTGTTCATCACATGACACTGCTACCTTACGAAACTGTCTGGACCAGAAAGCCTTAAATTGGAATAAAAATAAGGTATGGGTCAAACCTTTCACTGTGTATAATCAGGACAACACAGACTTTTATACTAGCCCTAAAGGAGAAGCTGGTTTCTGCTACCCAATTTCTCATTTGTAGCTATTCTTTCATTTAAATGAATGTCCAGTCAGTGGTTGCCTGCAATACATTCATTTTGAGAATTTGCAAGGCATTACTCAGGGTGACCAGTCACCCAGGTCACTTTTTCTTATTCTGCAGCTCTTTTGATGATGCAAATGTTTCGGATATAGGATGAGCGAGTTATGAACGCCCAACAGCAGGTACGCCTGTTAACACCCACATTTTCCTCACACAAACTCAGCTACTCACAACATGTCTGCCTGTCCCGTTATACTGAATTCATAACAGTGGTCTCAGAAAGCTTATTAAGTTGTCCCTTCTATTGTGAATTAAGACACAACTAACGTTTGTCCTACATTTGTTTCGTACTACTTACAACAGAAGTGAACAAAATCAAGTATCTTTTTTAGCAGTAAAGAGTTTTAAATTGTTTTTCTATCTCCCCCAAACTGAAAATAAGAAGGCCAAGTATAAAAGAATTTAACAGTTTCAGAAGTTTTAGACTTTAATTACATCTTCAGACAGACTCAATATTCAGCCAGTTTTAATAAAGATCTAAAAATAATGATGTGCATGCATTCCAACAGCAACAAATCTGGGAGGTTCAAAACTAATTTGGTATTATGCAGTTGACATTTCCCCTTTTTATCAGGGTATAGGTAGATTTGTTTCTACAGACTTGGCAGTAGAAAGTATTTGGAGAATATACAACATCTGAAAGGCCTGTTTCTTGTACTAAAAAAGAAATTCCCTCATTTGATTAAAAGTGCAGATCTGCTTGAGATGAAACCACCATTAGAATATAGAATATTAGAGAGAATTTCTTTCAGAAGGTCCTATTAGTAGAAAAACAGAATGCCTCAGCTCATCATGCCTGTTCATAAGACCACAGGGAATGCACCTACACCACATCCCTTACACCACACACGTGAAAGATTAAGTGTCAGGCTAAGTCTATAATTTTTTCTAAGTACTGCACATAGGGTCCTGCCACACATAAACTTGGTAAGTACAATAATAAGCAACTATCTTGTGCAACACAAAATCCAGTTTGTACAGTGCTTTGAAACATCAAGACGTTTCAAGGTAATTTACCAGAGATATACAATAATTGAATAATACAGTCTGCAGTTCCAAGCTAATGACGGTAAGCAAAGGGAAAACAAGTGAGTCTTCTTTACTATCAAGGTAGGGAATCTTTCTGTTCCTTAATCTTCTCCTCTCCTGGGGCTGTCAATTGTGCAAAATGGCTTGAAATTATGGATTTTTTTCTCATGGACTACAATTTGCTCAGGGACTATTCAAGTAAACAAAGTCATTCAATTTATGATCTGGTTGCCTCTTTCCCTACTATATTTACAATGCATTTTCTGTAATTGTTACAATATTGATCAAGGAGTGTTTTGTAAATATTCTATGGAGTGGTGTGGTCTATGTGTAGAAAAAGTCAGATGATGTCAGTGCACATTTATTTTATATACAAAAGAGATGCATAACATTCTTACTTTGATCAAGTCATGTTTTTGATCCACGTTGCATATTCTAGAAAAAAAAAAAAAAAAAAGCAAAGCCTACAACCTGACAAACACCACAAGCTCAATAAAACTGGAGTTGTGGCTCTATTGAAGCCAGTATGATTTACTACTGACTTCAGTGCTGCAAGCATTGTACTCTGAAAGTTAAAATGTACAGTTTCCAAACAATATAAGTTTCTTTTGAAATAGAAGAATAACCTAAGTAGACTTCTTCACTATATTAATATAGAAAAAGGAGAAAAAAAAGAAGTAAAAACTAGTACCTAGCCACTGTGATGTTTGTTTTATGCATTTAGTACTCTGTGGATTATCTGTGATGCATATGATTTCCTGTGTGCATCTTCTATGATATTCACCACCAAAACTCTATACTGAAGCTACTTCAGCTAAAAAACACTGTTAAATTCTTTATGCCTCCTCCAGTTCCTTACCAAATGCTCTGAAGAGAAGAACATTTAAATTACAGCATGGCTTCTTTGATAGATATGTTAACATTTGGAAGAGGTGCCCAGAGCAGCATGGTGGGGTGAGCACTCCTTGTGGAGTCTCTCTGATCTGCTGTTATAATTCCAGCTCCATATGCAGGTTTGGGGGCTTCACGTGTGTTTCCTTATGGCCCTAGGTCACACGACAAGCAAGCAGAATTGTACTCACCAGAGCTTTATCAGACGTACTCTATGTCATGGCTCTGCAGCCTGTCCCTCAGCAACAGGCTCACCACTTCACATTCCTGAGTCTCCAATCCCTCTTCAATCTAATCGCCTTCTGAAACTGGAGGCTTTCTCTCACTCCAATTTGATTTGTTACTCTACAGTAATCGTGTATAGGAAGTTACATAGCTATGTTTTCCGCAACCCAGAGGCAGGCTTTTGAACTTTCTAATATGCCAAGGCATGAAACCCAGTGTCACAAGTAGGGGTAAACATGCACTCTGGTCCCATGGGGAGCAACATAAGGAGTGCACCTTATCCATTCATGCAGTTGCAGAAGGGCTGCTACATATCTGTATGGGGGCCAGTGACTCCTAACGCTGCTTCAGCCCAGGGCCTCTCTAAGAAACACAGCCCTTGGGTAGGACACTGGGCTTTCACTCCCTCCAGTTCAGCAGTACATCCTGCACCAGGCACATGACGGGGGCAAGAGACTATGGAGTCATGCTTACAGTCAGTGCAATATGAGAAGAAAAAAGTGTGAAGAAGAGAGATTAACATCACCTATTAGAGTGTACAAAATATTGATGAGCCAGTATTTTGCAGGTTATGACAGTCTGTGCATTCCTGTGTACAGATGACAGAGAGCAGACTGAGCAGTGAAAGACAAAGGTTTTAGTCATCAATTGGCTCCATTAACTACAAAGCACCTACAGCCTGACTATTGTGCAATGCTCATCATTCTCATCCTGCTTCACAACTGCAATGCACAGAATGAGAATTCATGGTTGTAAACAATAACAAGAAAAATATTTTTAAATTCTTAACGCACCCAATGTCTAAGCATTGACAGGGTCTGTCAGTGGAGCAGGGTGAGCACAGAGCCGCACTCCCAAGGAAGGGGAACCACGAGCGAATAGCAACAGCACTTTGCTCTGCCCTACCACTGACCCCAGCTGCAATCAGGGCACACCACACTTTAAACAAGGAGCAACGGGGGTGAAGTGAAAGCAGTTCGGCTCCTCTGCTGCTACAGGTCAGTTCTGAGCAAAAACTCTTTTGAGAAAAGAATACCAATTTAGGTGAATTATGTGTGGTGGCTTTGTGATGCAGATTAGTGTCCATGAGGGACTGGGATGAAAACACTGAACTCATTGTGTATGCACATATAGATTATGTGATAAAGTTAACTATAAATTAAGAGATCTATACTGTCATAAAAACTGTCTCAATAAGACCATTAAAACTGTACAGTAGCTGCATTTTAGATTACTAGACTGTGGGTCCGAGTTTTTATTTATTTCTTCTACTGAAACTGCACTCCATATGCGACTCTTCCAGGATTTTGGAGATACAGTGAGAAGCTTAGAAACAGCACGCTACTCTAAAATGAAGCAGAGATGTCTCTCTTTCAGCCAGCTGTGTCTCCATCAGTTTCAAAACCTTTTTTTTTCCCCTCAAACATCAGAAAAAATACAAAATATAGGAGAAGGAGTTGGGCTGGGTGGTTAGTTCTGATGAGCTGAAGTGAATCTGAACACCATTAGATATCTCTAGGTTCTTTTTTGGGTGAAGGTTAATTTTTAATGGTTATCTTTGGCTTAGTAAGATGTCGCACTACAATTTCTGAAACTTTATTCCATTTAGATATTGTGATTGATCACTACCAGAAAGCAATATAATGCTGAAAAATGCAGAACCAATATTGAAAATAATTCCTTCAAAATCTATCAAAATAAATTAAAAAAATAAATTAAACTTTAAAATGGACTTTGAAGAGTTGCAGTGAAACTAGGCTCCTGTACTGTGCTCTGTGTCCCTAATTGTGCTTCAACAACAGCCTGTAACCTCGGGAAAATTTTAAAAAGTCATCTTAAAATACTCTGCAGTATGCAACTTATGTCTAAATAGAAAGACCACTGAACAAGAGTTGAAATGAGCAATTCTATCGAAAACATAGATTTTGACATCAGCTAATGTAAGTCCTTCAGAAGTAAGATTCCCCTTCTTTTTTGTTTCCTGTAACAGGCTGACAACTGAAGTGCTCCGTGGAACATCTCACTACTTGCCATTCTTCAGGGGACAGATGTGAAGGCTCCTCTCCATTAACACCGCTCAGAAGAAAGTTCAGCTGCCCGAGGAGAGTTCTGAAGGTCAGAGAAACTGTGGCAAGGCCGCATGCAATGGATCTTCGTATACACCACACGTGATGCAAGTTAAGATAAGCAATGACCTGCTTTGTAGTTTCAGGATTATTTTACCTGCTTCTTGTAGAAACAAAGAACAATTTAAAGGAGCAAAACATTTAAATAACTAACAAGCATCTTAAGTTACCATAAAAAGAACCAGGTAGATATGACACCACATAAAAACATGGCAGGACAGTTGTTCTTTTAATGTCTAATCTGGTTTATGGGTAGCAAACTCTCCTGCCTACTCTGAATTTTTCAGTTTCTTTTTATTATTTCAAAGTCTACCTTTATAGCTCTCAGGCTTATTCTGCACTATTAAAGCATCCCACTTGCAACCTCAACCACAGAAGACACAAACCACATTAGCAGAAAGTGGTTATTTATGTTTGCTATAGATAAGATGCTCCCCTTATCTATGGATCCTCCTGTTTCTCTGCCAAAAAAATCTGTCAAGTCTGTCAAGCATGGGCCAACTGTGGGCAAACTTTCTGTGCTTCCTAGTCTGATTTGAAAAGATTCTTCTACAGAACCGTACCTTCCCATAACAACATTTATTTTATCCTCTCTTTTGGGGCATTCCCATTGACAGCAGTAAATGACTTTTAATCTTCAAATTCAGCCACTGATCCTTCATTCCCACAGCACACTGGACACACACTTTGACTGGACATAGGAAAACTTGGTTTAGGGCAGGGTAAGTTATTACCATGGCATTTAGTTACATTATGCAGGTTAAATGAACTAAGAACTGACGTGCTGACAGGTCCCACAGGCAGTCTTCAGTGAAGAATTGTCACCAGATCTGGGTGTTTCTATTGTGTGAAACTGGTATTGGGCTTGACCCTATTTAAAATTTGTGTCACTCATCTGGCAGTAAATAAACAATCAAGACTAATAAAATGAACAAATAACACGGAGATAAGAAAGTGTTCAAATAAAATTCAGGAAAGCCATGGCTAGCAAACAAAATGGTATAGTATGCTAGGTCCCTCCATGCCAAATATCAACATAACTAGAAGCAAAGCTATATGCTGAAGAACAAGAAATGAATATTCAGAACAAGAAACTCACTACATGTTGGAAAAAAAATGTCTGGCTGGGATTGGAAGTTACAAGAGAAAAGTGTCCTACCATGGGCTTCCTGAGCATGTGGAAAGGCTTCTACGGTGAGTGGTTGAGCAGTCCCTCTGTGCTCCCAGAACACAACTTTACGAGACTGCATCGCCACGTGATAGCAGAGTCCATGTTGTACCTGAATGGTTCAGGCTCTCAGATCAACTCAGCCACCTAGGCTGAAGCTGATAAAAGCAATGACATCAAAATTGTGTTTCTGTGAATAATTTTACATGAGAGAATGAGCAAAGGAACTTAGTGGCAGAATAAATTAGTATAGTATCCACTCATTGTTAAAGAAATACTGCAATACAAATCCTAGCTTAGGTCACATTGAAAATGAGTTTTGATGTCTTTTGCTGATTCTTATTTCTCCATTTGAAAGGACCAGATAGGAACAGCAATGGCATCACAGGTCACAAGCTACATGCTTTTCAGGGACCCATCTTCTTGCGATGCCTGTCTGTATCCAAGTCTACAGGTCTCATAAACAGCACATTGGGATGTGACATTTTTAAAATAACAATGAAGAAAACTCTGAATAATTAACCCTGAGGGAAATACGTCACGTTAATGGTAAGCATATTTTTCATCACTCCATCAAACAAAAAATTTTGAAAAAAACATAGTGACTTTCTTCCCCAGAGAATATGAAAACTGTAGCATGACACTGTAACAACGTGCAAACTAAGCACATTCTTAAGAAATGAGGCTCAGCTCCTAGAGGCATGTTGCACACTGCCTCACTGGACAGGAAGGCCACACATGGCTAGTTCTACTCAGAAGTATCTGGCATTGGGTCGCATGGCTATGGGCATTTTAAGGACCCACATAATTAGACAACGGTGAGCTCTACTCTGCCACAGAAACTCCAGACTAAATGCTTTGTTATCTCTGAAGCCTTTTAGAGGTCTCAGCAGGTCGGAGCACAGTGACTGCACAGTAGTGCGGGTCCTCACCAGCATGCTGACAGAGTCCCATCCACTGTGGCCATGATTACGCAGCTCTGAAGTGGAAGTATTAGGCTGAACCAAAAATAAACAAAATAAATGCACTGACTGGGAAAACAGAAAGGTAAGTTCCCCAGGGAACTGGACAGGTACCTCAAAGATGTCTGGTCTGGGTTAACACCTAAAAGGAGGCTTTTGTGTGGGTCCACAAACTAAGCCCTGCCACATCTTCATATGGGTCTGTAAAACATGCAATGAATCAGGACCCCAATGAGTAGTGCTAGAGCAGATGCAGGATCAGGTCCACTCAAATACAACATTGCATAAGTAAGAAACATAATACATTTTTTGTTTGTCTGTTGCACCCACCTATTTCATGCACTCTTTAAAGCTCGCAGAAACATACTCAAAGTTACCTAGTATTTTTTTCTGACACCTCTGCAAAACTCATACCTAATAGTTTCCTTGAAGTCACTGTTGTTGTTTTTCAGTACCAGTATTCACGCATTTTAACCATGAAAGGTGTTTACTTAAAAAAAAAAAAAAAAAAAAGGTGGTTTTGTTGTGATAAGTATTTCCTTTCAGATTTGGAGATTTTTATTGGCAATTCAACACATACAGTGTTGAAAAGGAGTCAGGCTGTGTTTTGTAATAAAGCTGAGAAAGGAAGGAGGGAATACAATAAAACAGAAACTTGTAACGTGATTCTCTAAGGGGGAAATTGGTTTTATGTATTAAGACAGGCTTATAAATATGCTAAAATTAAATTTAGCATAAACATGTATCATTCATCCAATATAGTGTAATGTAATTGTAAAAATACAGAAAAAATAAATGGAAATACATCAATTTAATTTGCTCTTTTTCTTTATGGGTTGATATTAATGACTAAAAACACACAAATAGGAAATTTATACAATAGTCACCACATTTCTTTACCTGTTGTTTCAAAGGCAATTTCATTTTCAGTTGTAATTGTTTTAAATGGCTTTTACAGCAACACAACCACAGGCTATTGCCACTTGTCTTATGGAAACACCCCACTTTCACAACTCTCTGAACCATAAGGCCATGTGAGTGTTGTAATTTCTGAGCAGCAGGCCAAGCATATGTTTTTATACAATTGGAGTGTAATGGTTTGGGTGTGATCTGAGACAATGCCAGATTAGTTGGAAACAGTATCTAAAAGCTTGGAAATACAGAACTCTGAAATACATTGTGCTTGATATTTGGAAAAGGATATCCGTACGTAATTTTTTTGCCACTTTTCTTATGACAGTAAATAAAAATAAATGATGAAAGAATATAGAAACCCCATGTCCACTCGTTTGTCTCAAGACAAGAAGTTATACCTTAAGCGAGCAAGCACCGTGCCCTGCAAAGGAAGGAAAATAGTTCACAGGCTACAGTCAGCTGAAAAGGAGGTTAAAGGTCTGTGCACAATCGCTCCCTGACATTTCTGCATGTAATTACCATCTGTCTATTTTAGACAGACACCTATCTCGCTGTTTTTGCATTCAGTCACCCCATTTGCATGCACACTTATGGTAATTGCAAGTGTAAATATGGTGGGGAAATTGACCTCAGGCCTTCATTTTTATTTTTACTTTTTAAAAAATGTGGTCCACATTTATAACAGCACAGTTAGATTTACCATTCCAAGATTCTGCTCCTCATAAATATATTTGGGTTTTTATTTCATTCTAAATATTCACAAGTGAAGGAAATGAGAAGGGGAGAACAGCTGTAAGTAAGAATAAAGACATGTTTGAAGGAGCAGACAGAGTTTAGGATAAGAAATATAGTGACAATATTGTGATTTACAGATCAAACATTCCAGCCAGAAGCTCTGTAGGAAAGCAAGATATAGTACGGTTCCAAATAAAAGGATAGCTCTTCAGCTGATGCAATTCAGCAAAGCTCTACTGGAAACAATGAAGTTATGCTGATTTACACTGGCTTGAGCTCTTGCTCAATATGTTTATAGCTTAATGGCTCAATATTAATCTAAAAATCAGAAAAATAACAACTTGTCATTTATTTAACCCCAGCATGATGGAAGGTTAAACTAAATACAGAAAGCCCATAACAAATAGCAGGGACATTCTAAGGTCACCAAATGAAGGCTGTCGTTTTTGTATTCAGGCCAATGATAAAAGAGTTTTTAAATGTTTGGACATTCAATCTATGTAGTGCCACAACCTGAACATACCCCTTTGCCAAACACAGGCTCACTAAATCCTCTTGGAATGTTGTTTACCTCTGAATAAATCAAATTTGACAGTGTAGGTTAACTTTACAGATTCATTTTTCAATCACAAGTGATTGATATTTCTTACAGAAAGAAAGCTACAGAATTCTTACTACGTTACCGACTATTGGAAGTCATATTGTTCTTGGGTGTCATATGGAAATCCAAGCCATTTTTCAAGTACTTTGTTTCAGAGTCATCCACCCTCTCTGTGAGAACACAGTAGTGAGTGTACTCAAATGAAGATAACCTAGCAGAGATAGTGTATCAATTATTTTAAGTCGGTGTCTGTCTCCCAGAGGCTGAACATGCTGTACTGTGCATTTTTCAGCAGTGGGCCAGTACTAAAATCTTAAATCCATTATCCAGGCTTATGTCACACAACAATAAAGAACAGGCTATTGCAAGAAACTGAATGAAAGCTGAGATATGGGAAGGTTTATTGTTAGTTGATTAAAAACAAATCATAACAAAATAGGGAAGGGAGCTTGAAGCAATCTCTATCATTTGATTATATATATATATAAAAAAAAAAAAAAAAAGTTTTGGAAAGGCCAGAAATAATAATAAAAAATCTTAATTTAAAAAATTTCTATTTATATCTTACTCCCTTAATTAAAAAATAAATATGCATATGAAATATGATGTCAGCAAGAATGTTCATATATTGCATTACTTGTTTGTTCAACTGAATCTGCTATTTTGGCTACTAGCTGTTTAATTATTACATGTAATATTGCTTAAGGCTATCTGATATGGGTGTCTATGAAAAAAAATGGTTGTAATTCACTTTTATTATTATAATGACCTTGGTCTATGACAGGACTGAATTAAATATCAGTAAGAATTTACACAATTCACCATGCTCACGTTCATGCCACTTAACATTCAGTGTTTAACTGGAGCACCTAAGTCAGGTGGATGGATTTAGATGCCCATTTGTCCCGAGGCTCTCTGTACTGTCAATGAAGACTGATAGGCACTGCCAAAAGGCAACTCAGGCCTCAGATGAATGGAATTACCCTTTGGGGTGCCTGCTGCCTCCATTTTCCATAGAGGGAGCCTAGGATAAGTACGTTTCTACTCTCAGTGCTTCTGCTGAGTGCTTAACAGTTATCTTGGAAAGTACATTATACACACATTCTGGGGAAGAGGTATCTTAGGTATCTTTTTCTTTCTTTTTTTTTTTTAATATTTAATATTATAATATTATGTCAGAACATTAAGATTTCCTGATTGTAAAGTCAACATCTAGTTGAAAAAAAAATAATAATAATAATAATCCAATGTTCAAATCAACAGCCTCACATAGGATTTTCCCCGTATCTCATAACAACATAGCCTGTAAGTGCTTGAACACCTACTGTTTCTCAAGCAACATCAGCTAATTTCTAGAGTCATATATCTAGGTACTCATCAATCTTTATTTTTTAATCTAGTCTAAAGCTATTGTCATATGGTCCCAGATACCTTCATTACAGATGGGCAAATAACTTATTTGAGAAATTTACTTTCTACCTACTCATATATTACAAACAGGCTCTTAAGAGCTCTTAAGGCCCTTCTTTTGGGGATCTGCTTTTCTGGGGAAGCAGGGAGGGGACTGATAAGTATCGAGTACTCTTAAGTTGTTATTCATTCAGAGCAGCTAGGGTGCATGTTTGTTTCTTTAGATTATAGATGTAAATCCCAGAGATGTCAACTAAAGCATCTCCCCTGGTTTGCTGAGTAAACCTCCTTCCCTGAGTAATCCACCAATTGTTGGGTAAAGTAGTCTCAGACTGAGAAACCATTCATCTGCTGAGTGAATGTTGTAATTACTATACTACTGTATAAAGAGAACCACTACCTCCACTACTCTCATCATTTTTAAAGGAAAAAAAAATCCTCATTTACTTCTTTGAAAGTAGAGGCCTATGCACCTATCTTCAGGAAGGATGCAGTGCTGTGGGTCTCAAAAAAAAATACCACTCTTTGCCTTGAAAAGACACTCTCAAGAGCGTGGCTTCAGACTAGACCCAACCATTTCTGGACTGAGTTTAAAGCTTTTGTCTATTCCATTTCCATGCTTTTTTTGAGACTCTCATTTGAAACCTCTTACAGGGCATCTTAGGTACCTCAATTGCACAGTCTTCTAGGCTAAGCCTTGAACTAAGAACTTGAGTTTGGTATCAAAGCTCCTTTTTTTTTTTTTTTTTTTTAATTATTTGGATTGAGCATAAATAATACTATCAGGATGAGAAAATCATTGAGACATCACCTGCTAGTTAGTGGCTGGGAGAGCACACTACAGAAGCACTGCTCTCTTACCATCTTGTTGTCTGGACGCCTTTGCTACCAGCTACTAACAGAGAAAGGATTCCGAACCCAGTGTCCCCATCTGCATTAGCAAGTAGTGGGATCAAATAAAAATAGATCTGTGCAGCAAAACAGTCTGTGCCAAGTACCCACTGCATACACTAACCTTGTATCAGATGAGTTTGCATCAGCTATCCCTACCACGTTGCCATGGACTTACTACCCATTAGCAATTCAAGTGGATTAAAAGTAATTATGGAACACATCTTTTGGTTTGGCACCAGCTTGGAGTCCAGCCGGCATGCTCAGAAACCACACCAAGGTGTGAACTAAAACTTGATCAGAGTGGACTACTGGGATATTCACATGCTCCTTAGCTAAAATAAAATGCTAATCGACATATACCCAGTGTGTCATTGCACATTTGTTTTCTGCCAGGCTGGTGTCCTACAACATATACATAATTTTGCCTATTTACTTTCAGTATTAGAATTCCTTCTACTAGGAGATTAGAAATAAAGTAGTTTCCACAGATGGAATACAAACTTTAAAAGATCTGTCAATACTCAGGGATTTATTTTTATTTTATTTTTATTTTTTTGTAATATTTGTAGGAAAGAACCAAAATGAAGAGTATCTTCTTGCCAGAATTTTAAAAAATCATCACAGTTACTGCTACATGCAGCAAATTTATGCTCAATAGTCCTCTCTCCATTTCAAACACCATATACATTCTGATATCCTGATCATACGGAAAGACTGTTCAGTACTCTTTTGCTTTTCCAAAAGGATTGCCTCTGGAGTCTCCTCTTTGAGGAGGAATGACCTAATAGGAGAATGTAGGATGGTTCTAGACAGGAGTAATCAAAGAAGTAAGTAAGACAGGATATTTAAAACACACATTTTTTATGTTTTGTAATAAAAGAGAAACAAATAAGTACAGAATTTTCTTTCCACTTTGTATTCAAAATTTGGATTTCAAAATCTGCTATGAAGTATTTTAGGGCACACAATTCACATGAGACACTTTGGAGGTCAATTTTTGCTAATGTAAGTTATTTTCACTTGAACATCCAGTTATCATTTTCAAGTAGTGCTGTTCTAGACAGACTAATGCAGAGTTCAAACAGGGCTGAAAAGTAAAGACTTTCCTCTAGTTTTATTTTCATGTAAGAGTAAGACAAGTGTTTTACAATTGACTTAGGAGGAAAGCAAACAAGCAAGAAGAGCACAACTTTGAAAGATACACACCAATTCTAGTTCCCATGGTTCTCAGCTGGATGTATAGTTGGAGTTGGATAGGCATTTTTTCTTGTTTTAACATTTCTCCACACTAGTACACTAGAGGAAGAATTCAAGATTTTCCAAGGACTTGCAGGGAAAGAAAGACAAGCAAGGAAGAAAAACATGGCTCACCAAGTTCCAAATACCATTAAGACAGTATCCATTATAGCCATGTAGGATGTGATAGATGTGGGTTCAAGTTTTTGATTAACCTAAGGCTCCCATTTCCAGAAGATGAGTTCTCTCCACTCTAAGAGTTGGACTCGACGATCCTTATGGGTCCCTTCCAACTCGGGATACTCTATGATTCTATGATTTAACTACCCAGCTGTATATCTGAGTAGGATGAAGATTTTCCAATTACATCAGTTCTGGAAAAATTTAAAGATCCTTTATATTGTTGCACCTACATAGGTAGCTGACCTAGTCAGACTAATCAAGATCAAAGTCTTTAAATTAGATCTTGCATCTACCAGAGAAATTACAAAAGCAGGCAATTGTTTGCAATGTTGCGAGTTGTTCTAACCTAGCAATTCTTTTCATTAAAAAAAAAAAAAAAAAAAAAAAAAAGGATCTTATATTAACAGCTATTGGCTTCTATTCAGTAGCCTTACTTTTCCCATATCTTTTTTTTAGTAAAAGCTGCCATCATTTATTAACTCCCTTAATTTAGGGAAGCAACTGCAGAAATGATTGTACTTCACAGAAATTTCCCTCCGTCTGGTTGCCTTCAATATAGAGGTGCTGAAGAAAGTGATTACATCTAACAACTGGAGTTAGATCTAAACAGAAGAGTTAGCTGTTACGACCTAGCCATGCATAAAAAGCAAAGAAGAATGTTTAGTGCAAAGTTCAGAGTTTAACAGATGTGCAGTCATCAAGTCCAGCCAGCTCTCACTTCTGCCTAACGTAGGCCACACAGCCAAATCCAGTAATTGATACAACGCCTGACAAGGGAACTGCCCTTATTTTTGCTCAAGATTCCTGACACAGTTATTTAACCATCCACACATCTATCCATCCAGCTTTCTACCTTTTAATGGTAACCTCCTTTCTCAAACTCTCCCCTTCTCTCACCCTAAACAGCTGCAGTATGTAATGTACGCTATCATTTTCTTATAAAATTGTTCCTAAAAATTATCATAATGAAAATATTGTTATGTATTTTATCTTCTATTTACAATAATCTTACAAAATAATAATTGTATTTTGCTCTACTGTAAGGACTTTAAATATTTGGATATATTCAAAATTTAATTGAGGGTCACAACATCCTCATTCCTCTGAGGAAGTCAGCTGTTGTTGAGAAAAAGATAAGCAGAACTGATCCGGTGTGATGCAAAGCTTTTCAGACTTACTGAAGCCTTGGCAACAATCTCATTACCCTCAACATAGCCAGGATTTCACCCTTGATGTTAATCTGAAACTTCCTTCAACAACTGAATCACTTTGTTTGTGAAACAAAAAGGTCTCCATAACAAAATGACTTGTCTTGTAAGATTTCCAGTACTTCTAGATAAAAAGCAAACACTAATGAGATAAAAGATAATGACAAAAGATAACAACTGAGTGGTGCCCAGTGACAGGACAAAAGGGAACGGGCACAAACTGAAAGACAGGAGGGTCCATCTGAACGTCATGAAACACTTGTTTCAATGTGAGGATGACTGAGCATTGGAACAGGTTGCCCAGAGGGGATGTGCATGTATCTCCCTCTTTGGAGATCCTCAAAGGCTCTCTGGATGTGGTCCTGGGCAGCCTGCTCTAGGTGGCCCTGCTTCAGCAGGGGGTTGGACCAAACGACCCCTAGACGTCCCCGCCAACCTCAGCCATTCTGTGACTCTCTAACAGTTACCCAACGGACTTAGTTGGTGCCCCAACTAAATGCTATTATTACATTCTAACCAAATACAACTGATCAATTTTTTACCTGGACTTTGTGAAGAAAAGGTGCCTGCAATACCCCTACAGAAGGAGATTAATATAGCAAGGTAACCACAGCCTCCTGAAGTACCTCCTAAGACATCAGCCAGCAATGGCTATTTCCCTCCAATCCAATTCATAAAAGAGTATTTCCAAAAGATATCATAATTCCTTGCATTTGCACAAGTTTCCTGTAGGACAGATTTCCAGTGACCTTAGCCAGAGGCTGTAATTATTCATTACATAAAGACCCCTTTTCAGTGCTCAAGAAAGTGAGGAGCAGCTTCATACTATCTAGATGACAGTTCAAGATGAGCAATATTAACTTTAAATAGCAAATTAATCTTTTTATAGACCATGCTTAATCCTTGGGCAGAACCTTACAGTTATTAGCACCACCTGGTGCAGTATGCATAAAATTCACTGCCACTGTTGAGACAGACCAAAGCTTATACTAGATTTCAATTCCACTTAAGGTTTCAAATAAGGATTTAAATGGGATTTGGGGACGTGGAGTGAAAGGGGTGGCTAAGCTAGTCATTTGCCAGGGTGGTGCACTTGCTGTGAACTCATTGTGTGTTCTAACTCAACTGTAGACCTAAATAGGCGAAGTAATAGAATATGTCTTTTATTAATTATATAAATAAATTCTGACTGCAGTGTCATATTTAAAAATTGCATGTAACATAGATGATTAAATGTATAAAAAACAACAAAAAGGACAATGTCGTATCAGGTCATCTGCCTTATATGCCTTTGCCCGATCACATGAGACTCAGCTAAAAATACTTCAACATTTTTTGCAGACATTACAATGATGAGGATTAAAAAAACAACAACAAAGAGCAGAGCTTTGTCTCAATGATTTTTCTAGACCCGAGACACCCACAAACATGCAAAACTGGAAAAAAAAATGAGATTCTTTTTCTTATTGATTTGGTCAGTTGGTAAAAAGGGTATGACAGTAAGGGGAATGTACAGTACATGTGTTTTGATCTTTCTTAAGGTTGTAATAGAGAGGTTATACATTTCATCTGAGCTGACAGCAGTTTGAAATGTTATAGATAGGCTTCCCGAGCACAACCATTATTTACTGTTTGACTGTAATGTCAGTCTTTTTCTGCTTTTTCAATATTGTTTGCACTTTGCCTTTGTGAAAAGGGTCTTGATTGAACCATACAAGGGGAGATATTTCTATCTTTCTATGGGATCAATGAAGATGTGTTTACAGGTCCAGGACACAGTGTACACACCACAATAATGGATTTTAGTCTGTTTGTTGACTGAAAGCTCCTTTTCTTTGTAACTTGTCAATCTTGCATCTATTACTTGATTGCAACATAAAAGGCTATTTGGACAAGCTCTGAAACAACAACTGTATCAATCTAACTGAAGTGGTTACCTGCACTAAGTATGCTGCCTTTAGCAAGATAAATCACTTAAAACTTGAAATCATGCAGAACTTTATTTGCTTCTCCATCTGTCATCTCTACTAAGTGTGTTTTGCTTTAAAAGATTTTATTGAAATGGTAGCAATCAACATGTGATTGCAATAACAAAAATTAACGCCCCCCACTGCACTTTTATTTTATACTTCTGAACATAAGCAGAAACTGTATATGCAAATCAGCGCCCCAGCACATATCTTTTCCATCAGTGATCTCTTGTACCCTGCTATGACCAACACATTTAGTCAAGAGTGACTGTCCTTGGCTTCTACTCCTCAAATTATATCATGGTGTCCATTAGAGGAGAACACTCTTTCTTTACCCCTCTAGGTAAGTGATAGACTTGTATCCTGAAGCATCTGATCTCATTACACTTATTGACTCTTGAAAAAATACATGCATTCATAATCCCAATAGAAGTATTCATCCCCTAAAACAAAATACAGCTAAACTGTTTGATTCAATGACCTCCAACAGCAGCAGACTCCACAGGGTGACAGCATGAGGCATAAACTCTGTCAGAGCGCTTATGCTGTTGCACAGAAAAATAAAACAAAAGTCTCTGGTTTGTAAATGTCGTAACAATTCTGAAAGGACTCGTGACACCTCAGGGAACGTCGGCCAACAGAGGGGAAGTTTGCCCTAGACTACCACCAGAGGTAACTGCTGAGCCAAAGAGGTTGCAGGGGCAAACACTATAATTACAGCAGCAGGGATAGCAGAGACAGAGACTCAGAGTTCAACAATAGCTGTAATCAGCACTGAAACTGATTTTTTTTCCTCTCTGTTTTGTGCTAACTAGAGCCAGCAGTGGGAGCACCTGATCCTCCGAACTCAACAGCTCTCCAGTTCCAGGGGTCCACATGTGTGCAGCCAGTCTGCCACATACTGTAGGACACATGAGAGGAAAAATTACTGCTTTTATTTCACAATTGACTTTTAAGACATGCATCAACTTTGGTTCGAGTACACAGTATTAATCCTAGCAGACCACAGCAGCTCTACAGAACTTACTGTGCTTTGCTAGGTAGCCAAGTATAATACCAAAGGTAATACCAAAAAGAAGCACCAACACAAAAGTTGACATAGCTCTGAAAACTACCCAGCAAAAATGATGTCCTCTTAACAAGGCTCTGTCATTTGAAACATATCACAGACCGCAGAATACTGATGCATTTTTTTTTTCTAACCATAGGGGTCATTTCTAAAATTATCATTACTAGAAGCAGCTATTTCTCATTCAGAGTAGAAGAACAATAGTTTGATTGACCTGCACTGTGTTATTCCCTGGTAGCAAGCACAGGAACAAGAAAAGGACAGCAAACACCTGTTTCAAAATAATTTCCTATACAGCAGTGATTGGACTGCTATCGGGGGAAAACGTTGCCATCTCAGTGCTATCACACTGGAAAGCTTCACTGGCAGTAACATTTTTAGTTACACAGCTTTTCAAACTAAAATGTAGAAATATTCTTTCTAAACTGCATAAGGTTGTGCCTGTTTTACTCTCCTTTGTTCATACTTGCTCATGAAAGTCACAAGTAATTAACTTCTATCTGAATGAGTCATGGTTCTAAAAGCTTTTTAAAAGACCATGGCAATGAGTTCAGAAAGAACTGAGAGATATCAGCATGTAACAAACTCAGAAATATTATTTTCACACACATTTCATATGCTACTTCTGAAGATGCTTTTGCTCTTTGGCCTTTACATTTCTAAGGCTCAGTAAAATAAGCTTCATCATAATTTTAGAAAACATTTGTGTGGTTTGTCAGTAATGACAGTCCTCTTGCCTCTGCAGAAATTAAGCAGAAAACTAAAGGCAGCAAATGTTTTTGGGAGCAGTGAGCAGCATTACATATAACAAAAGACTCTTAGGCCATCTTATACTGTTTCGTGTGTTAACCTATAATACTTGCTTAAGCAAACTGCTTCTGTACTTACATGGAGTTTCAAGCATTTCTCTTTGGTATAAGGCAATCATAGAAACGGTGACATGGTTCAGCAGGTTTGCATGCACACCTAGCAGACAGGCCTAAGAGGTTGCTCATAAATTGATTTGTAATCGTGTGGCCAACAAGCTAGCCAAACTCCACACAACTCTGAACAAAAATGCATTAACTGCAGTCTGCTGAATCCTAAAAACCTTCAAGAAGTTTTATAGAACTATTAGTTTTAAAAGTACTAGAAAATTAATCGTAGAGCTGTATTTCCAATTCCTGTAAGTACCTTTGTTTCAGTCTCGATGCCATGCAATTTATCACATTAGTCACTGTAATATGGGGCATATGATGCAGCTTGAAGAAAGAGAATGAATAAAGAAGTACATTTCTGTCTTATACTGTTTTCACCGTCTAAAAAGGAAGTTTCTAAAGATAGAGAAGGAGAGCAGCAGGAGCACTAGTAAGGGATGGAAGCTGTAACAAATCAGTATTCCATTTACAACGCCTGCCAGTGAACAGCTTTCTGTGAAGCACAGTATGTAAAGAAACAGTTAAGAAACCTCATTTTGTTGTAGGAAGAGAAGGAAGACAAAGAAAATATTCGCTAAATATATATAATAATATATATATTACGATGTCTTGCAATTCCTGATACCATGAGAGTCAAAAATCCCTGAACAGGATGAGCTGCTACAAGATGTTTTATATGTATAAAACCTCTGAAAGATCCAAGTCGTGAAAGGCTCATAACACAAGTCAGTGGCAGGCTCTCAGTGCCAGCAATTTAGGTTCATGTAACCAGTTTATGCTGCCACTTCAAATGGTGTTGGACTGAACCTTTTAAATAGGAAAAGCAAAAATGAAGAACTTTAATTCCAAACAAATTAAAAGGACATGATACCTAATGCTGTTTTATCATAAAACTATTATAAATTTAGCATCCAGAGCAACTTAAAAGCACTTTCTACCTCTGAACTAATTTGTAAACACCAGGGACATAGCACATTTTCCCCTTAAAGGCACACTGTGTATTCCAGTCAAGTCTATGGAAGCTTCCCTGTTTTTTGTCTTAAACTGACTTAAACTGACTTTCCACTTGACAGTCTCATGTCACCTCAATGCTGCTTCCTCTGTCAATCTCAGTTTTTCTCAGCCACAAGTAGATGGAAAAGAAAAATTGTCCACATATGTTGTTTTCAAAGCTTGACACAGAGAGTATTTGTGTAGCTAGTGCATAAATGCTCAAGCCTTAGCTGTTTAATTCCCACTAATACACCTAATCACAACAGACTGGCAAACCTTGATCTATGCTTACTACATATTGTATTGTGTACACTGAGAAAATAAACAGCATTTTCCTTTTTTTTATTAAAGAAAAGGTTTTCATTAAGAAATGTCACAATAAATTTGCAGTGCCCCTGTCACAAGCAGATGCACACTCTTGCCACTCTACCTGAAAGAAATGAGAGTCAGAAGTTTACTTCTGATGCATGTGAACACCTAATTACTACATCATAGTGCAAACAAGAGCATGAAAGTAGTCTCACATTTGAACTTGACTTTTGTGAGATATCTGGATAATTAAAAATTAGGTATATCTTATATGTTTTGTTGATTCTTAACATTAAGAATCTTAGAAAGATGCACTTTGGTATTTTAAAACAAGGCCAAAAAAATCATTTAAGTTTTCACTGTTCTCAGTACTGTGACTCAACAGTCCTCTACCTGACTCCACTCTAATACATAAATAGATTTTGAATGCCAATATGACCTAAGCAGAACTTTTTGCACCTATGTAAAAATTCCAGTCCTATAAACCTCTGCTCAGATGTAGCCCAGCTCTGGCTCCAAGTTTTCTATTGATATGTCATATATTAAAGGTTTTATAAGTAGCTGTAGTGCTATCGCATTTATGCACACCAGAAGCACCATAGTTTGATAATACTGATTTTCATGCAGAAGGCTGGCATTCCTCTGTCTTAGTCCCTGAGGAACTGAACAGATCATGCATGATGTACGATACAGATTACCCAAACAGTGGTATTAAACTTTCTTATTTATTCAGCTATTAATTTTAACACCACATTGTTCTAGTGGCAGAGCACTAATCTAAGTGAAAAAGGCTGAATGCTCTGCATCTGAGAAGAGATGAACACACCTCTCCCATGTGCCAGCATAGTATCCAATCATAAAGGCTTCCTTTGGTTCTGAAAGGCCAATATACTCCCCATCCTCATGCTGAAGCTGTTCTGCTCAGAAAAATTCAAGAATCAACCTTCAAGTGACAACATCGATGTCCAAAAACACCCTTCTAATTACAGCAATGTCAGGACAGCTGTCAAAAAAACAGTTTGCTTTCAACTCAACAGGAATCCCATAACTAGTCAACTAGTATTACTAGGCTTCATAAGCAACATGCCTACCCATCTTTCATCCCATTTGGGAGGGAAGGAAGAAGAGCTTGCTCCATTTCTATAAGCTAGAGTATTCAGTTCTGTCTTCAGGAAAGGATCTTCAGCTGTGGACTTGGTACAACCATCTCTCATCAGGACTCATTAAGACCTGGAAAGGTGTCATATTTAAATTATTTTCTGTTTTAGGGCTGATGCAATGTTTAGTGGTGAGGTAAAGTTTCTGACGTAATGGTTTAAAATCACCATATAACAGAGAGATGATTGACTTCCATGAACAGTCTTAGTGTTTATGAACTTGGTAAATTTGACCAAAATATTTGTGGAAATATCTTCCTGATCAAGGACTTCTCAAGCATCATAATTTTATGTTATGGGATCATCATTTATATATATAGGCATTACAGGCATTTGTACAATCAGATCATACATGTTATATGAATTTAATGTATGCATAAATAAACGTGTGCTTAAACATTATCTTAGTGGAAGCGATAATGAAATACTACAGCTGATTAAATCAGTCAGGTAAATTGTCCCTACAAATATAGAAGGAAGTACTGCAAATATTTCCCAGATTTCCTTTTCCTGAAAAGTTGGTTATCTTGTTAATTCAGGCAGGTATTAACTATCCAATAAATTCAGCATATCCCTAGTTGTAAGCTGTCAGGATATGACATAACATCCTATAACATGATGCTACATGGTACATAATGCCTTAAATTAAAAAGAAAATGAAAGCAAGACATTTCTTTCAGAGAAATAGTAGGTAGCTAATCTGAATATTTGGGGTAATTGGCTCTAGGAAGAGAGAGAGAGAGATCATTATTTCAGGTTCCCTAGTGAGTGTTAATTAGTCATATTGCTTCATTGTTTGACAAAGAGAACACTGCTCGTACTGCTAAATCTATAATGACACATAGGCTTTTGCAGCACAGGTATTTTAAACTACCTTGACTGACTGACAGGTGGGTATTTCTATTCATAGTTGAGTGTGCTCACAGAGTCAAAGTTATGTTGTCTCAGAGGCATGAGAGTTTTCTCATACTGATCATGATAAGCTTTATTTTTAAACAGCATAGAACAAATTGCACTCTGACCATTAAAACGGGTGTCCTCTCTATTTGTAAGCATAAAGGGTACATACTTGCCTTTAAGAATGAGACCCGAGTGCTACAGTAAGCCAGCTAGCAATCAAGAGCTACAGGTAAATTACAAGGACTTTGCTGTCACACTAGCCACCCAAGCCCAACACTGAGGTAGGTGCATGAGTGGTGGTATCACGCCTGTCAAACTTTTATTGTTTGGCTTTGATAGCCTGATCTTTAGCACAAAAAACTTAGGTAACCGTATTACAGAGAGAACTGTATCGCTCTTTATATCTTTGAAATGACTACATTTTACAAAGAGAAAGAAGAGAAATATTGCCTCTACTCCCTATATGAACCTCAGATTAAGGTGCTTACTCCAAATAACATTAATTTATTGAAGTCAACAAATAGGTTCAATAGAAAGGAATTAAAGAAACAACTAGAAAAATATGTGATGGTCTGACATTCCCAGACATGTAAAACATTTTCAAATTGTACTTCCACCTCCTTGAATCTGAAATCTCTTTCCTCCTAACAATAGGATTACTGATTGCAACAAGACGTGTGGTAACTGTTGAGCATTTGGTTATTGAATTTTTTTTTCTTTCCCTTTTTTTTTTATTTAGATGAGTAACAGATGACCTAGCTCAGGCACTCAGATACCTGTGATGTATCCAGCTTTGCCTTCTTCAGAATATCTTACTGGTTAGCAGGGAGTGTCCTTGTTCAGTTCATTGACTTCTGTGTGCATTCGTGTCCTTACTCAAGTGAACTCAACATATAAGCAGTGACAAATTAAAGCTAGACAGATGAAGAAGATCCTGCTGCCAGTTTTGTACTCTTTCTTAATTTACTGAGCTAAAACTTACAATGCTTTGAGAGACGACTAACGAATCAACCAGTTTTACCTATCTTGGATGTGTTTTCAGAGGGCAGAGCTAAGGATGGGAACAACCTCACTCGTTAAGTCATCGATGCCTGTCCAACAGAACAACCGGTTGCCTATTTCTTCCCTTGAACTGTATGAAGAATCCTGGCAACAGTTAATGCAGGAGATCAACCACAACAGTATCTGAATTTCAGTGTAGAACTACACATTTGTCAAGAATAACACTGTGCTAGAGAAGACAGCGCTACTTTTTGTACGTTTCAACATTTCCCTTGCTGTCCAGATCTAAATTCACTTACTGCCAACTTTTATCTGAAAAAAAAAGTATAAATAGACTTCCACAAAACATAAGATATTCAGACTTTTATATGATACCACTGCGAAAACAAACAAAAACACATAAGTCATAAAGGGCTATGCTCAGTGTGTGTGTGTGTGACTTTACTGGCTTCACTGAACAGCACTCAGTGACTAGAGAATTGGACAAGTACCAAAGTTTCTTTTTTTGATAGAACATCTGATCTTTGTTATCTTAACTACCTCAACAATATAATGGAGATTTGTCTTCATAGCATGTACAGGCCTACAGTACCGTGTAAATGCTAAGAATTAACCTGAACACCATGTGTTTACAATTGTTAACCATTGTACACCATTAAAATGTATGTGTTGCATTTGTATCCACTATGTTTAAAGAACAAGGAGATTCTGTCAATGTCTACAACAGGAGCATCTTTTATCAGAGCTGATTACACCGTACTTGACATTGAAGGGTATAAAAACTCCACCCATAGTGTAAGGACATACATTAATGAAAAAAAGATGCTACTGATTCATAATGACATTTTAAAAAGGTATTAGGTATGGTAATTGATATGATAATGGTCATCTGTATCAAATCTTGTCCACTTAAACTTCAAAATTTATCATAAGAATTTTAAACAGCAAGACTCCAGATGTCCTGTGACTAAATTTTTTAGGTCATTCTTCTATGAAAAGAGAATTGGTCCCAGTGTATAAAACCCTATTTCCCTCTTGGGGCACATGAGAAATCCCTATTATCAACAGAATTATGTATATAAATCAAGAAAAGAAGGTACCTAAAATGGTCTTTTTAAACTATTCTAATGATACCTTGCTTTGGAGTATGTGGCATTTAATATTTTCAAGGCACCACACAGGCATTAACTAATGAATCCTGACAACATCCCTGTGAGGTAAGTGTCTATAATCATCACCATTTACAGGTGGTGAAGCTGACACAGAAGGCCAACTCTGTACATGAGATACAGTAGGGATACATTTAGCCAGATTAGTTAAGTGTCATAAGGAATTTTAAGTCCTTTCTCCATGTTCACAGCAGAGCTAGTACTGGAACTTGGGGGTTCCTGTCTTCAGCCCTCACACCCATCATACAACATATTAACTGATGATTTTAAGCAATTCTGGGCTGCATGCTCAACTGCCATAAGCAACTGCAATTTTTCTGAATCCAACAGTTGTAACTGCTTACACCAGCACTGAACTCAGTCCAAAGACTATCTGAGCAGTTTCACACCAAAACACTTTATGCCTGATTAAAAAGAAATGATTTTTTTTTTTTTTTTTGGCAGCACCTGGTCTCTTCAGGAACACATGTTTACATTTTGCTGAATTACACAAATACACTGTGCTTTTTGGATAGCTGCAGACATTAATATCGAACTGCAGACAACCACATGTTGGTAATGAGCCCATTTTGTGTCTTGGCTCATGGAAAAGAATGTGGAAATACCTTGTTCTGTGGTATTTTTGCTCTGACAGTACTGATACAGTGCCGCAGGCACTCTGAAAATAATAGCATAAGGTTAACTGACAATTGCATGTGTATTTACACCGATAGCCTGATATTATCATATTGTTAAAGAAAGAAAAAATCTCGGGCTAGAATATGCAACTAAATAAATTTCTAGCTGGTGAAAGCAAGTGAAGCTAGAAGAGACATTACGTTCATATTGTTCATATAGCTCACATTCTATATACATGCAATTTCAGAAACCTCTGAGAATCCTAGAGGAATTCCTAGAGGAATTTCCAAAGACACAAGGAAAGCTTTAAAAAGCTGTAAAGCATCAGTCCAGCAGCACTTGAACATTTGCTGCTCCCATGAAAGTTAAAAGATTTTTTCAGCTTTCCATAAATGGGCCATCAGGTTAACCAGAAAAAGCAAATACAGTAATGAAAGATTTATCTAAAAACAGAGAGATTTTGACGGCTGAAATTATCTATAGAGTTCTTTTCAGGACAGTAAGATAGGTTTTCAGGATCTACAGGAGAGTCTGCAGGACCTAAATGGCAAGGTCTCAAGAAATTCTGCTTGCAGGCCAATTACAAAATTGTGTCATTATGTATCATGGCCCACAAAATGCTCTAATGAGACACCCAAACCAAAACTATCCTTCTGGTTTCTTGAAGGCTCCCATCCATGCATTCTTTATTAAGCAGAGAGACAGCTGTTACATTCAATGCAAAGATTCTGAATAAACAGCCTAGCTGTGCCTCTCGCTTGTGCCATACCTTGCAAATCAACTCCCCTCCCTCTGTATCACCTGCGCTCCTTTTATGTCTCTTCCTGTGCACACAAGTTTCCATTAAGCTGTACAATTTACTGTAAAACAGCTGCTCCTAGCTAAACACTGTTCATACCTACAGAGTTAAACCAGGTTTCTTAATTGTGCTTATAAAATATGTCTTACTGTTTTGTTCTGTGTAAGGCTTTTGTTATGAGTATGATTCTGGGTGTTCACAAAATTATTATGTTTCTCTAAGCCTAGAATTTACTACCTTTGCTAAGTATAGTTTTTCCCTTTGACTTTGCTGACCTGCCACATAAAATGTCTTGCATTTTATCTGTAAACTAATTACTGTGGAGTTTATCATTTTTCATTAGCTTAGAAGGACAAACAAGTTTGACTTACATAATTTTAACATAGTAAGAAGTTTGTTTCTTGTTTGCATAACCAAAATTGAGTATCTTAAAGCATATATTCTGTAACTAGAGATGATTACCCGGAAGTTTAGGTGGCATCATGACTTTAGTGTTGATCACTGAAGAATTTAAAGGGTGATTTCTGGCAAAGTACACTATACCTAACCTTTTCACCAGCCTGTCTCACTGCCTGACTTTAAATATATTTTTTACTCAATCAATAATTTCTTAGCTGACAAAAACAATTTTCTAAAAGCTGTGGTAGTATGTAGAATTTGTTATACAGCAGTAATTCAACCTGTCATGTTGTCCAATAGAAATATTACCAGAAGGCAATCCACCAGTTTCAGTCACTGTCACTGGAGTTTAAACAACAACATGGCATTTGAGAAACAGGAGGTTGCTATAAAATCTACATCAGCTAGTGGTGGCAACTTTCCATACCATGTCACCTTAGGTGGTGGACCCAGTCAATACCTTTTGAATTGTTTCTTACTGAAAGTAAACGAAATTGTGCAATGCAGAGGACTTAAAAACCTTTTCAGTACAACATGCCACTGGCATGTTGAACATGATGCAGTACTACTACCAGAGTAAGTATCAGAGCAAACCCCCTAACAATTATTAGAGCCTTTAACAAATTATTAGAGCAAAACCCTTAACAAATATGTACATATGTTCCCAGTGAGACATTCTTGCGAGAAGAGGGAAAATAATAGAGCATCTAATGTTCTCCTTGCCTTCCTCCCGACTGGTGAAGCCATCCCCAGTGTCCCCAGCCACTGAGAATGAAGGGCTGGAGATGAAGAAAATATAAAGCAGTACTACAGCTGTGTGCCTGAAGGGAGCAGGCAGGAGCTGGTTCAGCCCCTCTGCCACTATCTATGAGCCAGTGCCATCTTCCACTATAAGCAGCTCATCCTCAGCTAAGACACTGACATGCCCCAGTGCTCAGCACTTTCAGGTCTTTGTTGGGGAGCTTGTGTCCAAAGGTTAACACAGCTAACAAAATAGATTTTAACACAAAATGTAATGTTAACACTGAAAACAAAGGCCAACATAAAAGAAAACAGAGTTAAAATAAAACTGGCTTGAAAAGCAGATTTGTTTCTTCAGTTCCCACAGCAGCACTGATTTCTGTGCTTTCCTGCTTTGCATGACAACAGCCTCCCAGCCCAAACAGCATGACTTTTTAACATTTAGATGCTCATTTTGATCTTGTGTATCTAGCACTGATAAAAGAAGTTGTGTAATGCTGACTTGCTCCTAGAAGTAGTACCTTAGTAGCTAAAACCTAGGGCTCAGACTTTCACTAATTCCTGCTATATTTAACATTGTGCTGCCTTATAGTTTTCCTAATAAGCTGCTATTAAGTTAAATGTCATATGCCTAACTCAAACATGCCAAACACCCAACAGTACTGAAAAAAATATCCCAACAGCAAGGTCACTTGATTCATAAATCACTGTAATTGATGTCAAATTTTCACAGTAACTCCAAATCAAAGGCTTTAACAGGGAGACAGAAGACTTAAAAACAGGGAGAATTCATCCTCTGTGTTTCCCTGACAATACAGTTTATCTTGCTCAAAACTGTAGTTTATAATCTCTAGAAAAAAATAGTTTCAGATGCTTTTCAAGAAACTCATTTATGTATTAAATCTAAGTAATTCCTTCAGTGTGTGGTTAGTGACTTGTCACTTTTCCTGTGTTTTTCTCTTCAGGACATCATTCTCACTAAACTTTTCATAAAGCTCAACTGTATTTGCAGAGATCTGAAAATACATAAACTGCAAAGCAGCTGTATTTACTCAGAGAGGGTGTGGAGTCTCCCTCTTTGGAGATCTTTTGGGGTTTCCAGGACATGGTCTAGGCTCTAGGTGCCAATGCTTGACCAGGGGGTTGGACCAGATGACCTCCAGAGGTCCCTTCCAACCTATTCCATTCGGTGAATAACTGTCATTTTAGTCTAAATATGTGACACAAAAGCAGCACAAATGATCCTAAATGTTATTTTCTGAAGAAAATTGCCTTACTGTTAAAATCTTATCACTGGCTTTTTGTAAGTGGTACCACAACACAGAAAAGTAAGGCAGCTTCCCACCGAAACAATTAGTTTTACCCTTTAAAGTATATTCAAACAAATTTTGTGAGGAAAAAAAAAATATCTTCCTAATCTTTTTCCATTTTTTTCCAGACAGGATTTTTTTTTCAGATTTACAGAACTTCGCAATTTGTGAAATTACACTAATTTGTGAATAGTGGTAGCTGGCTTAAATCATCACTTCCAAAAGATTCAAATATGCTACTGATTCTACACATATCTTCCCATTTTGCACTTGTCGCAGTAACTCAGGCTCTATCTATTGCGGCAGGCAACACAGCACTTCCCGTGATTACTTTTCGTGACTGGTGCTACTGCCTTTTCCAGGGAGGAGTACACCTTCTCTCCCACCTCATTGCTGGCTTGCTGACACAGAAGAGAGAACCCAGGGACAGCAAATGTTACTGTCAAACTCCACATTGCAGTATGCTCCATTAAGATGACACTGCATTCAGGGGAAATCTGAAAGGGATTGTAAATGCAGGATCTTAGCCACCTTGCCGTCCTCTGGAGACACGCAGAGCTCAAACAATCCCACACGGCATGCTGCACTAGGCAGCTATTAACAGGCAGCCCTCCTGTTCTCTTAGTCCAGCCTTTGTCAGCAATTCACATCTGTTCTAGTTCTATGGTATGGAATTACCATAAATTGGTTACTTTCCAAGAAGTAAGCAGGATGTTTTAAGATCACTTAGGTGCAGATGTTACTAATGCACTTTCCAAGGAAAGAAAGGAGTGGGGCACTTAAGAAAAATGAATTCTTTAGGTATTAGCAGAAGACGTCTCTATTAGAGATACACTTTATGGTTATGTGTAACACTCTCAAGGGCCATACTTGTGTCAAAACAGATTTTACCTGTCCGTTACAGAAGTACATCACCATGAACCTGATTCAGCTCCTCTTTCACTAGGCTTCTCAGATTTCCCCTTTTAGGAACAGTGGTGACTCCCAAAGTAAGAGTAATATTAACATTATTGTAAAGGATTTCCAAATAATTCTTTAAATATCTGAGTTGATTTTTTTCTATTATCCCTGAGATTTTTTTCTTCTATTTCCCCCTTTCATACTTTTGAGCTGGCTGCAACTGTTTCTTGCTTTACAGTGGCAATCACACATTTTTCTCTCTTACCTCCTTCTCAACCACATGAAGAAATAATAGGAAACTGACAAAATTTTAATCCTTATCATAAAGCCATTTAGTACGGCTAATGAAAGCATAATGGGGTGCACGTTTTGCATGTGCCATGCAAGATTAGATTAGCAAATTTCTTAAGATCTATCATACATTCAGAAGTTGCATTTCTTTCAGAGGAAGGAATACAGAGTTATATCTAACCAAAGGTACAACATCATTAAGTATTTTCATAACGGAATATACCTTAGCACCAGCTGTACCTACAAAGAACGGTATCCCTGCTCCCTGTTTATCAACCCTTCTCTTCAGCCACAGTTTCTCTTTATTATGTTCAGCAACTTGAAAGCTCCACTTCACTTCCACAAGTTAGATTATTTGTATTTTCTTTATATTCCAGACTGTCTCCACAAACATAAAAACAAGAGTAAACCTACCTTTGTAGTATTGGTCAGGTTCAATACATCAGGAAAGGCAGGTAAAACTGAATACGTATTTTCTTAAGCAGAAAATATTTTTAAGAAAATAAAGATTCCCTAATGCTGAAAATTGGACATATTTCCCATTTCCTAAGTTTGTAGAATTTCTTCATGCATTTCACTCACAGTCTCTATTTATATATCCAAATTCATCATTCACTCCTGATTAAATATTTGCTCTACTGATAACGCTTTCATGTTGCAATCCAGAACACAGAATTGTTAGGACATGTTTAGGACAAAGTATTTTTAGCACAGCATAATATTGTGGTCTTAAGGCAGTCAAAAACTGCTGAAGAATTTCAGATCTTTTACCAGACTCACTGAATATAACTACAGAAAGCACGTGAACTTTCAGCTGTACAAGCCATTCTTCAGATTCTTCTCTGCCTTAAATCTTTTTTTTTTCCAACTATGTCTAATAAATATTTTACTTTTCCCTATAATCTTTACTCTCCCCTTTGTAACTTTTGTATCAGCAATACTTCTGATTCTAGCTCAGGTAACTGAAAATGCTACAGTGGAAAGGCAATACTTGGAAACTGCATTCCAGATTTTTCAGATTCTGCATACAAGTCCTTATAGTTTCAGTCATTGGGGGTACTGGTTGTTATACATAAGAAAGATGCTACTTAATAATTTAGTATTGAAGAAGAATTATTAAATGGAAAAGATCTGTTAGACCCCACTCTTCTCCCAGTATATTAGGGAAGATGTTGAGAACATAAAGTGATGATAACTTTCTGGGTTTTGAGTGTACACGGATTCCTTCAGCACTGTAGTTTACTGTCTCCCACTTTGCTGGGATACACCGCTTGGGAAAACTGTTATATAATACGAAAGAGCATTTATTTACCTGTCCCCCTAGGCGCCAGCAATTTCCATGGCAGCTCTGACAGCATAGCATCATACCTGCTGGGATGAGGTGGAATGTTGTCATACAGCTGAAAGAGATCTGGCAACTAGTAACAGCTAGGTAGACCAAATAAATATATTTTAAAATTAAACTGAGAATGCTTTGCCAATTGGAACACTTTGCAAATAAACTTTAATTTATGTTAATTTCTCAAAAATCTATGGGACAGTTTTATCAGTTATTTGTAGTCTGGTAGATTTGAGAGATCATGCTAACAACTTGACTCATTAAATCTTCTTTGTTTTAAAAAAGAGGTAACACTTGTAACATTTGGTTCTAACCTCTCAAATAAACGATAAGTCATGATTAAATCAAGACTTTCAATCTGGGCCATTATTAAGCAAGGGAAACTGCAATTTTTTGTTCCGCAGTTTGTGAATCCAGTCCTCAGCAAAGTGAAGCAACACATAAATTAAAAGTTTCAGATTAAACTAGTTTCTCATTTTTATTGTTTGAGATTAGAAAAGTTTTTTTTTTTTTTTTTTTTTTTCTGGAAATAGTAATACTTGATCATATCCTGTAAGACTGTAAATTATAATAGCCAGATTGAATTCAGTGGACCTATGACGGTTTGTATTAATAGAGCATCTGTCTCATCATGTGTAATATACCAGTGTTAGGCCATGCTACAGAGATTTCTTTTTATCTAGAACTGTATCAAGAGATTACACTGAAATGAAAAGGAACCAAAAAAAAAAACAGTAATTAGATACACTGTAATGTATGTTAACATTTGAGTAAAAAGAAAAACAATAAAAAAAAGGTTCTGTTCAACCCCAAGAGAAGCATATAAGGGTCGAAATCCACAAAACTCACCAGGAGTGAAGTGGCCTCTTTCTTTCCCCTGACATATAAAAGTACAGGATGAGGGACTGCACAACCGTGTTTTCTGGTCTGGCCGCAGCAGGGAACACCAGATCCACCAGTTGCAACACAGCTCCTCCTCCGTCAGCCTTGTTTAAAGTTGCTGCTGTTGCTTAAAATTATCCACAGGTTACACAGGGAAAGCCTATCCTAATATGCTGCCAGGTATTAGAGTACTGAGGCCAGAAGTCTGTTTTATTTTTTGTCTCCCTGCCAAGAATTGGAAATTTAAGCTTCACTGTACCTTTTGGAAGCAGTACCCAATGTGGCCAGGCTCTAAGGCTGGAAGCTCCTCACACAACCCCACCACATCCTGTCTCCTTTACCCCATTTGCAGCAGGGCGTAGTGCCCACCTGTACGCAGTGCATGGGTGCCTGTGGTGGCAGCAAGGCCCAGTCAGCTGCTGCCCCAGCCAGCAGGGACCCCTATGGTGCCAGGCTCAGCCCTTAGGCTTCCTGCTTCTACTAGGCCTGTCCTTTTTCTTCCCATTGAAAACATGAAGTGTTCTTGTTTATGTCCTGCTAGGGAAGGAATGCTGAGCTGGAATGCCATCTGGTCACCCTGAGCAGTGCCCAGTTAGCAGGAAGCTGAGGCCGCACATCTTAAGAGCTGTGGTCAGGATGGGGTCCCACCTCTGAGGGGTTTCAGCAGCCTGCTTTTTGCATGCCTCGTGCCCACAGGTGGGCCAGCTGCATGGGTGGAAAGCAGCCTTGAAGCTGTGAGTCTGATAACACTTCTTGTGTCTGAAACCCATATCAGCATGACAGACTTGAGACTAACTTACAGAATGAGGTGGGCAGGGATATAGATAATAGACGCGGGTGCTGCCTCATCAAAGGAGTGGGCTTCTACCACAGTGGTCAGGAACAGAGTGGTTACCAGTGTTACTTTCTCTGTGAATATGACCCAGGACGTTTTTGTTTTCATATCTAAAACCAATCTGTCAGTACAGGCTAAATGTGCTGTGAAACTGCATTTCTAAGTAAACAAATCATCCACCAAATAAACTTCCTTTAACTTTACCTGGGAGCACGGCAGCCATTTTAAAAACCAAGACTACACTTTGCTGACTTTGCAGATACCAGGTTTGCTATTCCAAAAATAGTGTCCTTAGTCTTGTGCCCCAGGGACTGACTAGTCAATGCCAGAAATGACTGTTTCTTGCTACCGAAGAGATCCTCCAACTGGTCAGCTGCATAATAGATAAAGTGAATGAAAGGGTGTATTTACACAGCAGCGTGATGGCCTCTTCGTTAATCAATCCTTCAGATGCCTCTAAGGTCAGACTGCTCTAGGCAATATACATTGCCTTTTTCCCTCTTTGACACCGTTTACATACTTTTTCCTTAATTAACTGAGTTACGCATGTGTATTTTCCCCATGGGGCAGGTGTGCTGGCTAGATGCCATTCATCTGAAAAAGAGTTCAAAATGCTCAAACATAAACTAACATCTGGGCAGCTTGTTTTCACTGACCGCATACTTCAGGAGGGATTTTTAAACAAGGATTGATATAGTTTCCCTTTTCATATTTCTCTACCATATAATGGCATAGCACATCTTAAGTAACTGAATACCTTCTACTACATTCAACAAGGAGTGGTTGGCATCACTTTACAGGAAATGGAGAAAGTGGCTGGTTTAATAGCATAGTCTTGGAGAATTACCTCAACATCATTTCAGTTAGTTTCTTTGCTTTAAAAAATTGCTGCGTTAAATCGTCTGCTAAAGATGCTGTCGTTCAAAAGGACTGTTCCTACACAAGGATCAAACACAAAATTGTTGTACAGAGTCACAGTCTTATGGGAAGGAATGTGAATTAAAAAGATAGTTATTGCTTCCATTCTTAACTGCAGTGTATGCAGACTCTCACAAGAGCAGCTTGAAATTTATAACTTCAGGTTTATGTTAATCATGCTATTCTTAAGTTATAAAACGGGCACTTGCACACATGCATTCAAGTATGTGTTCTAAAAAAACACTTGCACAAAAACTCTAAAATGATACAAGTGTGTATTGACATAAATAAGATCTTCGACTTTTCTGCCAGCAACGTGCTTGCACTTTACCCAGAGAGGGTGAAGGGAATAGTTTTTTTCACGAACTCCATGGCATTTTGAATTGTCTCTCCTTCTGTTTAGCACTATATTATAGCAAAACTATGCCCTGAAGATTTGACCCTATCCTCAGTCCTCACTTTTGATTCATTCTGTTCCATTCTCAGTCTGTTCCCCCTTAAACTTCCTGCTACTGCACTAGGCTTGGACTCTTTTCATGACTGTGAGCAATGATTTTTTAAAAAAAGTCATTCCTGTGACAATCCCCATTTTTTTTCTACTAAAGGTCAGATGGATCTCTTGATTAATTAAAATTAACTCTTTCTCAGAGGAGATATTGCTACTTATCATAGTCATTCTTCTTGTTGTCAGAGCAAAGACAGTGCAGTAATAATATGATTAAGACAAATTTGGATGAATGAGGAAGCTTTGAAGTTTTATTGTGAAATAAGAAAACAAGAACATATTTGTCTTACACTTACTGGAAACTCTATAAAAATGTAAGCAAAACCCACAGAAATGAGTAGAGAGACACTCCAGTGAATTTGAATGGCTGACCAGCCATGGCTATAAATACATATACAGCTTTGTGGAAGGAAGACAGTACCATAGAAAAGGTTTCACTCTTCTGGATAATATAGCAGTGCACTGATGTGGACAGCTTAATTCTGTGATTGGTAAAGCATTTTAGTGGACTGAAATTAAAACTTGTTTTATATACTATGGAATTTAAAAGAAATTAACACACCAAACATTTTTGTATATATTTGCTCAATTGAGAACATTGTTTTAAATTTTGTAAGAATCTGATTTATTTATTTTTTTCTTTCTTCTTTTCCTCAATTTGAATAGAAATTATAGCTGTTAGGTAGTCACAGAGATGGGTCGTGTTTTGATTTTTTTTTGTGTGTGTTATAATATGATCCAGAAGGTGACATCCCAACTAAGTATTTCTCCTATATGTCCCCCTCAGTGGTATGATATTTGCCAACTAATAAAACTTATCTGGCCTTAAACATAAATTTCCAGAGCTAACTGGAACCGCTCCTTCATCTAACTAGGGTTATTTCTAACCCACTTCATTCTCTCACTGCTTTATTGTTCTTTTTCTCATGTGGATTGCAGCCAATACCCTTGACAACAGCTGACATGTTTTGAGGTATCAGGATTCATATGTCAAGTTTTGAAATGAATTTATTCCTCAACTTCAACAGTTTTTATATCTGCCTTTGCTGTTCTGGTTAGTTGGTCCCAGTTTATGAACACGTGACATTGCCTACAATGTAAAAAGTAAAAATGAAGTTCAATTCCTTTTTTATAATCTTCCATATAATAGATGAAATGATGTTCCTGATTTAGCATCACTTCATGACTAAAGAATATACACTGAGCAGACAATACGTGTAACACTGCTTATCTGCTAACTCTAAAGTAACAAGGACAAATATTTGCCATTGTATGTAAAAGCAAGCGAGCTTCTGACTTGCTCATTATTTTCATTAAGTAACATATTACCTGTATAATATTCATTGTTTCTAAAAAGTCATTGTTCTCTTATTCCTTCCAACAGCAATACTATTTTAGATCTGAATGTGGATAACGATTAGAAGCTTGAGTAAGTTGCTTTGTGGGAAGAGGTGCAGCACTGAACTTACACCCAGTGAAACAGGATTAAAGCTGTGGGAAATACTTCTGTGTTCTCCACTCTTTGTTGGCTTTAGGTGATGAATGGGTTAGTTATAAGGGCCTATCACCAGACACCTGGGGAAGTAACATTATGTGGAATCCTGTAGTAAAGTTTCACACCTTACCTTCTTGTCACGCACCTTATTTCCTAGGTCTTGTCCATGGTGTGCTCCCACTTCAGAAGCTCTGGAAAAGATAGTCTGTAGGTGTCTTCTTCAATACCTTCAGCAAAAATAGGAGTAAGAGAGCTTTATTCTCCCATTATGCCTTTTTGCCCTCTGCATATAATCTATCAAACCCATTATATGTGAAATGATTATATAAGAGCAGATGTTTGACTCATATAATAGAAAAACGTTCAGTAATCCACTGAGAGATAACTCCAATATTATCATTTAAAATCTAACCAGTATTAAAATATTTAGTGACAGAGCACAATAAAAATCCATAAAATAAAAAATGGATCTGATTCACTGAACTCAGCAACATTTGGAGAAAAAAGAACTACAAATGTAACTGCAAAAGTCTTTTACAATCTCTATAGGACATTCCTTTAAGTTCATGTTTTTTTTGATTAATTTCAGATGACACTTCAGTTTAATTACATCAACAGAAAGATACTTAAGTGAAGTTACAGGAAGATAGCAATTTGCATTGTCTATAATTTCTTAAACTGCAATGGTTTTGGCATGTCAATCAATAGGACATGATGTCTGGTTATTTGAAGTTCATCATATATCATTTAGTATTGACTGTCACACCATATCCTCAACAGGGCAATCTATTATAGGTGAATTCAGTCATATGGTTAGAAAAATGGGTAGAAATTTATTCCTTTATAGTGCTATAAGCATATAATTAATAGCAGAATAAATAATTAGAATAAAAATGTAGTGCATACAATAGATTTTTCTGTAATTATGCTATTCTCTTCACTCTTTTAGGAAATAGCTGATTTCTTTTACTTGCCACAAGTCAGTTACTGCCAAATAGAGATAAAATATAAATACCTTTCTAGTATTAACAAATACAACTTTGTGCCCTGTTTTAAAAAAAAAAAAAGGCTACCACCATAATGCTCCTGAGACAATACTGCAGATCTTTTACAGGCAAATGCAGGAATAACAAACAGTAGGGCAAGTAAGGATATGCATCTGCCATTCTTTTAAATTCAGTTTCTGGTATGTTTTGATAGGTGACACTATTTTAGAGTGAAATGTCTAGAAGTTAGGAGTGTACATTGAGGAAATAACACAACGTGCTTTTACTGTTCTTGTACTCTTTCCTAAATTACGACCATTGTAGGAGACCTGCTGTTTCCAGTGATGAAAGCTGTTAGCTAAGGAACCAAGCAGGATACTGAGTTATTCTAAACAAGTAGCTCTTGCTTTTGTTTTGGTTTGGTTGTTGTTTTATGACCCCACTCCCTCACACTAGTGGGTCTAGTAATGTCACAGTAGAGCTGACATTACTTGCCATGATGTGAGAACTGTGTATACAAAGGTTCTTAAGTTGAGGACATATCACCCATTAAATGTATCTCTAAGAGCATGTGAAAGTAGAGTAATGCATAAGACAGAAGATCACTTCATTAGAAACTGAGTTAAGGAAAGAAACAGCTCTGAGAAGGTTTTAGCTTGCTTGAACACAAAACAGGATAAGAGGGAGCCCTTGGTATCTGAGCCATACCGCCTTCCTCTTGGATGGGCTCCAGAATGAAAGATGTCACAATGCTGAGTGCCATTTTATGAAATTTTCTGAGTCACTCAAATTTTACTGTCTACCCAATCAGCTGGAACCTTTTTTATCACTACTCCATACTCCCTCCACCTTTTTCTGTCTATATCCATCATACTGTTTTCAGCAGCTTTCACACTTAGCTGTTTCCTTTTCCCCTTTGATATTGAAGGTGTACTTGCTCAGTTCTTTCTAACTTAATTTGCCTCAAAGGTGGAAAATCAGGAAGGAAAAAAAGTAACAAATATTTCATTTTTTTTCAAGAATATACATTGAAATGTTGAGCAATTTTTAAGCCACATTCATATGAAATGGTCAGATCATATGGGATACCTGCCCTCCCACAAAGACCACTCTGAAGATCTCCGTCTTGTTTAAATTAGGCAGTAACTTGGTACTTATGGATACTTGGGATAATATCAAGCCACAGAAAGGTGTGTGATACTCTTTAGGAGAGCTGTTTTGCTATGTTCCAACAAAAAAATGCATTGGTAGAACTTTCCAAGGTAATGAATCAGATTACTTGGTTGAGATGGCCTAATTGCACCATGATTTCAACAGAAAAAAGTTGAAATTCTAAAAGAATTCTCTCTGACAGACAGCATTATTTGTCATTTATTTCTTAGGGCTCATCTGATTGTAAGTTCATGATCGAAAGGCTTTTAGGGTCCATGACTCCAGAGGTGTCCACCATGTAGACTGAAGACCAGGAGTCTGACAGCATCAACAGCTCTAAAAGAGATAACTAAAAATAAATAAAAAAATCCAAGGTTGGGAGATGCTAGATGTTGAATTCCTATACGAAATAGAGTTACTTTTCTCAATTAACAGGTTCATTTTATTAGCCGTATATGAAGACATAGATTCTCATGCACCCCTAGTTTGCTGATCACATGGGAAAGAATATGTGAGGCCACTGTGTTTGAACATACAGCCTGGGGGGTTAGACAAGGCAAAGCCCCTTCAGCAGCTTCTCTGAACTGATATTGAGGCAGAAGAACCAGGAACAGTCTGAAACAAAAAAACACTATGAAGTCACTGGCTTATTATCTGTAACTTTCTGGTTTGCTGCCAAGTGGTGAGTAACAATGAAGTGACTGGGTCAGAAACAGTAGCTTACCGTGCTGATTTGAAAGCATAAGCTTCTCTGAGGTCTCCAGCCTAGTGGCTCTGAAAGCGGTAGACTTTGTGATGTATCCTTGAGGTCACCAGCTCATCAGTATATTGAATGCTGCACTGATGTCAAAGCACGGCCCTCTCTGGAGAACTGACTCAGGCCTTCTGTCTTGCTGGACTGATGTCAAAACTCCTGTAGGATCAAGCTGGACAAAAGCCAGGGAATAGGCTCTTGTAGAATTACTGGCACATCCCCTTGAATTTTCTGGGTTTATGTCAAGATACTGACAAGGCCATTCTGTTTCCCTTAGCTTCTGTGGAGGAGACTGTGTAGTAGGATATCGGTTTTATTATGCAGAAATTCAATTTAGGCAGAAGATTTTTTCTCTTTTTCTCTTTTCCAGAGGATCTTACAGTAGCAGAGATCAAACAGACACTAGATTTTTGGTCCTGACCTGGGTAACTTGCCTTATATAAAGTACTGATTTGTTACTTCTGTTAGGGTGGAGGCAGAGGGAGATCAGGATCCTCACATCCCCAGTACTTGGCACCTTCTCTAATTGCTCCCTCCACCTGACGAGTTTCTTGTTTCCCCTGCTTGAAATGAAAGAGTAGGAGATAACTACGGTTGCACTCATGAATAAGGAAATATTGCCCCACCCAAGGCATTAAAATATGATGGAAATAATTATTCTTCTTAGAGTTATAATGAGAAATTTATCCCTGTCTTACATGCACCTTATGAAAATTTTGTTTAATATAAATACCTCCCCATGTCCTGTGAAGTCTGTAGGCTGTAGTTAACAAAACACGGTGTTCTTATCACATCAGATCATCATTACAAGGAAAGAGAAGACTATTATAAGCTTTTTATGTAACAGAAGAATATTATGAGTTCTTCTGAGTTTTCAAGTATATTATTTTAGGATATGAAAGATTCTGAGTATACAGAATGACAAATAACTATATTCCAAAAAAATCATTTTAAGTGATTCAACAGTGCCAGTTTCCTGATAGCAATGAGTCCAACATTACATTGTATTCACAAATAAAAGGATCATAGTCCTTTTGATGGGGATGCTTAAATAAACTGTTAACCTCACAAAGTGGCGCTTGAGTCAAAAGGCTGGCTACTATTCTAACTAGGGTTAATATTTCAGAAGTTCCTAAAAGTGACCTGAGATTCTGTGTGTCATTGTTTGAAGTGGCAACAATCAGTGACAGAAGCCCCACTGAAAGCTAGTAAATTTATGCTATTATCTATATTACAGGTTTTTAAAAGCATTGAAGCACCTATGATGAAGGACTTACGGGCTTCATACTTTCAAAGATCTCATCCTAAGTCACTTCTGAAGTTAGAATTTGGTATCCTAATTGATTTGGATGCTTTTGAAAAATTTTGCCTTGATGTTCCCCATAGGTTATGTACATTATGGGTACAATGCAATATATTTTTAAGTAGTCTTCGGTATCTTTGCCCCATTTCAGCTGAAAGGGATTACAAATTGTAATGCAGATGAATTTATTGCAGTTTAGTTTTTAACTAAATAGTATATTTGATTGATATTGTTTCAAATCAAATTTAAAAGGACAACAGCTTAACTATATTTAGAAAAATATAGTGCAGTGTTAACAAAGCTAGCTTCTAGAGCTGATACTTCATCAGCCTGACATATCACTATAATTTGAATGTGAAACTTTCAGTAAATAAATAACCCATTAAAAAAAATCGTGTTCATACTTTATCCATCAATTTTTTTAAACACTTGATTTTTAGCAGGGCATTTAGTAGCTCTTTCTCTGTTTACTAGAGCAATCTAAAGTAAGTTTGGCTTGTCTTTGCAGAAAACAGGAGAAGATCAGTCTCATTTTTGATTCTGTAGTTGTGTAGCCACCTCATCATATTTAAAATGCTAGTTTTATGAGTTGTAAACCATATTTCCTAATAATTACTATAGATAGAAACATAATTTAGTATATTTTTACAGGGCTAGTACATTTTGTTCTATTGTAAACCATATTTCCTGATAATTACTATAGATAGACAAATAATTTAGTATATTTTTATAGGGTTAGTACATTTTTATAGTATGGTAAACCATATTTCCTTATAATTACCAGAGAGAGAAAAATAATTTATATTTTTATATGTTAGTACATTTTTATTACTGTACAATTTCTGCAGATTAAGTACTTTGTACTTTTTCTTTTTAAAGCAGTCACATTTCCTCAGTAACCACTTTTTTATTATTTGTATAATTTACAGATGATGGCTTCTTAAACTTGTTTTCCCTATTTTGCATTTTGAAGTTTCTATATAAATGTATGTGCTGCTAATTTTGAAGGAAGAACAAAGCATCTGTGAGACACTGTAGAAGTTAATGACATTGTTAAAATGATGACAGATTGCTTTAATGGTAGATATGCACTTAATTGGAGGAAGTATAACAAAATGTGCTATTTCATACTACTAAAAAGAGTCAGTCAGGAGCCATCACCCATTTACAGTCTTGTCTTCACCCAAATCACAATGCATGTACAGTGTGATAACTGATAGACATTGCTAGGCATGTATTCATGTACTGTACATTCATTCCGACAACCCATTAAATAGTGTTTGTTAACCTTTAATTCAGATGTCTGCAATAAGATAATACAATGTAAAACACAAGTCAATGGAGGGTCGTAAAGCTGTTTCTGCTACAGTTTTTATTAGCCTGTTATTCAGTGCTGAATGCAGCTACACCCTGAAGCAAGTCTTGTATAAAAGTACAATGTCAATATATTATGATACAAACTCAACCTATAAAATCAATGACAAGTATTATGTCTGTTGCTATCACCTACTAAAATATAGATACTGTTTTTAATGGATGCAGTGGTGCTAGGCTCAACATCATTGTGCTATTAAACTTAACCCCTTAGGCATGAAACACACTTACAGGGCTCCTGGACAATGACTGCTTATTGTAGGGTACTGCAACAATCAAGACAGCATATGTAAGACCACAGAATATGTAAGTGTTACATTCCTTTTAAAAGGACATTGAGGCAAAATAGAATTCCAATCTATGCAGTGTTGTGATTCTCCATTGCATTCCACTTCATAAAGCTAATATGTTAAAAAGGGGACCATCTATCTCATTATTCACGTTTGTATTTTGATTAAGGACTGAATAGAAAGTTTACTTGTAAAATTTGAAAATACCATCAAGCTGAGTATTTTGGAGAACATGGCTAGAATTCAAAAAGATAAATTGCAAGCAGGATCTGAAATCAATAGCATATTATTCAATATGAATAACTGCAAAGCGGTAAGGGGAAATATCCCCCCAACCTGACTGCATAAATAGAAATGGAGTAAAAACTAGAAGTGATAATCATACCGTGTAGGATCCAAGCTAAAAAAAAAAAAAAAGGCAAAATTATGCTATTATTAATAATAATAAACAGACAAATGTCATCCTGTAACATACCAGTAAAGTAGTTGAATGTAAGACTGGAAGCAAGTATTACTCTACACTGGTGAGTTTGCAACTGGATTATGGTGTCCAGTTTTGAGTAGCATGGGGTTAAAGATAAGGAAGAAAGATAAGGATGGGATAGAAACTCTAGAAAATGGCAAGAAAAGTCACGGGAGAACTTGTGGAATATAAGATCTGTAAAGACAGATGGCATGAGAAAAGAAAGAACTAATCTGCAACTGTGGAGTTTTAGGCGTTCCCATATAAGGAAAACAACTCTAGCATCAAGAATAGTTTAATTAGGACAGGTCACCTGGAGATTTAGAAACTTTTGTATAAATATATTTACAGTAGAGGAATGGGTTAAATATTTTAAAGATTTGTGTCAACCCAGCATTTCTATGATTCTATGAAATCATATCTAAATTGCTTTTGACTCAGAACTGGTAAACAAAAACACTTGTAGGGCAAAAAAAATCAGAGCCCTATAAAAGTAGTTTTGCCAATTTATATTCTAAAAACTATTTACTGTATCTGAAGTAACGAAGTAACTACTAGCAATACAAGATTTAGAAGTATTTCATTCAGAAGAAGCAAATACCTGTAGAATTTACTGCTATTGCAAGCTGTACCTTTTTAATTTGTCTTGTTCATGTATAATACACTCTACAGTACTGCTGTTGGTGGAAGAAAGTGTGTCATTTCTCACAATGATGTAACTATTGGCTGTGCATTTATTGATGTCACAGCTGCTGACTGCTCTGCTCTTTCAATTTCATTTTCATACTTAGCTGGTGGGAGGGTTGTTTCCTATACACTCTGCTTTGGATGGTGTGTAAAGTCCATGTCATTATCATACAATATGAAAATAGTTGTGCAATAATTGATGGATGAAGTAATTCATTATGAATATGATGTAACGAAATAGACACCATGATTTAATCATCAGAAGAGAGGGTCTGTGGAGACCACACAAAGGTATCAAAGTCATTCACATGATAAATAGCATGTGATAAGCTGTTTAGAAAACCATAATGCAAGACACAGAAAAATGTACAGATGGGAGGCATACAAATTCCTTAGATGGAAAGCAATTGACTCTTAAGAACCAAAGAAGAGATAGTCTAATTATGAGGAAGGGAAAGAGGAATGTCCACGGATCCATCACTCTTTTTAAAAATGATCTTGCTTTATAGGCATATTTGTTAGGATTAAAACTTACTTGGTTGATCATCATTCACAAAACATTTTACTTGCTATTTACTTGGGAGAAGAGTTTAAGAAAATGCTTTTAGGCATATTTAGGCAGAACTGTGACCCTTTTTCTTTTCTTTTGGTATTTTCTTGCATGGACAATTTTTTTTTTTTTTTTTTTTTTTTTTTTTTTTTTTAAATGAGATCATAAACCAATTTTAATTTAGTCAAGGCAGTAATTGCACCTTAATTTCAGCTGCAGTATCTTCTCCTATCAGACATTATAATACCAGATGCTCTATTTTATTTAAATATAGGAGATCCTCAGTGCAGATCAAAATTCTATATCTGCAATTTATAATGTGAAAGATAAGAACTGAAAAATTAGTAGAGGGAGGGGAATGGTACTTCTTGCTCTGTAATAGACTTGTCACAGTTCACTGCTATTATGTCACTAGTTATCAAACATCAGCACTGCTACTATTACTCCTCCAGGTCTTTCCATGCCATCAGCAAGAGCTGAACAACTGGGATTGAATGAAGACAAAATAACTAGGTTATCTTGATATAAGAGCTTTCAATGAGAAAATTACCAGAGATTTCCAGAAACAGCTTGAATATTACCAAAGTCATCAGGGAGACTAGCAAAGAGTAAAAGCATTTGCTCTTGATCTGTAGCCATGTTACATTGCAGAGAATATAGTCATCCAAAGGAGAAGAGTCATATCCTTTCCAAGCAGAAAATATGTTCCCAGTGTTATATTTTCAGATTTCATTTACAGTACCTGCTAATCAATGTAAGCCTTGTTTTCAGAGAAACAGTGTGGGGAGCTTAGTATCCACTCCAAAATATGAAAATTCACATAGCTTCATTCATTTTTCCTGTAATACCATCAGGCAGCCCATAAACAGTGATTGTACTCAGTTCTAGAGTACATTTTACCCTGTTGGCACAAACGCTTCCACAAATCAAATTCTGCCTATCTATGCCAGAATATGATGGGAAATGATGGCTCTTCAAATATATTAATTACCCCCAAATTGCCCATCAAAGAGCAGTCAACATCCACAGGATCTTGTAAACTCTGTTGGGAAAAAATGAGAAGCACATACTGAGATACATGCATACATTATGCATCTTTTCTTCAGCCAGTGCCTAGATATGAGTAGTGTTTGCTTTATTATATGTATTTTCAGGTCCCTGGTAAGCACACTGCATAAAGTTTGTACTCATGAAGAAAAAAGTGTCCACGTATGATTCTTTTCCCCTGATTCTGAAAGTACAACTAAAATAACTCATTTTGAAGACACTGACCCAGTGGCATCTCCTGGACCTCTGTTCATGTTTGGCATTGCTATAGAGGAGATAACTGAATGCCAGGAACTATAAGGCACTATTCTTGATGTACTAGGCTTGTCAGCCAGGTCTGGGAGAGAGATATCAGTACTCCTAAGGACACATGGAGCTCCACCTGGCAAGGTGCAGACATACGGTGTCAGACGATATGGATGCTCAGTGCATTCCTATAGAGCAGCCAAGCATCATTTGCTCCAGATAATCAAATATATTCTTCGTGGTGAAACTGCAAAGCTAGGGCTTACAGCTCCAAAAGATGAAAAGGGGAAAAGATTGCTTGGGTGGCAAATATAAAAGATTTTTCTTGTTCTGTCACTGGTGCGTTCAGGTCCAGGAGGCAACCTAGCTGCCTCCTGTAAGAAAAATTGCTACATTTACAATTCAGATAGACACATAAACTCTGAATAAACACGTATATTTGGGGGACTCAGCTAAAGCAGACAAGAACCACAACATCTTTTGAAGTAGGCCCATCACTGATAATTACGAATGTGAGATTAGCTACCGTCATTTATTCTTGTAAATAATGTCATCTCTTCCAATTAAGAACAACTACTTGTATCTCCTCAATTGCTTTATTAGCATTGTTGTCAAGTTGTGCAGAAGCCTTAATTAAATAGTCATCATAATTATGGCTAGTTTCCCAAACGATCGAAGTAAATAATTTATATATGGGTTATAAGAAAAGTTTTTACTTACTGAAAGACTGTATTTCAAAACTTTCCAAGTGCCTAGTTACAAAGCACTTTACATTCATCCTTCAAACAAGGTATGTGTTACAAAATAAGCACGAAAACTGAGCTAACTGAAATTTTGTTGCTTCAAGCATTTATATTTCTCCAAGTGACAGTAAAGCAAAATTGAAAACTGAATGAAAATTTCATAA